>NW_024609835.1:176214108-176754108 GCF_016920785.2 Ixodes scapularis
AAAACAAAAAAAACAAAAAAACATTCCATCACCCGCGCGGTCCGCACCACCCTTGCCATCAATATCCCTCCCCTTCCCCCCTTCCCCCCTCCCCCCCCCCCCCCCCCCCCCCTCTTTCGCGGCGCCACTCAGATCTCCAAAGTCAAGCCGTACAACTTTCGCAAGAAACGCCAACAGCCAAACTCATTCCAGCGTCTGAATGAACTCATGAACTCACTCACAATCACGAACGTTTCAGAGTTCAGAGGTTCACTCCCCATCAGATCACGAACCCATCACGCTCACGATGCTACTCACAATCCCATCACAAACTCATCACGCTCACGAAGTCATTCACCACCCCATCATGAACTAATCACGCTCACGAAGTCACTCACCGTCTCGTCATGAACTCATCACGCTCATGAAGTCGCTCACAATCACATCATGAGCTGATCCGAGTTCACGAAGTCACTCACAATCACATCATGAACTCTTCAAACTTCACGAACTCGCTCACAGCCACTCACAATCACGTGGTGAGTGTGAGTGAGCGTGAGTGAGCGAGTTCATGAGTGAGTTTGCCGAGGTATGCTCACGGGTGTACCTTCAAACTCCGGCTCACGTCCCACCTGCCCCTGCTGTTTCCTGTCTGTCGACAATGTCGCCACTCTCCAATGTGACATTTATGATTTGTGGTTCCACCAGAAATGTGAAGATATATCTCTCGCTTTGTATAGACGCCTTTCCTCATTATCAACCGAGTGGCTCTGTGCGGCGTGCCAGCTCCCACCCCTGGCCGATGACCTCTTTCCATCCCCTAAGCAGCACAGAGCCCCTGTGTACCCCACCATCATCGCCAACCCTACCAAGTAGTTCTCCGACCCGCCTACGGCGAGCGACATCGGCAGCATTCACCGTTTGCATGACAACTCCGCGTTTGGCGTAGTTGTCGTGTGAAAATGCGCAATCGGAGTCTACAGACTCCAATCCCGTTTGGTTTTCCAACATTTGCTTCCTTAAAAACAACCTTCCTGACTTTAAAGCGCTGAAGTAATCTTTCCCGAATACAATATTCGTTGTGTGCGAGACATGGCTGGACGCCTGTCTTTGGTGGGCAATTAATGGGGAATTGATCAATCTCGCACAATTCTCTTTATTCCAGCAAAACTGTCCCTCCTTGGGGCGAAGGAGTCCGTCCTCGCCATGCCATAACACCTGCCCTGCCAACGTCTCGACCACCTCACCCCTTCGGGTCTAGAAGCCATCTTTGTCGAGGCATTTTGTAAACATGGAAAGCTTCTTCTGGTGTCTACCTACTGCCCACCCTCCCTCCGTGAACAATCGTACGCCCTCCTCCAAAAGAGCCTACAGCGCGTCGACCCCAGCAAGTTCTCTGCACTGTTCATCTGATCCACTTGATGACATGCTGTAAGACGTACTGGAAACTGCTGGCCTCACCCAACTTCATGACGCCTCATTCTACATTTCTCAAACCAGCAACGCTACATTCCTCGACCTCGTCTGCACCAATAATCCCACCTTATCCTACCGCTGCACAGTGAAATCCAGCCTACCAGGCAGTGATCGCAGTGCTCTCCTCACTAATATCCATTGCCCTAAGCGAGGTCATCAAGCCAAGAAGTTCCAGTAGTTCTAAAAAACCGATTTACCTCATCTCAATCAGCTCATCCACCTCGCTCCCTGGTTCATTGTGTTTGATCACCCATCGGCTGACGAGGCCGACGACCTCTCACTCAACATATCAGCAATTCAGCACAAATGTGTTCACCCTAAGGATCAATAGGAGGCACGGCAGCCTTCAATAGATGACAAAGGAGATTGCAGTCTTAATCAGACGTAAACATTGACTATTAAAAAAAGTGCCTCTAAATCCCGCTCATCTTTACCAAGCCCACCAGGCACGTACCGAAGTCAAGCATCTCATTCATATCTCCCATAACTATTACCTACCAACTAAGAGCAAAAGCAACCCGCCAGCCCAAACTCTTGGGCATGTTTTCACTATAATAAAAAAAATGTTCCACGCGCCGGTCTTCACACATCACGGCAGGCCCTATTCTAATCTTGACGACATAGCACAGCTCTTCTCTTACTACATTTCTCGGGCTGTAGCATTACTTGACCCTACCGCACCTAACCTTTGTCCCACCCAACCCACAACTCAGCCGATCAAGGCCACACCAGCAATCACACTCTCTTCCATAGTCATTCTTCAAAGTGAAACCTACAAAGCCCTCGCCTGTGACAACTCCTCTCAACGTCCTAGATGAGACAGCCTCCACCCTGCATTGCTTAAATCCTGTGCTGGCTGTATCTCCCCCGTCCTCACTCGCCTCTTCAACGATTTTCTCTCCCACAGCTCTGTTCCTAAATCCTGGAAAGTTGAGTCAGTAACGCCTCTCAAAAAGGGACACGGTGCCCCCTCAAGTCTAACATCCACTTGTGACGGAGTGTATAACCGACTCATTCGGTGCTGTGCGTGCGCCAGATTACAAAGAATCCTCGCCTCGCGGCCAGGGGAAGAAAAGAGGACAAAGAGGGACAGCAAAAAAAGGGTGGTTTAGCCATTGCAAGCCTTCGGACGGAGAGCGTTGTAGCAGTTGTCTGTGTCGCGAACTAGTCCTGGGTACTGTCTCTCCTCAACGTCGGGGCCCGACGTTGAGGAGAGACAGTACCCAAGACTAGTTCCGGCACATATAACTTTATCTAAACTCGGCTTGAGTTCGCGACACAGACAACTGCTACGACGTTCTCCGTCCGAAGGCTTGCGATGGCTAAACCAAACAATGGAGCCCCCGCCAATATGGTTTCCGCCCGGCAGGAGCTGCGAATCGGCCCTTGCAGCTTTCACTTATGCACTTAGCACCAGCCTCGACAACCGAACTCCGTGCGAGATCGTCCAGTTAGACTTCAGAAAGGCTTTTAACAGCGCAGACCACAGCTTGTTTCTATCGAAACTCCAACAGATGGGAATCTCCGGCATGAGGAATTAAAAATTTACTTTTTCACACTACCTTATTCTTCAAGGGCTCTTTTCGTGATTTAGCACAAACTGGAAAACTACTAACAGGTAGGGTGTCCACTGAGCTAGGTTATGTGTGCCATTGCGTGTCAAAGGGGCTTTGAAAAAACTAATTGAAGAACGCTTTGTCCAAGCTCAAGAGAAAAAATCTTGTTCTTGACCACTGGCTAACACAACATGATGGGAGCAACCGGTTATTGTTTTCTTCCGGTGACTTCAGAACGAGGTCTACTGGCATGACAACCAGCTGTGGTTGTCGTGCTGATCCCTAAGACAGATTGTGATGAGGAAGAGCTAGAGATAAAATTTAAAAGCGCTAACAAAGACAAGGACAAAAAGGGAGGCGAACAGGACGAGCGCTTACTCTCAACTGAACATTTAGCGCTTTTAAATTTTATATCATGAACCAACTCGCCCGCTTCGCCACTTTAGTAAGAGCTAGAGCCCTCCTAGCCACTGTTTTTTCCCAGATATGCAGACCTACCTTTACTGCACTTACCCAACCATTTACACAGTTTGTTATATGACAAGTTGCAGATTATTGTCAAGTGACCACTTGTGGCTGCGACATTCATAACATTCCTCATGAGGAATGTTATGCCGCAATGTCAATTTCGGTGGCCCTATTACAGCTATAATCTGTTTCAGCCTAATTTTACAAAGAAAAGCACTGCCGCCCTTTGGAGCTAATCAGAGCAACGAAGCAAGTTTTGTGAGAGCTCTCCGTAGGAGGTGTATACTCCCACAATATGTTGTCCCGTCCCTCAGCCAAATGTTCCAGTTGTCTCGTTGGTGCCGTAGCTTTGGTAATGCCCCGTAAGCTGCAGAAGGATGAGTCAACCTAGTTCCAGAAACAGTTCACCTCACGTACGAATATGACCAGAAAATGCTCATGCCACCCAAGGATGAGGGTCGACAAATTTCCCAGCGTACGGTCTCCAATTTTCTTCTTGTGGCCCAGATGATGAGCTGCCTCTTGAGTTTCCTCACTTCATCCCCCTGGTTACTGATGGTCCTTGTCTCTGGTGTCCGGCCCTTGCAGCTTGCCTCCACACGTTTGTCGCCCTCGTGGTATTCACTGTGATTCTCCGAGGAACCGTCGTACTGGAACAAGAAAGAAACAGTATACAGTGAATGGACAAAGCGAGACACACCTTATACTCAGGGGCAGATCCAGAACTCCGTTTTGGGGGGGGGGGGGCAGAAAGTTTGTAAGGATGCTATTCTCCCCTTCTTTTGTGTGCACCGGGGGGTCCAGCCATGTCAAATTGCCCTCCGAGATGGGGGGAGGGGGGGGGGGGGGTCGACTTTGTTTGTGGGGGGGGGGGGGGGGGGGGCCGCCCCCGTCGCCCCCCCTTGGATCTGTCCCTGCTTATACTTCTAAATTAGATAAGTACTGTGGGTCTTACTGCATGACGTGCCAAGCGGAGATAAATAATGTCTGGAGCTTGACGGGGGGAGGAGGGGTCTCGACGCATGCTGGACGACAGGTGACAGATGCTGCCATACCCACAGGGTATCCTGACGAGAGAGAGACAAGACGGGTGTGAGTCCAGGAAATTGGCATGTTTGAGCAACACTTTTTTTAGAGGCGCCTTCCCGTTAATTCCCTTCAAGGGACATCCATCCGACTAGTTAATTCAGAATTATGTTCAATGTGCCCAGTCAACTTGCTTAGCCTGTTTGAAAATATATAACAACTGGTAAATTCACTTTTTATAATGTTACGTGTTTTTTTGTTTTGTTTTTTATATCTTATGCTATGATGCCAACTTCTCTTTTATGATTTTACAGATTAGCAAATTCAAGGTTCGGTCCTGATCCGCGTCATTTGCTACTATATTTATATTTTTCCAGTAAAGTGGTGTAAAAGTTTCGATACGTGGAGGTTGCGCGTGAACAAGCAATTCATTACGTTCGACCGTTTTACAAGTCACGTCCGACGTACATACGACTAAGAAATTAATCGAGTCACATACACTGCGTTGGAGAAAAGACGATCGTGCCATGGCCTGACGCGAAGGACAGCACGAGCACTTTAAAATGTATGCACTCACCAGCAACGAACTTGAAGCTGAATCCCGGAATCTCGAACGGCGAAGTGAGTCCCCGGCTTTTTGGCTTCTTGCCTGAGCAGGCCCATTTAGAACACATTCATAGCGTGATTCAGTTTCTCCCGTGACATTAAAACGCCAAGCGAGGATCCAACCGAAAGGGAAATGTACTAGGAAAGAGAAATTCGCAGAACAGCAACACCGACAACGCCGACAACGCGACCGGCGACATGGCTTCGGTTAGGGCAATGAACTTTTTGAAGCTAACGGTAACGGCTCGATTTTTTCTTTCCATGTTGGTTTATCATTATTATCTAGCTTATTATGTTTTCTAAAAATATTAACATTAACGCACTCAATTTAGTCAATTGCGATTCTTTTTTACCCTGTTTTTTTGTTTGTTTTTGTTTGACAACTTCAGTTGTCGCCATCCGGCTTGAGGAGCGCTGTGTATGCGCGATTACCGGAAGTGGCCTTGAGTGGGACCACTGGTTATGATTCCACTGTGGTGCACGTAGAGTCAAAGGAGCTAAAATGACGTCATTTCCTGACTGGGGACGATTTCCAGCGCTAAAAGAGAACAAAAACAAACAAAATGGCGGGATAAGCTGCTTCGGTTCTGTCGCGGGTGTGCAGTTTGCTCGCTTTTGTTAATGAAAAGTGCTCAAGGTAAGACGAATAACGCGTCCGAATTTCTTTTTGAGGTAAGGCTCCTTCGGAAAATGCATTGGACCGTATTTTGCTTGGTTTGAATATGCTAATAAACAACGTAAACGTTCATTTGACGCCGTGTCTTGATCGCCGTTGCACGGAAACTCGGTAATATTGACGATAGTCCTGTCCGCGCTCAACAGAGCAACTTTGGAAGCCGGTTGGACACTCACGCAGAGCATGATACCGATTAATGTTTTGTTTGCGTAGCTAAATCGGGGTGTACGTTGGCTGAGGCTCGCTTCGGCCGACAAAACCTTGAACGCCGAGCGCGGCCGAACTTCCCATGTGCATACGAGTTCGTTACGAAGGGCAAGACAAGCGTATGGCCGTATAAAAGTATCGCAACCGGCGGCGTAGATTCGCCGAGCTCTATATTTTCCGTGTGCTGACGACGTTTTTTGTCGGCTTTTATGACAGTAGCTGCCTTTGCACCGCCAAGCGAAGGGCTCGATCGCGTTGCATCGCTTCGAACAGCAGCGCTGATGTGTACAATCACCCGTTTTTTCTGCAACGACCTTGTAAAGACTTCAATACTGGCGTCAAATAAAAGCGATCGTGCTCGCCATCGTCTGCTTCCAGTTCGGAGACCGTCTGGCACAGGGGCACAGGGGAGGAAGCGGAAATTGCGTAGAAGCAGGTTTGGAGCAGCGGGTTTTTTTGCCGTTCAGTAGGCGCTCCGATGACTCCGACTCGAATCACTCCGTTCGGAGGCAAGGGAGGCGCTACTGAACGCGCCCATTGCAACGATGAAAGCAGACGACAAATGCATGTAGCATGCCGTCCTGTCACACGCCCACCGGCCAAGACGGCGCCGGCGTCTGAATCGTGTGAATAAAGACGATATTCTGATATTGCATTTGTTTGAAATATGATGAGTTTCAGGCACTTATAGGAATTCATAGTGGGGTGCGATGCAATGGTTTATCGAAAGTCCGGGCGTCGATCGAGATGATCGTCTGCTAAAAGATCGCGTTGAACCCACGAGAAAAGCACTTCAGGCGATCGGTTGAGATCCCAAATTTTGTTTGCGAACTCGCACTATGGGAGGGTGCTTCGTACCTGGTTGTAACCATCGCGTGGAGAAAGATTCTTGCAGTTTCTTCAGATTTCCGCAAGACCCCAAAGCGCGAAAGAACTGGATAAAAAAACATAAGGTGACTTTATTACAGATTGCACTCGCATCGCGGGTTCGATCTGTAATTTGCTGGCCGCTGCGACAGAGGCCAGCAAATCTATCGCGTCGTCTGCTACCAAAGCAAAGCGAAGTGTAAAGGGGTGTCCAAACAGGACACTACAAAACCCGCGACTCCGGCAAATCGTGCCGCGCTCTGCCGCGATCCGCTTCCGGCCGTCGGAGGGAAATTTCCCTCCGTCAATTCTTCCCGGGGGAAACTTCCCTCCGTCAAATCTCCCCCTCGCTTCCTCCACGGCGGCCTCGAGTTCGTTTCACACGCACAGGCACCGTTCGAGTTCTCTCCCAGAATGCATCGCACTCACAGAGTGTTGCACGGAAAAATGGACTCAAACGAACCCGCCAAATGCACCGAGTGCGGAAGACTGATGCTGCCGCCATCTATGTTGTAGAAAAGGTACCGACTTCAAACCGAAACTAGCGCCTTTCTGTTCCGAGATGCGTGGGAATGCGAGAATGCAGTCGCTACCAACGTTTATCTACAAACATTGGCAACTGCAACCTGTAGTTTATAGTTGCGATGTCTTCAAGCAGCTCGGCTGCCGTAGAGATAGTTACAGACGGCGTAAATTTCCGCAACCAGCTGTCTACAAAACAGCTGGTTGCGATCTTTCAATCCTTATAACCGTTTACACCGAAGAAAACTGATGATGCTGTCCGAGCAAAAGCTTGATCCGTTTGAGCATGGTATTATGCGTGAACCACTGAAAGGGTACGGCTTAAAACTAGCCTGTTGGAATATCCAGCAAAACTGGGACTTTCGATTTGGATCGTCATTATAGGTGGATTAGATATTAGCCTTGGTGAGGGCGTCGAGAACGAGAGCTTTCTCGAACAAAATACGACGGGGCAAACCAGCTGCGTAGGTAAATGTTAAACATGATGATGTTGCCCAATCCTCAGGTAAAGTAACTATCTTTAGTTTTCTCTGATGCTTATTGGGCAGTCAGAGGTTTCTGCTGGGGGAGTTTTATGGACAAATGCTAAATTTTTCACCCGCGCATGGATGGTGATCGACATCTCGGGGGCCGCTGTTACGTTTGTTCTGAGCATTTCCTTACACACTGGTATATTACAGCGTTTGTACGGCAACAGAGCGATTTAAAACCTGCAAATAAATCACAGTTTTCAATTGCTTCCTTCGTGAAATAGCAGGCGCTCACAATTCAAGCTCGCGTTTGATTTTGTTTCCCGCGGGACGCGATTTCTATCAGAAAATCTACTTTTTTTTCCGTTCGGTTCCGCGACACATCGTAGCAGACGAACCCTCGTCGTCTGCTCCCGCTCCTCGCCGGCCCCGCCGGAGCGAGGCATGACGGCATTGCATTTTGGCGCACTCCCGATTTTCTCGGTGCAGCGAGTGCATGCACGCGTGGGGTGTCAGCCCTGAAACGAACTCGGAAAGTGCAACCACTCGTGGAGTGCCGGCCGAAACGAACCCGTTCCACGCTGCGAGTGGGCACGCGTGGGCACGAGTGCCGTGAAACGAACTCGCTATTAAGGGGTGTCCAAACAGGACACTACAAAACCCGCAACTCCGACAAATCGTGAAAATCGAAGCGGACGCTTCTATTTTTACGGTCTGTCGGAGTCGTGAAAATGTTTGCAGGAGTCGTGAAAATTTTTACGATCACGACTGCTGTCCTCTTCAGATTGACGTCACACGCCACCGGCGTCTGTCTCACCTCGCCAACGCCCTCGCGTACCGCCGTCGCCTCGGCTCGAAGGCCAAGGAGGTCCGGCTTTGGATGGATTTGGGACATTCCTGCGTCGAAGGGTGCGTTTCGCCCGCCTCGGATCTGCTTTCTTTGTCGAGATTCACTTTCGTCGTGATGGCGTCCGATGCTGTTCCGTATTGTGAGCGGAGGCCTTGAGCAATTGACCGACAGCCAACAGAGCGTGTGAGTGGCTCTCCGGACCCACATGATAAGCAGAGCAAGGCCGCCGTGGAGGAAGCGAGGGGGAGATTTGACGGAGGGAAGTTTCCCCCCGGGAAGAATTGACGGAGGGAAATTTCCCTCCGACGGCCGGAAGCGGATCGCGGCAGAGCGCGGCACGATTTGCCGGAGTCGCGGGTTTTGTAGTGTCCTGTTTGGACTTCGCCTTGCTTTGGTAGCAGACGACGCGATAGATTTGCTGGCCTCTGTTGCAGCGGCCAGCAAATTACAGATCGAACCCGCGATGCGAGTGCAATCTGTAATAAAGTCACCGTATGTTTTTTTATCCAGTTCTTTCGCGCTTTGGGGTCTTGCGGAAATCTGAAGAAACTGCAAGAATCTTTCTCCACGCGATGGTTACAACCAGGTACGAAGCACCCTCCCATAGTGCGAGTTTGCAAACAAAATTTGGGATCTCAACCGATCGCCTGAAGTGCTTTTCTCGTGGGTTCAACGCGATCTTTTAGCAGACGATCATCTCGATCGACGCCCGGACTTTCGATAAACCATTGCATCGCACCCCACTATGAATTCCTATAAGTGCCTGAAACTCATCATATTTCAAACAAATGCAATATCAGAATATCGTCTTTATTCACACGATTCAGACGCCGGCGCCGTCTTGGCCGGTGGGCGTGTGACAGGACGGCATGCTACATGCATTTGTCGTCTGCTGCAGGCAACTTGAGAACCGGAAGTTACAGACGTAAATATTTCAGAAACAAGCGATTACCGGCACACGTCGGTCGAAATGTATATGTCATTCAAGACCTTTTCCACAAGGGCGCCGCCATCTTGAATTGTCGTCACTTCCAGTATGGGCGAAAACATTACTTTGCCGTCACCACGCAAAGAGAAGACATTTAGGATATAAGCATAACCGTCACACATTCTCGTTTTGGCTCCCCTTTATTTTTTTACTAGTTACAGGTTGAAAGGTTTTACTATTTTGTCGTCGCCCATACTGGAAGTGGCGACAATGGACCTTTTCCGAGAAGCGTCCTGCGCACGCGCGAGCGCCCGATGCCAAGCGGCTGAAGTCGGAACGAAAAATCGAGGAAAATCGGAAGGAGGCTGTATATCAGCGAGTAGAACACGTAACTGCAGCATATATATAATTGTGTTACACAAAAAAAGAGCGTCGACGGAAAGGAAAACACGACGTTTGGGTGGACGCCACGGATGCCCCTCTTTAAAGTCGCGTTGGGCAGGCGCCGCTGCTCAGAGAGCGAAGAAACTGGTACACTCTAAGAAAAAAGGGAGGAGAAAGGTAGCAAAAGCGACTGTTCCTCCTTGTTGCGGACAAGTTGCCCAGAGAAGGGAGGAACGGCAGTTCAGATGAAAGAAGGAGGGCGAGTTCCTCCTTGTTCAGTTGGCGCAGCGGTAGAACATCGCGCTACTGACCAAGTGGTCAACGGTTCGATCCCCAGGAAAGTGTTTTTGTTTTTTTGTTTTTTTCTGTAAAGTTTTTTTTTTATTTTTGTTTACCAAAACACACATAAACAAACCCAGACCGATGAAAGGAAAATTAAAGTCCTTATTATTCTCCGAGACGTTTTTCTCCTCCAGGCAGACCGGAGAAAGCTTTCGCCCTCCCGACCCATCATCTTTCGGTTTCGTTTTTCGAGCACATCGCGCACGTTGTTTAATAAATTAATGTTGAGTTGATTGAGCTTCAGCGGCAGCGAAGGCCGCCTGTAATTCCGTCTTCTAGTCCAAACGTGCAGAACATTTCGGTTGCATTGACGTTTTTACCACTAATTTTATCAAATGAGCTAACGAAGCCGCTAGAAACAGCGAAGTTCCGGAGCAGTGCCAGCAGTGCTACATACACTGGGTGAGACGGCCGTCTCCAATTTGCGGGACACACGCGGAACTACAGCAGCGAAACCACGAGGAACTGTGTCGACGTTTCGACGTTATGGAAATCGCGGGAACTGCGTCCAAGGAAGGCAGGTTTTCCTGCCGGCTGCCTGGGTGCCTTCCGTGCTGAGTTCGGTTCCGTTGTCCCGTGCCGAGTGCCAACCGGCGTTCAACGTGATTCTTCTGCGTGTCAGCAACATCGTCAACGTGGTTCTGTATTTCTTCGTGTCAGCGACATCGTGATGGCAGTGTTGTGGGTTGTGAACAGAATACTGGAATTATCGCCGATGTGACCGTGTGTTCGCGTATCAGTTGTGTAACAACAAGATGAGATGACGTAAACTGTCGGGCATTGATGCCGCTGGTCGGGCCGTTATCGGAGGGGCCGGGGTGTCGCAGGATGACATTCCGCTTTACATTAAAGAGTTTAAAACCACTTGAGGGATTAGGTGCAGTCGATCGACGTGTGGATAGTCATGTTGGAACGCTGGTCTGAACGGTAAGCTCCTATCGTACAGTGGCCAATGTGACTGTCGGTCCCCGAGAGCGATTGCGCTCTGGGGAAAAGACAACACTACGAAAGTATGACGGAAAGTACGTATATTTATAATGGAAGTTTAGCATAAAAAAAAAAGACAGGCAAAATCGAAAAAAAAAACGCTATCCTTTATTTTACTGTTTAAATATATTACGGTTCCTGTAGAAACTGCCCTCTAAGTGGCGCGCTGGGATGAGCGCTAGAAGTTTTCGAGCTCGCAACGGCGCAGCTCCGTACACTTGACAGTTGTCGGAAGTCGCGGCTTTGACTGCATTCAAGTTGATCGAAAAGCGATTTCTGTGCCCGTGAAGCATCACTTCCAGCTGAGTGGATATCCGCTCTACAGAGATTAATTCAAGACGGCAATTGCAGCTTTGCGCGAACAGCACAAATAGAAAAACGAACACCACAATATAAATACTGGCTACGAAGGGCCACGCGGGAAAACAAACTCATGGCTTGGAACCACATTGGAGCGGCTCGATTTATTGGCTTTCAAATAATTATGGCATGATTGAGCGTCTTCTTTTTAATAAGAGATTCATCCCCTGAGTCATTAAAAATAGCCTCAGATGTATGACATTGCTGGAAAAAAATGAACATGTTCGGAATATTTTTTTTTGCTTAGGGAGTCACCGAAAAATTCCGCACGTTCAAAACGGCCACTATAAAAGACGGAAACGCAGGGCTCGCTAGTAGTGATCGGGGTAGTGTGCTGTTGTATTGATGTTTGTATGTGCGATGCCTGTGTATGCGTTCAATAAATGTTGACCTGATGTTTGTAGTGTGCGCAACGTGTCTACATGTGTTAGAGATTCCGAAGAAAAGGAAACGCAATTGTGGCGCAAGAAAATAAAAATATTTTTTTGTAAAACATGAATTGGGCGGTACCTAGCGCCACCTAGCCTAGCTACGTGCGATTACTCTGCTTGACCCTGCCATCTGGTGGCAAGCGATTTAACATCCTTTTACGCTACGCGGCTACGCCATAATTTCGTGTTACCGTGCTGAGATAAGCCAAGAGGTTGCTTCGGATTTGCTTTTTTTTGAGAGCGGCTTTTGGTTTTGCGGGCGAATGTTTTTCACTTTTCGTGATGTGCGGTTGACGCAACGGTTGACGAAGGAATTGTGGCTCGAGGAATAGCAAAGGTAGGACATAAAGTGCGCGAACTGAGTGCCGGTTGTCTCCGTTGAACATCGCAGTGCTGACGATGAGAAGACTGAGTGACTGCATGCTTTCGAAACGCAAGTTTCTTTACCTGCAGGGGTAAAGAAACTTCGGAAATAAATACAGTTCGCGGAAAGCTCCTGTTACGTTTTTATTTCCTGCTCCTCTCGCTTCGTGCAATAGACTTAGTGTTCTCGTTAAGCCTTACCGAGCTCGATTTGCTCGATTCGTGGCCGCCATAATGAGATGCAGTCGACGGAGGAACTTTTCCTCCCCTGCTTAAGGGACGAAAGTTTCTCCCTTTCTGAAGGAACATATGTGTCAAGAGCGTTCCTCCCTTTAGGGAGGACTATACTGACCCTTTTTTCTAAGAGTGTAGCGTAGCTCCCATTATCGATTGGTAGCGTAGGTAGGTCACTTCCTCGATTTTTAGTTCGTGCAGCCACCGCCTGGTGCCGTCGGTATGTGGGAAAGGTCCATTCAAGATGGCGGCACTCCTGTGGACCAGTGTCCGCGCCAATTCCAGGGCGCCGCCATGTTTATCTACGCTCGCGCCTCCACGCGGAAAGAACTGGCAGGCGGGGAGGGGGGGCTGCGTTGGCGGCGTTGCTTTGGATAGCTGGATGCAGCAGGCTGTCTGAATGCACGGAATGCACCGACACATCGTGAAAGATGTCTTCACCAGAAGCCTCTGCGGCCCGTTCTTCAACAGGCAAGATGTCGTGAACATTCGAGAACCCATCTCGATCAAGGAAAATAAGGGAAAACCTTTCTTGTCTTAGATGTTCTCGGTGTCTGCTGACCCTTGACATCCGCGTTTCAGTCCGGGGAAAGCGGTAGCGAAATATTTACTACGCAATGGCGTAGTAAATATTTCGCTACCGCTTTCTTGTAGCTTTCAAATGCTTGATTGTTGGCTTCTTGTATACGACATTACATTCGTGGCACGTTTGAGACCGATTTTCGCGATCTACTTGCCTTTCTGCGGCAGCGCGGCTCTACCGAGCCGAAATAAGTGGGAGGCGTTCACTTGATCGAACGCCGTTTTAGCGAATGAAAACGAGACGACGACGTTTCATCGAATGACTAGCGAATGGGTCTAGTTACATAGACAGCTCGGATTAGCTTTCTTTTGTAATGTGGCGCCTTGTCTGCCGCTGCGAAGCGGCGTAAACGAGGGCTCCGAGTATGTTTGCACGCGTCCCCCCCCCCCCCCCCACACACACACACAAACACACACTGCGAGCGTCTGGGTTCGAAACTATTAATTGCCAGTTCTAAAGGATGGTACTTACTTGAAGTGGGAGCTGGAATTCTACGAGGTACCAGGAGACACTATTGGGCAACGAAGCACGGTGCCTGTGGGGGCGGAGTCTAGGAACGCTACTGATTAATATTGTGACAGGCGATCAGTTATGATAGCAGACGAAAATTCGACTCGTTTGTTCAGAAGTTCGCGGTGATATTTTATTAGCCCTCGTTACAGCACACCAAGGATCTTAGGCAGTGAAATTCACATCACGCAGGCTCGTCCGTCGTAGTCAAACGAGCGCAGTCGACGATGAGGTGTTCTGAGCTACTAGGCTTCACAAGGAAAATGCGCGTGAGAAAGAGTTTTGAGGAAGTCCAAAACACCCATCCAGCAGGCGCACGTACGTACGTTTACTCCGGACTTCATGAACCCGACGGCGCAAGATCAAAGAGCACCGCCGCCATCGCTACCCGGTTTTCTCTGCACTTTGCGCGACGACGGCACTGCAGCGGAGGGCACTCGCCTCGGCGTTAACAATCCGTGAAATAGATTAATTTCCCACTCTTGAAGTCATTCCAAATGATAAATGAAAATACCTCGGTTGTTGTTGAACATCTGACGACACAACCAACACAACTGTGCCGCTGGCTGTGGGAGCCTGACACAACTGTGCCGAGCGCCTGCTCGGCACCGTTGTTGCTCGTGAAGGCCTGCTTATTTGTAGTTGAGACGATGATTCCACATCTTTCGTGGTGCTAGCAATAACTTCGAAGGGCAGGGGAACCTTCTCACGAGGACGTTGAAGACACTCAACACCGGAGCCACCAAAGCAATCGCACAAACCGTCGCCATGTTTGCTTTTTCTTCGTCACTCGCGGCGCGGTCAACTCGTCGCGAGATGTTTTCTGGCTCGGCTAGATGAAAACCAACAGCGGCAAAGTGGCGTATGGACACACGGCTCTCACATTACGGGCACTATACTCACATACCGCGGTAAACAGGACCGATGCCGGCGAAACGGCAGTCGGAACACCAGCGAAGAAGCCCTCAACGGGAAGCGGCGGCGCAGGCTGACGCAGCCCCCCCCCCCCCCCCCCCCCCCTCCCCGTGAGCGTCTCGGTTCGAGATTATTGTTCGCTTTTGCTCCTTGCGGTCGAGGCTAAAAAGAGCACTTCCGGACAAAGGTCTATATTTGTGATTTTTAGAAGTTCAAATCCTACTGTGATTTTTGAAAGGTCGGGTTTTCGTAGCGAAACCTAGCCACAGGTATTCATCCATAACAACGACCCTAGCAACGGTTTGTTTGGACCCATGACGTCACACATGGGCTGTGTTCCAAATCTTACCCAAAAAGGATATAAAGCTTTATACCTCCTTGATCTTACCCAAATGGATCCGAGATACTCCGGCGGATCGTGTCACGTGACAGCACAGATTGAAAAACGCTGGACGCTGGTAGGTTTTAGAGCGCCAAGGGTACAAAACCCTTACCCTGGAGCAACATTACTAAAACACTCAGTTGGGAAACTCGCCGTCGAAACTTGGGCCGCTGGCGTCCACCGAGACCGAGCTAAAAGCTAAATACGACAACAGCGCCACTCATTATCATTTGTCTGTACTGTGGTCACCCTGAGCTTTTACAAAGCATGTTTTTGCGTAAAAAAAACGGAAAAGACTCTTTTTGTATGAAATTTATTGGAGTTTAGTGCAAAATGAAGGGCGCCTGATGTTTTTAAAATATTTAGTATGCAGGGTTTGCGGCACAATTAATATTGTTTTTATACAACCATGCCTCAGCGGTGCTTTCACGTAGCGCGTCCCGACTAAAGGTGCATTTTAAAGGAGCGACGCAACAATTTTTGTACTTTGCGCAAATACCGCTTAAAACGGATCCATAACGCTAATGACCTATGAAACACACGTTCGTTCTTTACCCCACCCAACGGAAGTCCCAGAAAAAAATTAAAGAAAAACGAGCAGCGTTCACCCCCTCAACTCGCAGCCAGAACAAGCGGCCACGTGATCTGAAGCCGATTATATGCCGCCAGTGTTGATCATAGCCACGCGCTGGGGTTGGCAAAGCGCAGGACACGCGCTGAGTTCCAGACATTGTTATGGCTCGGCTGTTGTCGTCGTTGCAGCGATTGGACACGGGTCACAACCCGAATGCTTTTCGAGCTAGCAATTGTCACGAGCCCAAGTCGAGTGCCCACGCAATGCTCGGGTCCAATCTATGAACCTCATTCAAATATCGTCACTTGGGTGTACTGCTATCCCCGAGTTACGTCATCAAATTTTGCAAAGGAGAGATTGAATGAAAATGATCGCTTTTGTCCTTGAAATTACACCGCAACAAAGGAGTTTCTTGGCCAATGGCGTTGCGTCTGAGTATCCTCGAGTCCCAGGTGTGCCAGTAAGTTCGTATAGAGAAAAAAACATTCCAATTGAATATCGTTGCATAGCTCCTTTAACTTCGGTAGTAAGCCGCGGCGCGTCCGCTGGGGAGACGGGGGTGGCACCCCTGTAACCTCTTCCGTTGTGTTGGGTCTGTTTCGGCGCCACAATGGCCGATTAAAGCCAAACTAGAGGTAACGTGCAGTTTCTCGGGTGATCGCTGCGGGAGGAATGGTGGCGTTGTGTTGGCCATTAGCTCGGTTCTCGAGGACAGATCGGGGCCACTTTTTCAGAGCAGTCTCTATGCATGGCAGTTTCCCAACTGAGTGTTTAGTAACGCTGCCCTGGAGTAAGATCGAGTAAATTTTGGAACACGGCCTTACGGAGTCAATATCATAGAGTTATTACAATAAACGCTAGAGGCTCAGCTGGCGCTAGTATATACGGGACTTCCAGTTGCAAATTGAAGTAGACAACATGCAGTCTACATTTCCAGCCTTCCTGTGTATTCCTATGCATGGGAAAACGCGCGTGAATTTTGTCTCTGCGCCGGAAAATAACATGAATAACTTTTGTCCTTTTGGTTGTACTGGATAATATGTACCTTTATTGGTATTGTGAAAGTTTAATAGCTTTAGTTACAGCATTTTTCTTTACCACTGGACGATGTTAAACTTCTCAGGCCGAAACCTCTGTTTGAAGGAAGGTATGTGAAAACGAGCGACGATTCTAAGCAAACTAACGATCGAAAGGAATGGAGAGTGTGTTCAAGGTTTGCTAGCATTTCGGTGGTGCTTATATATTGCTAATATGCCCGTTCTGTCATTGGATGAAAATGACTTCGTCGTGCATCTTTACGATCGGTTAAAGGGAAACTCCACTTCATTTTTGGTTTTGAAAAAACAATGCAGTCCTCTTCAGTATCGCCTACACTGTTAGCAAAAATAACACGCCCAGACGTGTAAACCGTTGTCCCATAGCGGACACGTCGAAACGTGTTCGTTTTACACGAGACCATCTGTGTTTTTCGTCTACACATGAGGTGCTGTGTAAACTTAACACGCTACACCGTGTCTGCCTTCCGCAAAACCGTTTCGAGCGTGTTCCTAATGAAACATGGCGGTCAGCGGCCGAGAACAGGCGAGAGACGAGCCCAGCGAGCCGCGCGCCTTTCAGCCGAATTGAAAGCACACAGGGCGCGTTAGTTCTCGTTCGATGTCTTTTATACACAGTAAAGTCTCCAAAAGTCTCCAAGCGGCGGACGTAGCTACTTGCAAAGGTACGTACGTGCGTTGTCGGCGGTCGGCGGCGTCGGTAGCTTCAACAAACCGCTAAACAAAAAAAAAAAAAAAAAAAAAAACGAGTGCCGAACTTACATGGATAAATAACTTGAGCAAACTGCTTAGAATCGGGCGGCAACTTGCGCCACCTATCGAGATTTCTAGCAGCCTGTTTTTAAGAAAAGGACGAGTCTGTTAACACTGCGAACGACCACGACTACACAGCAACCCTACATACAACGCAGGCAACACAGCACACAGCTACACAGCACCGACATGTACACAAACACAACAACCGACACTACGCCCGACACTTCCTACTCAATATCCATTTTTTCCCGCGGCGCATATAAGCTTGACATGTGCGGGTGAGCTCTTTGGTCGCTGACCATTACAGATTTATAGAAGAATACACAAAACACGGCGCAATGGACAGCCGTGTGTTAGAACTGTTTGCATTTAAAAAGTATGGAGGCAAAATCTATAATGTTAATCCGTTGCAATAAATAACGATATGTTAACAATAAATCTTAAACCGGTCATGAAAGAGTTCAAATTTTTGTTATTTTCTTGCTTGACCAGTGTTATGAGCAGTCCGACTAGCTTGAATCAGATAGGAAAACAAATTATTGGGATTTTGTCATTACGTATACAATAATAAATGAAAGTGATCCTTGCGCAAAGCATTTTTTATATATTTTTGTGAAGGACATCCGGACATTCGCCCAACACTTCACTTCCGCTAGTTGCAGCAGTTGCAGTACGGGAGCAGACACCTTCACTTTTGGGGCGTTTTGATGCAGTTTGTTGTCGTATGTCGTGTCGGTGTCCAGAAGAGCGGTAGGGCTTGGGAGTTTGTGACCGGTGTTATTCGTGAACACTGGTGTAGGGCGTGCGTCTTTTTTTATATACTGCCACCACCCCGAACTTTGAAGATACACGGGCCCGTAGCAGTGCATTATGCTGAATCGCGAGCTCCTTCTCTGTTGACGTCGCTTTCCTGGTACCACTCGTGGATACTGCAAGCGTTTAAACAGTGTGCACCGTCTCGCCTACATCCCCGGTGACGTACTCGACCTGTTGAAACTTATTGCTTCCGTCATTTTAGAGTACGCAAGGCAGTTATCTCGTTGTTCTGGTTTCAGTTATAAAAGCAAGGCAAAACGCTCGTAGTTCCCGCCCTCAGTACACGTTGGACATCTTCCACACTTTGACACCGGATAACTGAATGAACGAGGATTTACATTCACTTCCGAGGTTACTCTCGCCGCTTCCTCACCGTTGAGCAGCAGGATGAGCTGGCGACAAGCCGCGGATAAAAGGCTTGAGCATCAACAGCCCAAGCGCACTCGGTGCCGATGCGGGCGACGCGGGTTTCTGTCAACCGGGAGGCCAGCACAATCCGTGACCGTTCCAGCTCTTCGTCATGACACGGTGTTGCAGAGAGCAGGGTAAAATACAGCTACACGGATCACCGAAGCAAACGACTGCTATCTTAAATCTTGGCTTGTGATTGCGCCTTTGTAGTAGATCATCTTATTCGTTTTGCTGGAGAGACGCAAACGACGGGCATAACAAAATCGCTCGCATATTCCGCATATCTCACAAAAGCATTTACCCTGTCACCTTGCGAAAAGCGCGAAACACGAAGTCCGCACCGTCCTAAGCTTCCCGTGTTTTACCTGCTTTAGAGCAGTTTGTACCTGCTAGTAGATATGCCTACTGAAACTGAAACAGGGCAGTGCCAGAGAGAAAGAGACAAAGTTGGGAAAGCTTGCTCGCTCTCTAATTTCTCAACTCTCAAGTGATTGTACCATAATAAATGCACCAACGCGTCTTCCAAAATAAAGAAAGAGCACTACGTTCACAACATAAAAAAATGGTCTCAGTACATGCATCTGTGGGCAGGTAGGAAAACTTGCCCTAATTTATTCACGCCGCATGATTGGTGCAACAAACTCGTTGCAGGACCGAATCATCTACTCGAGCGGTGTGCGCAGCTATGCAAACGCAGTCCAACACGAAGCATAAAAAACGGCAGATTTAAGACAACAATCCGGAGTCCATTATTCAATTAAAACGTAATTTTGTTGAAAACGCCCGCTGCTTCTTACTCACGGTATGTGTCGGGATACTTCCACAGTTTGAAACGGAACGAAGGAAGATTTACTTTTAAAAACGCTCGCTGCGTCCTCCCGGACCAGCTGGACCGGATCAGCTGACGACGACGGGACTGTACCCGTTGAACCTCCACCACGCAACAAACAATTTGCGCTCCGTGTTAAAAGCGTGGTTCAAACAGACCCGGAATACAAAGCACCGCACCACACACGACGAATGTTTCAGCTCTTTTTCGCATCGTCGGGTTGCACCAAACAGAATGAGATCGCCGAAGTCAACGCCGCGCTGTCGTGAGCCTTGGCTTGTGGTTGCGAACTCGTGGACCCTGTGACTCCCTTCGCTTTCAAAGCACACACGACGATTACGAATGCTACTTTCCGTCTTCCAGGAACATCACAGGGGCACTTCTCCGGTCACGTCTTCACTATGTGCTCGCAAACTCCGAAGCTCTATGCTTAGCTTCTCGCGTCCCGTCAAACCAAAACAGTAGCGGCGCCATGCGTACTTGCCAGATTTTCTCCGGTCAAACAAAAACAACGAAAGTCAACCGGCGCTTGCTTCCAGCGTACATCGGCGTGGCGCTTGCGCCGTGGCCAGATCGCTTGCAGTTGAAGGTTGAAGCAAAAACGAAACCAACTGCAATGTCACGTGTTCACATCGAGGACACGCTTTTTATATCCATTTTAACTGTTTGGAACGAATAATTAGACCCATGACTTTATTTGTGGTGTCTAAGAAACTGTTATCAGGACCCCTAAACTAAATACAAACATGGGCGACATGAGGGAAGCCGCATTGCCATCGACCAGAAGATGGCGGCGAGCGCGGTAAGCGGCGGGTTTCGCCTATCGCGACTCCAGCAAAACGGACGCCACCAAGCGAGAAAACCGGGAACCAGCCGGTCCAGGTTCGCTCCGCGCCCCTCCGCGTCTCTGATGGCTTTCGCGGACACGTGTTGTCGGCGCGGTGGCGAACAATCTAATTTGACGAAGGTCCGAAAATTTCTTTAGTTCGCCTGAGTGTTCGTTAGTGCGGTGAAGGCTCAGAAGATTGTTTCCTTCCATCACGTCTTTGAAAACCCGTTTACTCCACAACACATGGTCGCGTGCTTTCGATTTCTTAGATGGGGACGAGTCACGGAAAAATGTTTTGATTTCTTGTCTGTCTTGAATCACATTCAAAGTGACGACTGCTTGGTAACTGATAAGTGTTTTTTTATAAGGATGTAGAACAGCGGACTGAGGACGACAGTCGTGGCATTTCACTGGAGGGAACAGCAATGTCGCAGTCAAGTAAATGGGAAGGTTCGATAGCTGCTTTTTTTTAGTTTGGTTTTGTTCGATTAGCTTCAAGTTTGAGCCACCCACGCCGGTCGGTGCGTTGGCTATTCATCTTGGCTGCTTTTCGCCGAAAAAGCCTCTGGACCACACTGAAGGAGTTGGGCTGATTTCGCATTTACTTGATTGAGGAAAACCTGCTCGCTGCAAATGATGAATGACGGAAATTATCTGCTTTCAAAAGGTGGGGGACGCGTCTCACAACGTTAGAAGCTGTCACTGCATTTTGATCTATCGCGCCTCCAATATTTATATTATACCCCCGTCGAAGCCAGCAGCAATATATATATACGTCTACATTGCTCAGGTTGACCGGCCGCAAAAAATACTAATTTTCTCCGTTCAGGATTCGAAGTAAAGTTCAATACAGAGAGGTTCTGCGTGAATCTCCGATGAAGACTCTACTCAGTTTGTCTCCGTGCTGCCGGCTAGAACCAGTTGGCTAAGTTTAAGTAGTATCTCACTCTCTGTCAAATATACTTTTATTCAGCAGTTCACTTAATAGCTAGTCAACTAAGCTCATATTTCAACCTGAAGAATGTACTATTATCACTTTAGTAAGACCATAGTACGGAATATAATGCACAACCCGCTCGCCAAAATGACATCTCGATTGCTACTAAAACCTGATTTGAAATACGAGTATAAGCTGCTTAGTGGGGCACCAGCGGATTAACATGCTACTTGGCTCAAAAAGCGCTTGCTTAATTTTCGTAATTTTCCTGCAGCCTGTATTGTTGACCGAGCAGACGACTGGAGCTGTTTCTTACGGATACGCACAAAAGCTCGATTTCGCGGCCAGATAGGTCGCGTGGTCGAGGCATGTGAGTTAGCTGAAAATTACTCTCGGTGCAACAATTCTGTAGTCATCGCCGCTTTCCTTACATGATCAAAACTGATAAGAGCCTATTATCGTCTCTCCGGAGCCCATAGTTTCGGTTTTGAACGAAATCTCCGAAACGAAAATTTGACACGAGAACAAAAAAAAAAACAAAAAAAAAAACCACCGGGGAAAAAATACTATGCTTTGCAAGTTTATGTGCACCGGCTACACTTAACCGTCTCAGTTCAAATACCTATCAAATTGGGCATTAAACAGAAGAAAATCTGTTAAATTGAATGCGCCACCTGTTCAGGCGGTCCGGCCGAGCCATGGAGAATAGAAGGGTAGGAGAGGGCATGACGTCGGCCGCGTAGCCTCCACAAGCCATGCTCCCTTGACGCCTCGCCTCTTTCTCATTTTCCTCCTTACTCTGCTCACTTACCATGCCAACGTGACCACATCACGAGACCGAAGCTAGCCTTCGTCTTGCTATCGGCTACTAGGATACACCACAGTCTAGCCTTCGATCTGATAAAACTTACCGGACGGAGCGCGCGCAAGCCTGCAAGGAGTCCTTCTACAATCAACCATCCATCTCACACGTGACATGTCACGCGCACCAATCGCCAGAGAGATCTGCGGTCACGCTGGGCACAAAATCGTTTAAACTTTTTATGACTAGGCTTCACCAATATTGCAGCATGCCCCCTCCTAGTACTTCTAACCTCCTTGGGCCGAGCCGACGCGACCTGGACTCAGCCGCCATGTTTGTTTGGTGGTGGCGCCCCCTATAGGTCGCTGGAGTCGCGAATAGCTCCTTCGGAGCAGAGTAGCGCAATCCAGAACGCCGCCTCTCGGCGACTAGCGGCGAACGCCCGGAGGTTCCAACTGCGGTCAGAAATGCATGGAGAACGTGAGAAAATCGTTGTTTCTTCAGTATTGTGGGAATGTACGGAATCGCAATCGTTTTTGACATAATAATGGAACATTTTAGAACAATTTGCGCTAAGTTTTGTGCGCCGCAAGGACCTGATTTTAAAAAAAAAAAATTGCTTGAACGGCGTCATGCAGCAGACGACACGGTGACGTCAAACCATTCACGTGACCCGCTCCGGCCAACCCGAAAAGCCCATCTCCGCTGCGAGCAAAAATCGTCTGCTTCAAACGCCATTGCCTTGGAAATTGCCTTCTCAAAATTTTTACGCGCATTCGATATTATTAAAACTTTGATAAAGTGTTTAGTGATTTACTAACTTCACGACAGACTAGTTTTGAAAAGTGTGAACTCGCCGTTCATTTTTTAATCAGCCGTGTTGTGTCGATCTCCATGTATTCTCCCATACGGCGGGCCGCCTCCTGGAACCCTGAGTACCACGTGACTCGCGCCGAGCCGCTCTGTCGGCCATGTTGTCGGCAAAACACGGGGTTCAAAGGATTGCGCTACTCTGCTCCGTAGGAGCTATATAGTGCTCTAGTTTCGCCAACGTCCTGCGACATGGCGCAATTGCTTTTGGTGCATATCTGTCTCCGAGACATGTTTCTTTCCGCGGCATTTGTCACGACGGTCCTTTCTAAGTGTGTCCCCAAGCATTCCGGTGCTTCGATAGCCGGCAATGCCGCGGTCGTCGCCGGGGGCGATGCGTGTTATCGAGGTCGGCTACACGGTTATGCGTGTATGAACGAACCAAAGCACGTTTTTTACAACCTCGCATGATTTCTGAACGAATTATCCGTTACTCATCGTGTAAATTTATGGTAATTTGTGTAAATAGCGTGTTTTTCACCCCAAATATTCGCCAAATACACGGGACTTGCTAACAGTGTAGGAAGACCACACGTCAAATATTACGACGCAGTTCTGTTTAAATGTTTCTTAAACGGTCCGGCAAACTTTGCAACTCGCCAAGTTGCCGAAATCGGCTGACTCGAGCAGGCGCAACCAACAGCGCGGTCAAGGCTAGGGCATGGGCGGAGCCAACATTGAGCTAAACGTCATCATCATGGCCCCCTTTTGCTTGTTTTTACTTCTCCGATCGAGCGTAGCACATGACGTCAGCAACGTTACCTCTCGGCGCTCAGCGGTGTCCACGTGATTGGCGTACGCCTGCGCAGCGCGCTTCTTGGGAGCAGACCAACCGCCCGCCGTGGTCCCGCCGTTACCGCCGCCTTCCGCGTCACAACCACCGTCGTCGTCTCACCGTTTGTGATTATTGCCTCTCGGAGTTTCGTCCACACTATGGACACCACGTGCGCAGAGTCCCAGACTTATGCCGCAGTTGTGCAGACGTCGTCGAATGCCGTAGACACCAAAACGTGGCGAAGAGTGCGGTGCAGACGACACTCGCGCCTGCCGCACGCCCGCCCGTCGTTGGGCCGAGGATCACGTGACATCTCGTAACACGTGATGGCCATGTACTTGGCGGCCCGAGGCCACTGTTGCTGGACGGAGCCGAAGTTTCGGTTTCGATTTCCGCTCGTGTTTAAAATTAGATTTAAAAATATATATCCCATTTTTCGCGAAGCAAACGACGTAGTGTCTTTTAGTAGGGCTTTTTAATTCGAAATCACTCATTATCCCGAAATTTTCGGAATTGAGCGGAGTTGCCCTTTAAAGAAACATTCGAACGCAAAAAATAAAGCACGTGAGCTACGAAAGGCGTGTCTTTTTATTATTTCCTATGTCCGGCAGTTTTTATCGGGCTAGGGAGGCTCTAGTGAGGGTGGGCGCAACTCAAAACCTGGAGAGCGTTGGCAATTTAATGGCGGCGCCTGAGGGAGAGGATTAGAGAAAGGATATGAGCCAATGTTGCCTGCACGAGAGCAGACGCCCGCTCTCTTGCAACTCTGTTGCTCCATGCACCTTTCCTCCTCTCGCCTTCCATTGCAAGAAACGAACGCCTTGGCGCAGCCTCTTTCGCTTCCTTCTCGCTCCTATGATTGCAAACAAGGAGGTTAGAAGTACTAGGAGGGGGCACGTTGCAATATTGGTGAAGCCTAGTCATAAAAAGTTTAAACGATTTTGTGCCCAGCGTGACCGCAGAACTGTCTGGCGATCGGTGTGCGTGACATATGTCACGTGCGAGATGGATGGTTGATTGTAGGAAGATTCCTGGAGGCTTGCGCACGCTCCGTCCGGTAGGTTTTATCAGATCGAAGGCTAGGCTGTGGTGTATTCTAGTACACCATAGCTAGACGAAGGCTAGCTACGGTCACGTAATGCGGTGAGAGTAAGGAGGAAAATGCAGTGTTGTACGGAACGGCGTTCCAAGGAACGGCGTTCCTGGAACGCGTTCCTTTTAGGAGGAACGAAGGAACGCCGCCGTTCCATTATGCATCGCTGGAACTGGAACGGGAACGCGTTACATTTTTACTGGAACGGAAGGAGTAACGGCGTTCCTTTTTTCGTCCAGTGGGGTAATTTTTTATTTTATTTCTCACAGAGAAAGTATGAAATTGTACTAAGATATTGAGTTGGGCTAGTTGGATATGCATCATGTAAAAATTAAATAGCGCAAAGGTTAGACAAAGGACAAAGGACAGAACATGTAGAGAGAGAGAGAGAGAGAGAAAATCGTTTTATTAAAATAATAATGAAATTCGGAGAGGGTTAGTCTAGCCGATTAGCTGACATTGTTCGCTCCGAGAAAGGAAAAAAAAAATGTTAAAAGTATAGATGAAGAGTGCAAAGAAAGAGAAGAATAAAGAGAAAGGTGAGAGGTGTAAAGTTATTCATCACGAAAGCACTTTCGTATGTTCATAACTTTAGAAAATGCTCTGCTTCTTATAGTTGACCTTGTAGCCCAGTGGCTTGAAGGAAGGTCAGGAATATCCTTTGAAGTAATTTCCTCCGAGCTCGGGTACCAGAAGGGAAAATAATGCTTGCAATGTCTTCCACGACGAAGTGATGTCTTTTTAACTGTGATGCGAGGTCTTTCCTTTCCTTTTCAAATTTCTGGCAGTCTTCTAGGATATGGTTAATATCTTCGGTAACACCGCATACGTTACAGGTGTCTGTATCGCGTTTTTTCCAGCGGTGAAGTAATTTTCCTGTACGCGCACTTCCTGTACGTAGGCGGAAGAGAAGTGTAGCTTCTGCTCGTCGAAGACTTCCTGTTAAACAGGGTTGGATAGGGGAGGAGTGCGCTATTGATAAATCACAGATGTGTTCATTTATAATTTGGTAATATTTTCTAGGATCATCTTGCGTCTTGATGCTAATAGGAAGATTGTGTGCGTTGGAGGCAAGTTGGTCTGCCTTTTCGTTTCCATGTAATCCGACATGAGCTGGTACCCACTGAAATGAGATTTCGAAACCATCTTCTTCTAGTGATCTTGAAATTGATTTGGCCGCCATTACTACTTGTGACATTTGTCGAGGCCTTTGGAGCTGTTGAAGTGCAGCACGAGAATCCGTTAGGAGAATAACTGCCTGTGGTGTTAAGTTTTTTATCATGTGAAGGGCTTCTAGGATTGCATGTATTTCAGCTGTTGTTGATGACACAAACTCATCTAGTCGCCCACTCCATTCGAGCTGTAAAGTAGGCGCATAGTAGGCGGAAGTGCTAGTTCTTCGACTTCGATTTACTGATCCGTCCGTGTACACCTCCAGGTGGTTGGCGTATCTTCTCGAAATGTATTCATTAGTTTTTAGTTTTATGACAGTTGAGTTGGCGCTGAACTTGTTGTGTATACCGGGAATGCGGCACTTACATTTCGGGCAGTAAACGTTCCAGGGGGGAGCTGATAAAGAGTTGTCCTTGTCTTGCAGTAACTCTGGTGTCCATCCAAGATGTTGAAGAGTTTGCGTAGAAATAAAAAAGCGAGAGTGTTGCCTGGTTCGAAGTCGGCGTAGGAGGCTCCTTCCTGCAGACGTAGTGGACAAACGAATTTGTTGGGAAAGAAGGCATTTGGTAGCCATAAGTGGTAAAGTCAGAGCTCGGGCTTCTCGATATACATTTTCGTTCCTCGTTGATCTGGGCACTCCTAGGCAAGTACGTAGGCCTTGTCGATGTATGCGCTCTAGAGATTGAGAGTCTGTCGGCGATAATCTAATGAAAGGTAATGAATATAGAATACGACTGACAACAAGGGATGAATGGAGACGTATCATAGAGCTTGGCGAGTTTCCCCATGATTGTCCTGCCACTCTACGAATGGCATTTCTTGCTGTCATCGTTGATTTTATCACGTTAGTGGCTTGCGCATGCCAGTTGAGGCGAGAGTTCAGTGTGATTCCCAAGAATTTGTGCTGTCGAACACGGCGCAGGGGGACGTTATAAATAGTCAAAGTAATTTTTGTGCTTCGCCGGTTTTTTCCAGGAAAAAGTATGAACGCAGTTTTCTCTTGTGAGAACTGCAGACCACAATCAAGTAGATAATTGCTCGCTCCCGTAATGGCTGCTTGGGCGGCGTTTCGAAGACCATGATGTCGATGTGCTGAGACCCATATGCAAATGTCATCTGCGTACAGTGATATATTGATGGGGAGAGTGTACTTTGGGAGGGATGTTGGTAACCTGGCCAAAACGATGTTAAAAAGGATTGGCGAGAGTACACTTCCTTGTGGTAGTCCTTGACCACAGTTGCGAGATGTACTAAAAGACGCGCCTAGTCTAACCTTGAAGGTTCGATTCGTGAGGATGCCTTGTACAAACGCCTGGACTTTTCCCGTGATGCCGATGGCTGTCAACCTTTCAAGAACAACTGCTGGATCAACGTTATCATATGCCTTTTTAATGTCAAAAAATACCGCTAATGTCGATTTGTTGTCGTGGTGATTCTGTTCAATTGAACTTAATAGATCCACGATGCCGTCTTGAGAGGATAGCCCACGCCTGAATCCTGTCATTTCGTGTGGTAATAAGTGATTGGTTTCAAGCCACCAGGTGAGTCGAGCGTGTATCATTCTTTCCATGAGCTTCATAACACAAGATGTAAGTGAGATGGGTCGGTAGGACGATGGCGCGTCGCGTGGTTTACCAGGCTTGTGGATTGGAATTACCCAAGCTGTTTTCCAATTTTCTGGTATATCATTTGTTTCCCATATATAGTTAAGAAACTTGAGAAGTTCTTGTAGGCGTCCATTTGGTATGTTTTGCAGCATCTGGTTTGTTATTCCATCCGGTCCTGGAGCGCTTTTTCGTTTACTCTCTTTTAAAGCCGATAGTAGTTCTTCGATGTTGAAGGGAGCATCTAATGGGGACGATGTAGTCACAGCGTCATACGTCCTGACTGTCTTGTTATCGGTTAAAGAAAATTGGTCTGCAAACTGTTCTGCGGCGTCCTCTAGACTTGTGCCCAACCGAAACGCCAACGATGCGTGTGATAGGTGGAGATCTCGTTTGCCCATGAAAACATCAAGGATTCGCCAAATTTGGGTTCCAGGTTTATTTGCATCTGCTGATGCACAGTTGTCGTCCCAGTGTTTACGCTTTGTTTTTTTCGCATATCGTGTTGTTGCTGCATTGATTCTGTTTAGATCGGTTTTGTTTGCGCTGGAATACTTCCTTTGGAGTTTTAGTTGGGCCTGTCTTCTTGCTGCACAAAGATTGAGCAACGTGAGATCAGGCTCTGGGTAGTGCTCTGGGAGCTTTATCTTGATGGTGGCCTGATTTGCGCTGGTCAAGACTGCTTGTAATATGGGTTCTGATGATTTTTCCATATGTGCTCGAAATGAATCCCAGTGAGTAACATATCGAATACGCTGTTTAGTTCCACGGAATCCATGCAGATCTAAAAATATCGGATAATGGTCGCTGTTCATGGTATCAGGGTTTCTCGTCCAATTTACGCATAGGTCTGTGGAATGAGCAGTGATGTCGATGGCGCTATACGTATCAGGAGGACGAAAAAAGGTCGGACTGCCGTCGTTTGCAACAGCGAGGTCGCACTCTTCAAAGCATTTTGCCAACGCCCGGCCACGAGTATCGTCTCTGCTAGCTCCCCAAAGGCTGTGGTGTGCGTTCCAATCTCCGCAAAGTAAGATTGGGTCCTCACAGCGCTGGCAAATTTCTTTTACGACTTCAGAAATCTCGATTCCACTCTTTCCAGCACGGACATATATGGATGCCACACACAAACTCCGTCCGGTCAACATGACACGTGCTGCTACCAGTTCAATATCTTGTGTGCACAAATCGCTCGTGTCAATCTGGTGTTGTGGAAGAGCTTTTCGAATATAAAGGGCTGCACTCCCGTCAGGAAAACCGCTCATGGTTGGAGTTTTGTAGCAATAATACCCAGAAATGCTGCGGTCATTGGGGAGACCCGCCTCACTTAATGCAAGTATCGGAATAGGGAAGTGTTCTAAGTACAAAGAAAGCTCCGCATGACGATTTTTCAGCCCGGCACAGTTCCACTGCATGAGAATCGGTATATTTCGTCGTTTTATTGCTTTTCGTTGCGGCTGACACTTCGAAGTGTCAATCATGGCTCTGGTCGAAGTTTCGTGTCATTTCTGTAATGGCCGGTTGGAAAAACATGATTGCTTGTAATATGGTCTTGAAATTACCTGACGGTAGGTTGGCAATGAGGTTTGGTAAAACAGAAAATATTAGACTAACTAAATCTCCGATTTTCGAATTCTGAGAAGGTCTTTTTCCAGTGACGATGTCGCTGTATGATCTCTTTCCTCTGGTATTAGTCTTTGAGGTGGCGGTAGTGTCGGTGTCAGCATCTTTTGAGTAATGTGCTTCCACTTCTTGTTCTTTCTCGGAAGAGGTCTGCTTTTTTCCCTCTTTTGTCCCAGCAGCTTTGGCTTTCTTCTTTTTTGCATTGTCATTCGGAGCCTTAACCCTTGGATTCCTCTCCGCGGTGATTATGTCATCTTGGCTTGTGGCCTTTAAGCGTGGTGCATCACGTTCCACCTCTGTGCAATCCGCATTTTTGAAAAATTTGGGGCCTCTGATAAAACTCTTCTTCTTGGCTAGAGCTTGAAGTCGAGTTTTGCAGTTGACATAATCGGCTGGATGGTCTCCGCCGCAGTTCGCGCATTTGACAGGTGATTCGCCATTGCAGTCCTTGGTGGCATGTGTTCCTCCACATCTCTTGCAGATCGCGGTGGCACTGCAGTATTTTGCCACATGGCCCAAAGCTTGGCAGTTGAAGCATCTTGGGGGCGCTTCGACATAGTCAGTCACTTCATGTCGTGTGAAGCCGAGATTAACCTTGGCAGGGCGTTCTGTGTTAGGGCGAAAAGTGATCACCACTTTATCTGTCGGCCGCACTGTTTCGTCTGGTTTGCCGTTGCGTTGGTATAGGCGCCGTGCTGCAATGACTCCTACTGGTTCGAGGAATTCAGTCATCTCTGAGTTTGAGTACCAGTCAGGCACTCCTTTGATCAGCCCATTGTTTTGCATATACGCTTTCGGGATGGTGGCCTGAACTAGGATCTCTCCCAGGCAGCGCACCTTCAGGAGCCTATTGACCGTCGCCGGCTCTGCTACGTCAACGAGTAGACCTCCCCTGGCTGTAAATCGATGGCGTACGAAGGGTGCGCCTGCAGCTGCCCTGACTTCGTCATTTAGCTTGAGCGGGTTTAGCTGCTGTAATCTTCTCCCTTCTTGCGTTGGAGTGAACAGCACAGGTATGCCTGTTGTCCTTTTACGGCGATGTTCGACTAGGATGAATCCCTCGTTGTCTCCCTCTGCTTGGGATGCGTCCATTGAATCGCAGTTGCTGAGGAGCAGTTTGGCTGGAGTGGGCTCTTGTGATGTGGAGTCGTCGGTTTTGTCAAATCGTCGCTTAACAGGGGCGTGGGGTCGCTGACTTGGCGAGATAATATGGTAAGCGTGGTCTTTCTCAGCGGTCTCTTCAGTTAGAACCACTGGTTCGATGGCGTCCATTTGGTCGGCCTCCGCGGCGGCCATAGCTGGCCTTGTAGGCACCCAGGTTGCCCCGGTACCTGATGTTCTCCAAGAAGAAGAGTCTAGTTTTGAGACCGTGACCCAAGAAGTGGTGAAAACCGTCGGTGCGGCGTGAAAAACGTCCCAAAACCAGGAGCGGTTTGGAAAACACAAACGGGGTGGGTGACACTTTTTTTTTTTTTTTTTTCCCCAGAACATGTAGACAGGATAAGCGCTAACTCACAACTGGCGTTTTAATAGAAAAGAAGAGAAGGAAGCAGCATAGAAATACGCCGAAAAAGGAAAAAAGAAGATTTATAATAAAAGCGAAAAGTGAAAGGTATATACAAGAATGAATAAAAGAAAAGAGAAGAAAATGAGAGAAAGGGGAGCTGCGTAACTAAATTAATTCCTGGGAATATATTGAAATTAAGAAAAGGCTGTAGCTTAAAGAAAGAAGAAGTTGAGAAGACTAGAAGTTCCCGCTGAATCAACCTCAAGTTGGCCACCGAAGGTTGAAAAAGAATTGACTTACCTTCGGTGGCCAACTTCAGGTTGATTCAGCGGGAACTTCTAGTCTTCTCAACTTCTTCTTTCTTTAAGCTACAGCCTTTTATTAATTTCAATATATTCCCAGGAATTAATTTAGTTACGCAGCTCCCCTTTCTCTCATTTTCTTCTCTTTTCTTTTATTCATTCTTGTATATACCTTTCACTTTTTCCTTTTATTATAAATCTTCTTTCTTCCTTTTTCGGCGTATTTCTATGCTGCTTGCTTCTCTTCTTTTCTATTAAAACGCTAGTTGTGAGTTAGCGCTTGTCCTGTTTACATGTTCTGTCCTTTGTCTTTTGTCTAACCTTTGCGCTATTTAATTTTTACAGAAAGTATGAAAGTACGAACACAATATCTTTACGACGTGCAGGATCTCTAACTTTTTGGCTACTAATATTCTGGATTATTTTGTGTGGTCCTCGCTTGCTAACAGTTTCGGGTGCAGGAGAGCTGGTGGGCATTGATACTTTTTTGAGTGCCCGAAACTGCGGTACAAAAAGCAAAACTTTTAGTCGTAGGAAAAGAGAAAGAAAGAGGGTTGTTTCAAACTCAGCTACTTTTTTGGTTCCACGAATCCTCATACACCTAGAAATCTTATTCCGACTACAGACATTTTTGAACTTCAATAACGAGACCTACAATTACAACAAGATCACAGATTGCCAGATTTCGGGCTCACCCTTGTATCCCGAACATTATTCACTTAAAAGATACACCAAAAAATAACCTTTATTTCTTCTCTTGTCCCCTACCCTCAAAAAAAAAAAAAATCCAACATTCACAACGAAGTATTTGTAGCTTTGAAGACTGACTTTCCAAAAGCCCTACCCTCGCCTTCACTTTCTCGTCTTGCGGACAGCAACATCGGGAAGCAACTGTTGTTAAGTTCTCTGAGGTTGTTGTAAAACACTTGTGCAATCTTGGGTAAAAGTACATTTGGCTCGTCTGAATTGTCCACTACAAACATGGACATGGTTAATAGCTGAGATTTTTAACATGGATTTATCAACAATTGAAATCCTACTTCCGCGTGTTTTCTACTCCTGGTGCCCTTCCATCACGACATACAAACTCGTATGTTGACTATTAATGGGACAGATAAAAAAAACTCTGCTTGATTTAGCTAATAAGGTAATTAGCAAAAAATACAAATGTAACGTATATGTAACGATACGTTCCATTTTGGAAACTGTAACGGGAACGAGTTCCTTTTTCACAAATGGAACTTGTAACGGGAACGCGTTCCAAAAATCAGAAGGAACGAGGAACGAGCTTTCGTTCCTTATCTTAAGGAACGTGTACAACACTGGGAAAATGCGAGAGGCGAGGCGTCAAGGGAGCATGGCTTGTGGAGGCTACGCGGCTGACGTCATGCCCTCTCCTACCCTTCTATTCTCCATGATTGCAAACGTCGAGAGGCGAAAGCAGGGTTGCCAGACCAGCAGCAACGTCCAAGATGGCGAAATTAACCATTTTTCGCGTTAAAAAATACTTAGCCTATCGGAACAAAACTGGTGGCTATGGAAAGGTAATCAATTATACCTTATGTAAATTATTCAAGCACCTTGATGGGCTCTTATGACCTGAGTTAGAAAAGAAAACGACCCTTTGCCCCATAGACTCCCAGCAAAATTTAGCAATTAAATGGCGTCCATGTCCCATGATCCCCGATCTAGCAGTTGCACCCACCCTCACTTGAGCCTCCCTATATCATACACCTAAAGCCGCGGGCCGCGGACCAAAACAGCAATTTGGTCCGTCGTGTGGATACACCTTTAAGGTGTATCCACACGACGGACCAAATTGCTGTTTTGGTCCGCGGCCCGCGCATCACGTGATCTTACGTCACCGCTTTTCGACGTCCGCCGGCGGTCCGCGGCCCGTGCTTGTGAGAAATGCCAAGCGCTTTTCTCGCCCGGACCTTGGCGGCGGACCCCGGCGTTTTTAGTATAATGATTGCTAAGTCTGGCAACAAGCTGACTTTTTTTTGTTTAGATTGGAATCCAAATCCAAAATCGTGTTCTTTTGGTGCCAACTGTTGAAGACGAAGAAGACAAACCCTTTGTTGTGCGACGATGGCGGCATGGTGCGACGATGCAACTTTTTACTTCATCGCGCTCGTGGAGCAATTCCCCGCTCTGTGGGACAATAGATGCATACCCTTTTCGGTTCACTATGTCCTCCTCGTCCACAATAGTCAACGCCAGGGCCACCGCGGCCAAAAGTCACTTTCGTTCAACCTCCATCTTGGCTCCTTACAAATAGCCTCAAAGCAGCTCGTTGCATGCGTTTGGCGGAGCTGTGAGGTCGAGGGTAAGACCGGCCCGTTCACTCTGTCGTCTGCTCTTTTGGTCCGTCGTGTGGATGCTCATAGCAGCCGGGCGGCCCGCGGGCCGCGCATCACGTGATCAATCGGTCCGCGGCCCGGTCCGTCGTGTGGATACACCTCCCGGTCCGTCGTGTGGATACACCTTAAGGTGTATCCACACGACGGACCGGGCCGCGGACCGATTGATCCCGTGATGCGCGGCCCGCGGGCCGCGCGGCGGAGCACCCGCTCATGGCCGCGCAGCCATGAGCGGGTGCTCCGCCGCCATTCGCTTCCAAGGCCCGCTCATTTCAGTGCTGTGCCGCCATTTGCTTCCAAGGGCCGCTCGAGACATGGACCTCGTGCACTCGCGCATTTGGCGCTACTTGCAAGACGAACGCAAACACATCGAGGGGCTTTACATAAACCTGCTTTCTGGCTCCCCCTATTTGCAAACATTTGGAGCGTGCGGGTGATGATTTGAACCCAGAACAAGCATCTCTGCACGTATTCATGAGCAGAAAGAATAAAGCAGTATACTTATTTATTGCAAATCTGACTATATTAAGTGGCTTTCAATTTATTTTGATCGTCTGCGTGCACAATGAGTTACTTATCCAGTGTTTCTGCGTAGTTCTTGCCGTCTCTCTTGGTTTTCCACATGTCCTTCGCTCGTTTGGCACGTATATCCCCCATGCTGGAAAGCGTCGACGCTGTGTTCGCGCTAACAGTGTCCGACAGTGCACAGAAATGCATGTAGGAAGCGGTTTTAACACGGTTTTTCATGCCACGAATTTCAAATAAAAATGCTGTAACTGACCAATTACTTCGTCTGCGTGACTGAGAAATGTTCCAATGTGCCTAGTACGTACAATTATTCGTGGTATTTGCTCTTATAATCGAGCGCAAAGAGAAAATGCACTCGCTTTTTCCCATAGAAATGCATTACCGAAAATCAATTTCTGACTGCTTGCTCTCTGCTTCAAAATGCAACAGCACACTAGCGCCACCTGAGCCTCTAGCGTTTATTGTAATAACTCCATGCCGCAATACCCTGCGATTAAAGGCCCGTTCACACATTTGCGACCGAGTAAAGCGCCGTTCACTCATATGCAACCGAGTTAGACCGAGACAGACCACCAGTTTTTAAGCCTCTTTCGACTTCTTAGGACCAGCTCTGCTGCAGCGCATCCGGTCCTAAGACGCCGCAAGAGGCTTAAAAACCGGTCTGGTCTCTCTCGGTCTTAAGGCCCGTTCACACATATGCAACTGAGTAAGACCGAGAGAGACCAGACCGGCTTTTAAGCCTCTTGCGACGTCTTAAGACCGGATGCGCTGCAGCGGAGCAGGTCCTAAGACGTCACAAGAGACTTAAAAACCGGTCTGGTCTCTCTCGGTTTTACTCGGTTGCATATGTGTGAACGGGCTTTAACGCTCAGCGGTGATAAAGTCCATACCCCAGGCTCGGGTAGAAAGTTGGTGAAAGGACCCAGGAACTGCGTTCTCAAGTTCTTCGGGCCCTTTTATTTTTGCGTACTCATCCACCCCTCCGTCGAGGTATTCCCGCAGAATCTTCGTGCGCGGCGTGTGCCCTGCAGGGTCGTGCGGACATTTCTAGGGGGTTGGGAACAGTCGTTGCAAGGGGAAAGGGAAATCTCGATAACAGACTTCACGTGGCAAAGACCAAACGTGCCCCGTTTTCATAACTTCGGTAGCCTATAGCTCCACTTGTTATTTTGATGGAAAAATAGACATTATTATTATTAAGCTGTACTTGGTAATTCTTCTCTCATGAATAAATATTATTAAGATTATTATTATTATTATTATTTTACCATTGGAGAGACATAGAGCACCATTCTGCAGGTGCTGTCTGTCTCTCCAACTCTGCGTCCCATGTGCTGAGGACGTGGGGGTTCAAGTTGTTCTTGCAAAAGTCCCGCTGAATGCCGCATAGCTGACGTTCTAAAGGACGCGCAGTGTTGACCTCGAGGACGAAGCTCTCTAGTTTGAGGGTAATGAACCATGCGTTGTCGGAGACGATTCACGGAAGAGATAACCATGAGCGTTGGTGGTGAACTTGACCCTCTGAGGAGGTTGGGGGAAGGGGCTGGGGTTGGAATGGGGGGGTCCGGCGTCCGCGTTCAGACCATACAGTTCCGCGAAACCATGTTCGCACCAAGTCGTCAATGACTGTGACCTCGGGTCATAATTCACTGTCTCACCGTCTGAAACTAAGGGAAAGGCGCGTAAGAGACTGTTCAGTTCACACTGGTAACCTTACATTTGTTGTTGTTTCCGAAAGTTTGCAGCGAGCCTCACTTTTTTTGCCGGCTCTAAATTTCTTCTTAGTCCGTGTCTTCACGCGCAAACGACGTCACGGAGAGGATCTCGCGCATTCCTTTCCTTTTTACAATATCGTCGCTGGCTAACATGAGCCAGAAGAAATAGCAAAGGAGATCAGAAACTCTTTTATACAAGTAAATACAATCGATCACGGTATTTCATCTTATGGGACGAAGAGCAGCCACCTCTGACCAGTGCCGGGACGCGGAGTCGGAATCACTCCTGAGCAACCTTCGCCTTCCAAATTGCAACTTGGTGCGGTGTAGCTCATCCGTTACAAGTACGTCTAGTCGCTTTTTAAATAAGGTTGGTTATTTTTGAGTAAATGTAAGTTTGATCCAATAAATAGAGATAATGTGTTTATTTGCACACGAGGAGGTCAACTTGCTCTCAAAGCTGAATTGCTTCTTTGCGAAAAAAAGAAAGAGTGGAGTTGGATTGGAAACTAAAAATAACGAAAATGAGAGAAAAAAAAAGAGAAATATCTACACACTATTTACACCAAAGTTTAAAGTAATTTGAATAAACAAGCTCTCTGCTCTAAAAAAAGGAAAAGAGTGAAAGCCGTTTACAACTCCCTGTAACGCCGAATTGAAGCGCAGCTCTTGAGGAGCTAGGAGGAGGAGGGAAGGGTACTGAGGAGAGGGTAGACCCTTCCTCCTCCTCCTCCTCCTTCCCTCATTCTTTAATATGCTCCGGGAGGGTCACCTGACCTCGGGGGGGGGGGAGGGGGGTCACGTGACCTCGGGGAGGGGGGCCACGTGACCTGGGGGGCCACGTGATCTCGGGGGGTCACGTGACCTCGGGGGTCACGAGACCTAGGGGATCACGTGACCTTGAGAGGGGGTCACGTGACCTCGGGGGTCACGTGACCTTGAGAGGGGTCACATGACCTCGGGGGTCCCGAGACCTAGATCACGTGACCTTGAGAGGGATAACGTGACCTTGGGGTCACGTGACCTTGAGAGGGGTCACGTGACCTTGAGGTGTCCTTGAGAGGGGTCATGTGACCTCGGGGGTCACGTAACCTTGGGGTGACCTTGAGAGGGGTCACGTGACCTTATGAGGTCACATGACCTTATGGGGTCACGTGTCCTGGGGGTCACGTGACCTTGGGGTGACCTTGGTTACGCCGACGGCGACGGCGACGCCGACGCCGCTCAAGCCGGAAACGGACGCCTAAGAGCTGCGCTCTAAAAAGGTATCACCATACACCCTTTTCTCCTATTTAATGCACCCCAAAACTTTAATTCGACGTACAGCGCACTATAGTCGAACAGACGGCCCCAAATTTTACGAGGCGCTCGATAACGGTGCGATATAACTTATTAAATAGCTAAAGTACATATCAAAGACCACAGAAAGAAAACACCGAGGTTTCGCAGTATGGCCAAGAAAACCCCGATATTTTTTTTTTTGTAGTCAGTAACACGTACATTAACTATTTTAATAAAGTGCACCACACGGCTATCAAGCCTCTGGTGAAAGTTAGTACTGTCAGATCGACGTCAGTGCGCTGTACGTCGAGCTGAAGTTTTGGGGTGTCGTATATGGGACAGGGGTGTAAGAATACACCTTTTTTTTCTCGAGTGTATAGTAAGTTAATTAATCAGAGCTTTTGTGGCCTTATGTCCATTTTTACGAGCTGGCTAAGGCCCAGAAAGGTGGTGCAGCTAAAATATCTCGCTTTTTCTAAGGCCCAGTTGTATCTTCACCGTTTCTCTTTGAGGGTCCTATGTAATGGGTTCCTGTCTTGGACTGGAACAATTACACGAAGAGCACCTTTACTTACTTTGGTGCAGTGCCGTCAACCATGGTCTGGATCACATATCCACACAGATTTTCGCCATCCTTCACCGATACTTCTCCAGCCTCTCGTAAAACACGTCCTTGGTCTGGCAGCGCTGGCGTAGGGTCGGTCTCCACCGAGCAGGGTTGTAAAAGTTACTTCAGAAATGTACCTAAGATACAGTTACACTTACTCATACGAAAAGGTACTTAGGTACGCACCTGGGTACTTGCTTAAAGATGTATTTAGGTACAGGTACAGTTACTTTAAACATATTGTCTTTATTTATTTTTCCCAAATTTGTCAAAATGTAATGGAAGTAAAGCTTTTTATACTAAGGATACACTCAAAAACGAGTTCGATAAATCTGCTTTATTGGTGTCAATGCGACTCAACACCGATGTGCACATCGGTGTTGAGTCCTCATGTGCCTTACCCCACGCTCCAATTCGTTCACCGAGGCCACAGGTTCCACTGTTTACCATGTCTCACCAAAAGCGCCGAAACTCGCTTATCAAAGTTCTTGCCCTCAGAGCCGGTGCTGACGCCGACGGGCCGAGAAGACGTCGGCCGCATGAAGAAATACACGAGTCGAGTGCATATGCACCTAACCTTCGCGACGACGAGCGAAATGCTTCAAGCTTCCTCGTTTTATTTTTTCTTTCGTTGGTCAGAAGAAAAATTAGTTTATTTTTTTCTTTCGGAACTTTTTCAGTTTTGATAAGTGCAAAATTTGAGTACGATTTATTGAGTGGAACCTGTATTATATACGCGATGTTACATTGCTTTACGATTGTAATTATAATTTTGTTTGCAATTATATTTTATATTGTATTTATGGCAGAACAGTGTCACCACCAGGACAAGATACGAACAACAGAAACGGCGCACATCGTTCAAGTTATCTCCTTCCTTCTATAGCTGCCAGAGGAACTTCAAACACGCAATGAAGTCGATTTCGGTTTGAGATGAAGGAAGCAGGTTGCTATTTTCCCTAAACGGAGTTCCGAAGCGATTAAATAAATTGGTGTCGCTAGAACGGCATCGCTAATCCACCGTTCGCTCAAATTAACTCCCACATTCACTAAAGTGTGTCGTTCGATGAAACATCATAGGCGGGGCTTCGTTCGCTAAAACGTCGTTCGATCAAGTCAGTGCCTCCGATGTCGTACCCAACTCAACGTTAATCACGGCACATGGTAGTGGGTTAATACTTCAAGATTTATAGTTTCTACCATTTTGACGAAGTGAATAGAAAAGTACCTGTAAAAAGTAGCTTCACTAAGTTACAAGTTACTGGAAAATGTACCTAAGATACAAATACAGATACCGAGAAATTAAAGTACCTAGGTTTGTACCTCAGGAACAACTAAAGTACCTAGATACCGATTTCCAGGTACTTGTACCTAGGTACTTTACAACCCTGCCACCAAGTCCACAACCTCAAACAGCTCGGCCACGTTGTCTTCGCCTAAGGTTCGTTCCGAAGAGTCGCAGTCACTCGACCAACGGTCGCTCTGCCGTCACACTCTCGACAGGCAGTGCACGGCTGTACGGCACTTGGCAAGGCGGGACTCTGCGGCCACCGGGACCACCGCCATGGTCACTACGGAGAACTTGAGTGTCCCGAGCGATTCCTCGAGCGTGGCGAGGGACAAGCTGACGTTGACGACGAGAGACGATGCTACCTTCGATGACGAAGGCCTGCTTCATCTGCAGTTTGCGCGCAGGAGAGTTTCAGCTTCTACGCAGCAATGTAAAGTTGCTAGGCCGGCACTGCATTGGATCAAGAAATTTCCCATCGAATTTTCGAATATGGGATTTTTCAAACGTGCGGAACTTCAAGACTCCAGGAAACTAGAATATAATTCAAGGGGTTCTCAACGTTCTTGACCTTGAGGAACCTCCATCTCTTTTAGTCAAGGAACTCCTTCCAGTCCTGGCAACGATGCATTAAAGGGTCGCTTTTATTTATTACTTTTTTCGACCAACAGTCGGCATACTCCGCTTTGTTTTGTCTAGCCGTCTGACGGCACTTCGGTCGGGAATGGGGAGGCGCTTTGGGAGTCGACTGTCGCGTTTCAAGGGGTCCCGTGCCGTTACAAGTTGGAATTCTGCTTGTTTATGAACTTTTCCTGGTATTGGGGAAATGGCCGCGGGCATGTCGCCCTCTTCGTTGCATTTCATGCGGGACCCCAGTTTTCGAACCCACGTGAAAACACTTAACTTGCCGACGAGAGGCTGCTGTCTCAGCGCCGCGTGCGTATACCCCTTGACCCTGAGACGCGGGGCCAGACGTAAAGGTTTGCCGGGGAACCCACGGCCGAGACATTAACACGTCACCGGTCGCCAGGTCGTTTGCTGGGAGACAAAGCGCTTCAGAGCTCTCGGAGTCCTGTCTCGGAACTCTTCCGTGACGCCCGGGGACCAGGCGCTCCCTGTATATTCTGCATATGCCTGGCGTGTCTTTCTTTTTACTTTGTTGCCAACGGTCTTTCGCGGTGGCATAGACGTGCCCCAGCCGACATGTCTTGGTGGTTCTCGCCGTTCGCGAATGTGTATCTTCTGTGGCAGATAGGAAGGCCATAAGTCGTATTTTATCCTCGTGTTCTGAGAATCAAGGCTTGTCTTATGGTTCACTTTCGGAGCAATGACCTCTCACCCGATTGGTCAAAAGTGCGTCGTGTGTAGGCGTCGTAGTTTGGTTCCTCTTGCCAATGGGACCAGGGTCGAACCCTGATTGGCCTAAACGGGTTCCAGCACGCTGTTTTAGACCCTGGCCGGACAGGGAAATCTTTGAGTTTTGGAACGGGCTCGTGAGTGACCCCACTTACGTTCAGCTCCCGCGGTGCGCCGCGTTACCTGTCATGCGCGACAGCGTCTTTGTCTTCGCGGCTACAAGGTAGTCGCCGTCCTTACCATGCGCGGTAGGACCATCTGGCGCCGATGCGTCTCAGTCTGTAAGCCGTGCGCGGCAGTTTATTACAGCGCGGAATCTGTTCGCACTTCTCTTTTATGTAACTGTTTGAATTTTTTTTTTTTTTTTTTTTATCGAAGTAAAGTTTTGATGAATTCGTTAACCCTCCGAGTTGTCGGTCGCCTCTGCATCACCACCGACGCATCCAGCCCTCCAGCAACTAGCTTCATCCACAATCCCCGGTCCTCGACGGCAACTTCAAGGTGGTCCATTGAGGTCGGGGAAAACAACCTACCTAACATCTACTGGGGCCCTGCAAGGACTTTTTTTACTGTTTTTTTTAATTTGCATAGAACCTGAGCGCAATGACCGTAGTGACTTAATAAAACTTTTCTTTTCTCGAATTTCGCTTTATTTTAAAACCCCTAGGCAAATTAAAATTACAAAAACAAGCATAAAATAACCTCCTTCGTGACGTCCTTGGTTGCTCGAGTGGCCGTGACCTAGAGGAGGGGTAGTGAGCTCATAGAGCGCTCACGGCTGCCGCACTCCGTGTCGACGGCTCGAGAGGGCGCCACTAAAGCATGTTCTGGATAGGCTGTATGATGCGGGCAGCCAGGGCGGCTCGCATTGCATTTGCTGCGCGATTAACACTAATTCGGCTTGACAGTTCCTTGGCCACAAACGACAGCAAACACGGGGTAAAGATCAGTTAAGAACGGGAGCCACTTCGCGCTGTCATACCTCCAAACGGCCAAACCGCAAGACGCATGACAAAGCTGCTCACCGAAGGCCTTCGGAACGTTCGGAACCGGTCGGATTCTCCAGTCCCTACGACCGCAGCGCCGCCACGTACATCCGAGACCTCTCTATGCTCTCCGCTCGTCGGTGCCATAGAGTTATTATATTGTACGCTAGAAGTTCAACCGGCGCTAGTGTCTATGCGACTTCCGTGACGCAAATTGAAGCAGACAGCAACCAGTATACTTTTGCGGTGTTCCTGTGCACCCCTATGGGAAAACGCGCCTGCATTTTGCCTCTTCGCCGGAAAATAACACGGAACACTTTGGTTATTCGGTTCGTACCATGTTCCGCGGCAGGTTTGTAAAAACTAGTGACGATTTAAAGCAAAATTACGATCTAAAGGATTATAGAGTGTGTTCAAGGTTCGCGAGCATTCCGGTGACGCTTATATATTGCTAATGTGCCAGTCCTGTCACTATATGAAAAGGACTCCGTCGTGCATCAGGGGATAACAATATATATTCAAAACATAAACAATAAAATACGTGGGCTATGATAGGTGTCTCTTCGTATTGTTTTCTTTGCCGGGCAGCTTTTATCGGGCACTCGCTCTCAAAGATTTCGAGCGTGCGGGCCATATTTTGAACGTGTAAACAAGCATTCTCCCACAGAGCAGAAATAATAAAGAATAAAGTGGTGCTTACTTATTTCAAATCGGAATATATTACTTGGCCTTCAATCTGTTTTGATCGTACATGCAGGGGTAGTTACTGATCCAGTGTTACTGCGTAGTTTTTTCCGTCCCTCTCGGTTTTATAGATGTCCTTCGCTTGTTTCGCACGTACCCCTCATGCTGAAAAGCGCCGACGTCGTGTTCGCGCCAACAGTGTCCGACTGCACATTAACACACGTGCGAAGCCGTTTTAGCACCGTTTTTAATTCAAGAAAAACGCCGTAACTACCAATTATTTCGTCGACCTGACTAAGAAATGTTCGAAGCTACCTTGTACGTACGAATTATTCGCGATATTTGCTCTTATAATCGAGCGCAGGGAGCAAATGCACTCACTCACTTTTTCCCATAGAAATGCATTACCGGAAGTCAATTTTTGACTGCTTACTGTCTGCTTCACTTTGCATCAGCACACTAGCGCTACTTGAACCTCTAGCGTACATTATAATAACTCTACACTGTTAGCAAGTCCCGTGTATTTGGCGAATATTTGGGGTGAAAAACACGCTATTTACACAAATTACCATAAATTTACACGATGAGTAACGGATAATTCGTTCAGAAATCATGCGAGGTTGTAAAAAACGTGTTTTGGTTCGGTCATACACGCATAACCGTGTAGCCGACCTCCATAACACGCATCGCCCCCGCCGACGTCCGCGGCATTGCCGGCTATCGAAGCACCGGAATGCTTGGGGACACACTTAGAAAGGACCGTCGAGACAAATGCCGCGGAAAGAAACATGTCTCGGAGACAGATATGCACCAAAAGCAATTGCGCCATGTCGCAGGACGTTGGCGAAAACCGCGCTTACGTGCTCGCCGCCATCTTCTGGTCGATGGCAATGCGGCTTCCCTCATGTCGCCTATGTTTGTATTTAGTTTAGGGGTCCTGATAACAGTTCCTTAGACACCACAGATAAAGTCATGGGTCTAATTATTCGTTCCAAACAGTTCAAATGGATATAAAAAGCGTGTCCTCGATGTGAACACGGGACATTGCAGTTGGTTTCGGTTTTGCTTCAACCTTCAACCACTTCAACCGCTTCAACTGCAAGCGATCTGGCCACGGCGCAAGCGCAGCGACCATGTACGCTGGAAGCAAGCGCCGGTTGGCTCTCGTTGTTTTTGTTTGACCGGAGAAAACCTGGCAAGTACGCATGGCGCCGCTACTGTTTTGGTTTGACGGGATGCGAGAAGCTGCGCATAGAGCTTCGGAGTTTGCGAGCACATAGTGAAGACGTGACCGGAGAAGTACCCCTGTGATGTTCCTGGAAGACGGAAAGTAGCATTCGTAATCGTCGTGTGTGCTTTGAAAGCGAAGGGAGTCACAGGGTCCACGAGTTCGCAATCACAAGCCAAGGTTCACGACAGCGCAGCGTTGACTTCGGCGATCTCGTTCTGTTTGGTGCAACCCGGCGATGCGAAAAAGAGCTGAAACATTCGTCGTATGTGGTGCGGTGCTTTGTATTCCGGGCCTCTTTGAACCACGCTTTTAACACGGAGCGCAAATTGTTTGTTGCGTGGTGGAGGTTCAACGGGTACAGTCCCGTCGTCGTCAGCTGATCCGGTCCAGCTGGTCCGGGAGGACGCAGCGAGCGTTTTTAAAAGTAAATCTTCCCTCGTTCCGTTTCAAACTGTGGAAGTATCCCGACACATACCGTGAGTAAGAAGCAGCGGGCGTTTTCAACAAAATTACGTTGTTTTAATTGAATAATGGACTCCGGATTGTTGTCTTAAACCTGCCGTTTTTTATGCTTCGTGTTGGACTGCGTTTGCATAGCGACGAACACCGCTCGAGTAGATGATTCAGTCCTGCAACGAGTTTGTTGCGCCAATCATGCGGCGTGAATAAATCAGGGCAACGTTTCCTACCTGCCCACAGATGCATGTACTGAGACCATTTTTTATGTTGTGAACGTAGTGCTCTTTCTTTATTTTGGAAGACGCGTTGGTGCATTCATTATGGTACAATCACTTGAGAGTTGGGAAATTGGAGGGCGAGCAAGCTTTTTCAACTTTGTCTCTTTCTCTCTGGCACTGCCTTGTTTCAGTTTCAGTAGGCATATCTACTAGCAGGTACATACTGCTCTAAAGCAGGTAAAAGACGGGAAGCTTAGGACGGTGCGGACTCCGTGTTTCGCGCTTTTCGCAAGGTGACAGGGTAAATGCTTTTGTGAGATATGCGGAATATGCAAGCGATTTTGTTATGCCCGTCGTTTGCGTCTCTCCAGCAAAACGAATAAGATGATCTACTACAAAGGCGCAATCACAAGCCAAGATTTAAGATAGCAGTCGTTTGCTTCGGTGATCCGTGTAGCTGTATTTTATCCTGCTCTCTGCAACACCGTGTCATGACGAAGAGCTGGAACGGTCACGGTTTGTGCTGGCCTCCCGGTTGACAGAAACCCGCGTCGCCCGCATCGGCACCGAGTGCGCTTGGGCTGTTGATGCTCAAGCCTTTCATCCGCGGCTTGTCGCCAGCTCATCCTGCTGCTCAACGGTGAGGAAGCGGCGAGAGTAACCTCGGAAGTGAATGTAAATCCTCGTTCATTCAGTTATCCGGTGTCAAAGTGTGGAAGATGTCCAACGTCTACTGAGGGCGGGAACTGCGAGCGTTTTGCCTTGCTTTTACAACCGAAACCAGACCAACGAGATAACTGCCTTGCGTTCTCTAAAATGACGGAAGCAATAAGTTTCAACAGGTCGAGTACGTCACCGGGGATGTAGGCGAGACGGTGCACACTGTTTAAACGCTTGCAGTATCCACGAGTGGTACCAGGAAATCGACGTCAACAGAGAAGGAGCTCGCGATTCAGCATAATGCACTGCTACGGGCCCGTGTATCTTCAAAGTTCGGGGTGGTGGCAGTATAAAAAAAAAAGACGCATCAGCGCCCCACACCAGTGTTCACGAATAACACCGGTCACAAACTCCCAAGCCCCACCGCTCTTCTCGACACCGACACGACATACGACAACAAACTGCATCAAAACGCCCCAAAAGTGAAGGCGTCTGCTCCCGTACTGCAACTGCTGCAACTAGCGGAAGTGAAGTGTTGGGCGGATGTCCGGATGTCCTTCACAAAAATATATAAAAAATGCTTTGCGCAAGGATCATTTTCATTTATTATTGTATACGTAATGACAAAATCCCAATAATTTGTTTTCCTATCTGATTCAAGCTAGTCGGACTGCTCATAACACTGGTCAAGCAAGAAAATAACAAAAATTTGAACTTTTTGATGACCGGTTTAAGATTTATTGTTAACATATCGTTATTTATTGCAACGGACTAACATTATAGATTTTGCCTCCATACTGTTTAAATGCAAACAGTTCAAACACACGGCTGTTCATTGCGCCGTGTTTTGTGTATTCTATAAATCTGTAATGGTCAGCGACCAAAGAGCTCACCCGCACATGTCAAGCTTATATGCGCCGCGGGGAGAAATGGATATCGAGTAGGAAGTGTCGGGCGTAGTGTCGGTTGTTGTGTTTGTGTACATGTCGGTGCTGTGTAGCTGTGTGCTGTGTTGCCTGCGTTGTATGTAGGGTTGCTGTGTAGTCGTGGTCGTTCTCAGTGTTAACAGACTCTTCTTTTTTTAAAAAACAGGCTGCTAGAAATCTCGATAGGTGGCGCAAGTTACCGCCCGATTCTAAATAGTTTGCTCAAGTTATTTATCCATGTGAGTTCGGCATTCGTTTTTTTTTTCTTCTGTCTAGCGGCTCGTTGAAGCTACCGACGCCGCCGACCGCCGACAACGCACGTACGTACCTTTGCAAGTAGCTACGCCCGCCGCTTGGAGACTTTACTGTGTATAAAAGACATCAAACGAGAACTAACGCGCCCTGTGTGCTTTCAATTCGGCTCTAAGGCGCGCGGCTCGCTGGGCTCGTCTCTCGCCTGTTCTCGGCCGCTGGCCGCCATGTTTCATAGGGAACACGCTCGAAACGGTTTTGCGGAAGGCAGACACGGTGTAGCGTGTTAAGTTTACACAGCACCCCATGTTTAGACGAAAAACACAGATGGCCTCGTGTAAAACGAACACGTTTTCACGTGTCCGCTATGGGACAACGGTTTACACGCCTGGGCGTGTTATTTTTGCTAACAGTGTTTGGACGGTGCCTGATCCCACTACCCCTTTCTATACTCCGTTTCACCTTATGTTGTACCGCAGCGAAGGCTGGAAGCGCGAGCTTATAGCGTTGGCAGCTGCTTTTACTGCACGAGTGCTTGTGCCGCCGAGATATGCCCCAGAATAAGGAGCTCGCGCTTACAGCCTTTCCTGCGGTACAACATAAGGTGAAACAGAGTAAAGTACGCGCCGCCTTTTCCACCGCTTGGTGGCGGATATGTCGACGGGTCATTTCTTGTTTCCGTACTTTCTAAACTGCATTTGTTTCTTTTCTCATCTAAAATACTGAACAAAAATTACTTTTATAAATAACTGAAACGGTTCGCGCCACTTATATTTTGTATTTCGACAAAAAGAAGCTTTTAGCAGCTCTGACCAGTAGTAAGCCCAGGACCAAAGACGTCACATATCGCGCGCTTTCGGCACCGCGGGCCGCCCCCGTAGGTGGAGAAGGTTTCCGCGTCGTCCGGTTAAAATATGACGCACTGATATTTAGTTGCTCTCTCCGAGCCCGCTGACTTGCCCGAACCCTAAGAGGCGGGGAAACCGCAGAAAAAGTAGACGTCTAAATCTGATTGCAGGGCCCCTTTAAAGGGATTCTTGAACGAAATTTGAAATATACCCGTCTTGTTCAAGATAGTTTTAATATGATCCAGAATATCCGTAAATGTCAATCGCACGTTTGTATTTTGAGCCTGGTGACTGTATTTTTTGTTATAAACGGCCCACTTTGGCGAGCGCTCGGAGAACAGCCAGCGGAGAGCACGTGACATGTAACGCGGGAAAAGTTGGCGCCACGTATAAAAAAATACAAAAAAAGTTTTGGTTCATGATCGGATTGGTTTGTAGATACAATTATTCCAATAATTAATTAATACAATTATTTAGCTTCGTTATTAACATCTTTTATGTGCGTGCGTGAAATACAGCACCAAACGAGAAGACATGAGAAGAACGCTGCAACTGCTGGAACATAGACCATTTAATGTCACCAATATCCTGGGCCGGAGAACACTTGGTGGTATCAGTGTATCGTTTTGAAAGCGCTACAAAAACACGTGGGGACACTGGACTTCTGGACCAACTTTGAGTACGTCCTCGTGTGATGTGTGTGTATGCCATTCTTTCTTTTTAGACCACATAGGCGCGAAAAATCCACACGGACTAGGGCCTTAGTAACAGCAGCCAGATGTTGGCCGAGACTCTGCATTCCACGGGTTACCCAGTCTTTACAGACAGGGTTAAAAACACGCTGCTTCCTTCAGTGTAGCGCGCGTGCGGCCCCGGAACCTGTCACTGCTCTGTTTCGGGCAGCTATAGGAGCCGCTAGTCTCAAAAAATCGTGAAAGGTGCAGAGAACCACGCACCTATTTAATAGGCTAGACTCCAGAGTCTCGTTCGGTATCGGAATTAATCAGACAGATCGCATGTTTTGGAGGAGAGAGAAAGCGCGCGGAAACACTGATAGATTCCAGTCGTTCGTCGCTGCGGCCGCCAAAATCTACAGCCCCGACGCAGACAGGGACGAGGATTGCCGGTGACTTTGAGTGCTTAGCTGCGCTGAGACCGTTGCCCGCCTGCGTGCATGAAGACGACTTATGCACCAACCGCTTGTCAAGGGCTCGTTACGTCAATTAAGTTCTGGTAGCGGTCTACACGGCCCCTTCAGGGCCCCCCTATTCTTCAAACGGAGCTGCTTTCTGAATGCGGCACCCCGTGTCTCTGTAAAAAGTTCGCAGGAAAAACCCAGCAAAGGTATGTGGTCCCCAACTTGGATATCGCGCGTTATAATTCAAATAAAAATTGCTCTTGCTTATTTCACGTCTTTGATCCCAATAAATGTACCCGTTGCAGTCGTCCCGTGGTGCTGTTGCTTGCTTAATCGCCGTCGGCGTGTCTCAGCTTCGTCGTCTTTGCCAGCGGCGCACCGGCGAAGGCGGCCGATCTGACACACAGCGTTCGGCTTTGGTTATACCCTGTTTCCCCTTATGATGTACCGCGGGAAAGGCTACAAGTGCGAGCTCCTTGCTCTAGGGCACATCTCGGCGGCACAAGCTCTCGTGCGTTAAGAGTAGCTGCCAACGGTATGAGCTCGCGCTTCTAGCCTTGTCTGCGGTACAACATAAGGTGAAACGGAGTAGAGCAGACGGCGTTCGTAAAATGGCGTCAGCTGTTGCTGGCTTCACGCGGCGGTACCGTGCGTGCTTCCATTCTATCGGCGTTCGTTGCCATGGTGACGGCGATGAAAGCAGACTGACTTTATGTTGCGGAAGAACGTTGCGGCGCAGCGATACCAGGTGCGTTCTAAGGCCCTTCCCGAATGCTTTTCAATGGGCGGAAGGCGAACAAAAAGAGTTCGAAATAAGGACTTAACGCAGAATGCTGCACTTCTCCAGCGCCTTATAATATAACGAGTCTTGCACGAAAAGCATGTTTTCAGACCGGAGTTTGGAGATAGTTTTTTTTACAACAAAATAAGTCTAAAGTATCAATGTGGAAATTTTTTTGGCTCTCTATTTTTGTGCTTTAATTTTCTTTTCACACCTTTTATGACGTGAGGGGGTTGAAATTTGATTTCAAAATCGTTTCATGGTCCCTTTAACGTACACCGAGCAGTACTATTTCCGCACGCCGGTACCGGTACGATGCACATCCAGATCGAAACGAATAGAAGAGGGGGTTTGAATTTTGAACCCAGGACGGATCCCTTGTTTTTGCAGCGCGAGCATTCGCGTACGTTTACTCCACGTGCTTCGAGCTACAAAATAGGACCCTTTGCTATGCCTTTCCTACAAGCAGACGAAGAAGTAAGCGTTGCAAGAGGTAAGCAGAAGCTCTGCTAAATTTAGTCGGTTTAAATACAAGACTTTTTAAATCGGGTTAAAGCTTGGTCGCTTGGGCGTAATCTTATTGCTCTCCACGCGTACCGAAATCGAGGCTTGGCTTGATATCGAAGTGTACACACGGGAATGTTCCGAATAGAAGGTTGGTCGGTTTGTAATTGCTCCCGCCCGGTCGAGGTATTTGTTGTCCGGTATATAATTAACACGTTACAAAAAAGAAAGTCGAACAGAAAATAATTTACATCGGGGGACGAACTGGCAGGTCCAACCAAACGCCGTCTCGCGAGGATCATCTTACTGGAAATTGAATTAATATTGTCCCCAAATAAAGCACTGTCCTGGCAGGAGAGCGCGAGTGCATGACACGTAACCTTTACGTGATACTCCGCAGGTGCTCTAGCTTTGACAATTCTTTATTTGAAACTTTGGCGGACGCGACTTATTTCCTTTCGAGCAAGCAGGACCCGTAACCAACAGAGAGGAGCGCGAACCCTGAGCTTCGTAGGTTGCGTCCCCGGGCTGCCTCAAGGCAGATTCACACATTTGCAACGGTCGCGTTTGCATGTAACCGAAATGACCGTAACAACTAAAACACCGGAAGAACCCTAAATCATGGATTGCTTCACGAAGCTACCCCTTGCATCGCTTGCCATGTTGTGTACACCGAACACTTGTCCCGGTGATTTTGTCGTTACGGTCGTTTCGGTTGCATGCGAACGCAACCAGCGCAGATGTATGAACCAGCCTTCATAGGATGCGTACCGTTCAAGGCGATGGCACGCTGGTAGCCTTTGCTGTGCTCTGAGTCCTCTCGCACAACCTTCGATAAGTCTTCGGCGTCTTGTGAGCGCACGCATACATAGCACAACGGAATACAGCGAGTGCTTGCGGAGCTTCTGCATATTTTAACTTACCTTCTGCCAAGAACTACAGTCTAGAAGGTGTGAAAGGGTTGTGGTGAAAACGCACTGTCAGCACACGTTCAACGGAAAGGCGCATATTTATGGCAGTCAATGAGACAGCTGTACAAAGTAAGCAAACAAAAAATTAAAAAAAAAAAAAAACAACATTGAAGGCGCCGATGTACGAAACATGTCAATTCTGTTTTCCTTCATAGATCCAGGGCCGCACGAACCATATTCTTCCATAATTCGACCCTGGCCACCAAAGTCAACAGAGACGAAAATGAATGACTCAAGCAACAAGCTCTTTCGTACTGTCGACAGCGACAGCGTTCAAGCCCCAGAAGCAAATCGGCAACAATGGCAGCTCTTCTTCCTCTCAACGGGCTTCGTGGTCGCTGTGGTCGCCATCTTCGCCTTCGCCGCCGTCTCCATCAACGACACGCTCTCGCAGCAGAACAGGACCCGACCTCCGGGTGTCAAGTTAGGCCCGGTCACATGGTGGTCCTCCTCTCGCAGCGTCGGCCCAAGCCACGTCGGGGGAGACGTCCTACCAGAAAGGAAGGTCAAGGTACCCAGTGTGGCGAAGGCCTTTCAGCTCGACGAGAACGCGAAGTCGCGCCTCATGGACGCTCCAACGACGACCGAACCGTTCGTTCCCGAAGAAACGGATGGGCGTGTACCGGTGCCGACCGAGGACGACATATCAACTAAAGACACGCCAAACTTGGGAAGTGTGTCACCGACCAATGCAGCTCGTAACCCCAACGTTACTCGCCAAGGTTACGTACCAGTTCACTACGTGCTGGAGGTTCAGCCGAACCTGGAACTTTCTCAGAATTTTAGTTTCAACGGAACTGTCGAGATCACGTTTGCGTGCCGGCTGCGAACAGCCTTGATTACGCTCCACGCCGCGCCCGGATTGAGCGTGGAGGTACTCTACCTCACCGCGACGTTCCGGTCTGTCCCGAGGCCCCTGCGCGTAGAGAAGACCTGGCGGAACCTGATCAAGGACGAGTTTGTCATCCAGCTGAAAGACAGACTGCACAAGAACGAGCGTTACAACCTGTCCCTTAGGTTCTCCGGGAAGATGGGCACGGAACCTAAGGGTCTCTATAGGGTCAGCTATAGCGATCGCAACAAGGACGAACGGTGAGTTCTAAGAGCACGGGAAAATGATAACTCGCGAAACAAAATAGAAACAGCATAGTGCTGATTTGGTTTTTCTATCGTCCCTATCATATTGGTTTACCTCATATCGTAGTTTTTTTTTGTGGGACTATAGATATTTGCAATGTTTACGAAATCACAGTCCAGCGTGCGATCTTCACAGCCCAGCACGTGCCTGTTCGTCGCCAAACGCACGAACACTCAAAATGGCCACACGCTCCTTTTTAGAAAGATCTATAGACATTTACACTGTTTACAAAAATCAAAATCCCCACGTGATAAATCACTTTCCAGCCAGCTCTCGCGAACAATAGGCTGTAGACCTCCCACAAGTAAGCGACCCCTTAAAAAAAAAAAAAAAAGAAGACGGCGACGAGACCTCGTGAGCCGGAGCACTGTGTGTGCACGCGCACGTGTGAGACTGGAATGCCTGCGTGGCGATCGCGAACGAAACCACAGCCTGTGTGGCCACCCCAACCGCTTAAGTACAGTAGCTTAAGTATTAAAACGTTACTTTTATCTTCTTTCTACCAATGCGAGTACCCCTTTTTCTACCTTCTGATCTGAACGAAGACCAGAAGTTAACAAGACCTATTGCAAAATTACCTAAGCATCAAGGAAAATGCAGAGATTGGTGTTCGACGCGCCGCACATGCTGGCCTCAGCAATGAGCCTCCTGCGTTGCCCAGGGGACGCTGCGGAAAGGGACTTGTTAGGACTTGTTTTGGGTAGTACAAATTTTAGCGTCTCAAACTCACGCATGCAGAAGCGTGCCTGCTCTGGTGCGGAGCGCGAGATCACGATGAAAATACAAAGAAACAAAAATTCGAACGCCATCAAAGCTAAGAGCGTGAGCCGACAGATGCCGTTTCACGCGTTCCAAGGTAGACATGAAAAAGAAAAAAAAAAAAAAAATGAAAGCGTCGCGACACAAGTGTTTTGACGTCACCACCCATAGATAAGGGACGCGTGCCCTAGCGGTGGTGTCATGAATTTGGCCCTTTCGATTGTCGTGCAACGTTGAGCCTGGCCGATTTGTGGCGTCCAAAGGTTTTTTTTTTTTTCGTTCTTCAACACCACACAGAATTAATAAAGCTCCACCAACGTGTCATAAGTAATGCGAGGCTCAATCAGGTGAGCTTGTACTACCCAAAATGAGGGCGCTGCAATTTGTTCAAAGCTTCAACGCAGGAGGCCTATAGCAAATTTTCTAAAGCAAACGCCTAAAACAAAATGAATCTTGTAAGCACGTTCATCAACGCTTTATTTTGGCTATTTACTTCGGATATTTTATACGGGGAAGGCGTTTGCGTGTGGCGCGTGGAACGCCAATCCCTGCATTTCCTTGATGCTTGGGTAATTTAGCAATACACTCTAAAAAATGATGTGTGTACTCTTACACCCTTTGTACCATATAATACACCTCAAAACTTCCGTTCGACTTACAGCGAACTGACGTCGATCTGACGGTACTAACTTTCACGAGAGGCTTGATAGCCGTGTAAAACAATTTAGTAAAATAGTTAATGTACGTGTAACTGACTATAAAAAAAATATATATATATATATATATTCGTTTTTTTTTTTTGGTTTCACTGCACGACCTCAGTGTTTTCTTTCTGTGGTTTTTGATACGTACTTTAGCAACTTTATTAAGTTGTATCGCACCGTTATCAAGCCCCTCGTAAAATTTGGGGCCGTCTGTTCTATTATAGTGCGCTGTGCGTCCAACTAAGGTTTTGGTGTGCATTATGTGGGACAAAAGGGTGTAAAGCGATACCCTTTTTTTTTAGAGTGTAGGTCCATTGCATCCAGCCAGAAAGTGCGCGTGCATAACACAAACAGCAGTAAACACGCTCTTAAACGCTTTAATGGAAAGGTGTATAGACCTGTTGCTAAATTACCCAAGCATCAAGGAGAACGCTGGGAAAGTAAGTACACGCGCCGCACGCGCTTGCCTTCCTTGTATCAAATCTTTGAAGTAAACAAATCAAATAAAACGTTGCCCAACGTGCGTGGAAGATGCCATCTGTTTTAGGCTTTTGTTTTCGAGCAGTTACTGCTGCGGACGTCAGCACGCGCAGCGGGTGTAACTACACTCGCAGCATGCTCCTTGGTGCTTGGGTAATTTAGCAAAAAGACTATTGAACTGCGCGAAATACGCTTTTGTTTTTAGTAGGTATTAGATTGCAATGACTGATTTTTCAGAAATGCTTGCTTCTGGTAATGCGAATTATTAGTCAGGGCGTGCGTTGGAAACTTTGTGCGGCGTTGCTGTTGCCTTCGTTATAGGTGGGCGGCTCTAACAAACTTCAGGCCAAGGTACTCTCGACGAGTGTTTCCGTGCTTCGATGATCCGGCCCTGAAGGCCAGCTTCGACATCATCATCGTTCACAAGAGGGGAATCAACGCGGTCTCCAACATGCCCGTCTATCGAACTGAGAGAAGGTAAAATAAGGGTCAACATAAAAAAAAAAGAGAAAATAATACAGACGAATTTTGAGACCTGGTACTTTTCAATGCCTGCCACAGCATCGATGACAATCCGTTAGTACAAATCTTCTACAAAAATTCACAGTATAAGTGCTAGGACAAAAATACCTAATTGAAGCACGTGTGTTCTCTCGGTGGCAAAGCCATACTGTTAGAAAAATCCGAAAATTAAAAAAATTTATGAGTATACATTTTACCTGGATATATTTTCGATATCGACAGCTGAAACCAAATACTTAAGATTATAATTATCCTTTTGTAGCATCACAAAAAAGTAAAGGCAGAACAGGTCTTACATTTGTTGAGGGCAAAATTATATTTTCGCCCAAGTTAGCTTCACGCGCACGCTTCACGAGCTCGCACTCACAGGGTACCTGTCGGGACGCCATGTTTGCAATTCTGTGTGCGTTGTTGACACATCCCTTATGATTACATTTCTTAGTGAATTATGTCGTAGTCTTCATGCTCTTGCTTATTATGGAATACTGCGATCTGCCCAGAACCGCAAGCCTAGTCGCCGACACGTTTGCAAGGACACCCAAGATACCGAGCTATCTCATCGCATTTACGCTGAACGATTTCCCCTCATTTGGCAAGGGAACGGTATGTATCAACAGGCTACGTTTTCCAGGCTACCCTGTTCTGTTTTTACACCGAGTCAACTAGCCAAGGTTAGTGTAAACTTCTTTCCGTGTTAAACCATTATTGCTAAGAAAAAAAAAAAAAAAAAACTGTACGAGGTTTTGTATCAATGCTAATAAGAATAATAAAAAAAGACGAGATTAAAGTGAGTTACAGAACTTTGTAATCAAAATAAAATAAAATATAACCTAAAAAAATAATCTAGTAAACAAAATATTTACAGAGTCTATTGTAGTGTTCAGTTTGGCTTAATACGGGGGGATGCGTTGCTGTTTTGATGCCAATCCTCCTTTGGCATACTTCGGGATTAAAAACAGCGCAAAAGACGAAGGACCAGACGAAGAAGTAACACGGACGTCTGGTAACTCGTCTTTTGCACTGTTTTTATTTCCGAAGTATGTCGTACCAACTCGCCCAAGCCTCAACTTCAGCATACTCCTTTGGATTTCGTTTAGGCCGTTGATGAAGTGAAGTTTGAGTGGTCACGTTAGAGGGACGGGGTCCCGGTGTTCCGGGCTTCTTGTTCGACTCCCACCCAAACGGATGTTCTATTGGCAGGCGGCTGCCTCGGCTACTCTTGGAAGCGTGCGACAAGCCACTAGCGTCACGCTGCTCCTATAGATGAAGCATTTCGCATGGACCACGGCCGGACTGGCATAGACATGCAGTGTAGCAGCCATCCTTAGTTTACAATTAATGACAGCTCACCTGAGCACAACGCCATACAAAATGTTCGGGAGCAAAGTCGGCGCTAACTTTTTTTTTTACACAAATCCTTGAAATGAAGAACACATATTCCTTTCATGCGCTGGCGAAAAGCTCCGCGATCACCTCAATCCATCCGCAAGCGAGCGAAGAGCAATTTGACAATAAGAGGAGTGAAAAATACTTATCATGTAAATTTTATCAATGACTGGAACTAGTGAATGTCGTTCATAGCGAGTTCGGAACTGTTGAACGGACAAACGCTTCGTAGAGAAATATTCCAGCGCAGATAGACGAAAAACATGGCAGTATATGTTGCCGCCGTTGCTGCTCACAATTCTGTGACACTCGACTGAACCCTAGGTACGAGCAGGTTCTGCTGGTCGAATGACGGAACACACGTACAGAGCAACGCTGGACGCGGGTATGTTTCGAATGGCAAGGTGCAAAACCTTTACTCCGGAGCTGTGTGCCAATAAAGTGAGGGAGAAGAGGAGACGAGAGCGCGGGGACTTCAGAATAACGCCGAGATCTGGTGGTATTATTGGAGTGTGTAGCATACCTCGGCAAAGCTCACCTCAAGGGTGCACTCACTCATCTCCCTTATCCTCAGAGATCAGGCGTGAGGTGAGGGTGACTGAGTTCGTAAGCCTCGAAAACGCATGATTGTGAGGTTGAGTAAAGGGCGTGAGTTTGTTGAGGGGCGTGAGTTCGGTGATGGGCGTGAGCTCATGAGGTCGGTAAGCTCATGAGTTTGGCGAGACGTGAGGTCCCTGAGGGTACATACATGGGATCGATGATGGTTGGGGGGTGACGTCGAGGAAGGGCGTGTCATGTGACTTCTTCGCACATTTAGTTACACGAACTTTATAAAGCACATTTACTTTATACCCCGTTTCAGGTTAACATAAAGGCACAAGCACCTCCCGAACCCCCCCCCCCCCCCCCCCCCCCCCCCCCTCAAGTATAGACCTTTTCCACTTACTCTCGCCCCCGACCGCCAAGTAGGCATATCTGGTATGGGCGACGAAAAAATATCAAAACGTTTCAACTTGCAACCAGTAAAAGAATAGAGGGGAGACAAAAGGAGAGTGGGTGACGGTTACGCTGATCTCCTAAATGCAATCTATTGGCGTGGCGACGGCAAAACAATGTTTTCGCCCATACTGGAAGTTACGATGTTTCAAGATGGCGGCGCCCTTGTGGAAAAGGTCTAAGCATGGATATCCGAATTCGGCCTCCAGTAGTTAGGAGGAAGTAATTTAAATATTCTCAGTAAAAGAACTTGCACTTACACCACTAGGTCATACATATAGTCTATTCATATAAATTAGTGAATACAAATTAATAACTAACATCCATGAAAAATAAACAAAAATGATTTTAATAGAAAACGCAACTTTGTGCATGTACTTCGTAAATACTGTAAACGACTAAATTTTCGCGAGGACCTAATTTTCGCGGATTTTGCGAATTGCCTACAAACGCGAAAAATACGTCTCGCGAACAATTCGGGCAATATGTGAACGCTACGGCAGCTACATTCGATTCGCGAAAATTAGAACCCGCGAATAATTTCAAATTTTCAGCTTTGACACGATTCGCGAAAATTTGAGCCCGCGAAAATTAAGTCGTTTACAGTATATATATTCCACATGTTGACAAGTTCGAACACAAGCACACAGTGTCCGAGCAACAAAAATCCCGAAGGCCTACCTGATACCGATAACGATTTTATGTCGGGATCTATAAAGTATTACATTTTACGAGGCACGTAGTTGGTAGGTTAGAACGTACGTTTCAGGTTTAATCGGTAGGTGCGGTGCAACAAAAAATAAGAGACGCGATAAAAAAAATATTATGCAACGATGTAGTACACACAAAGTTCTTCCATTGTTCATTCTTCCAGAAAAACAAAATCCAGCAGACAGTTATTTTAGGTGAGATAATTTGTGGGAACGACGATAAATATAAAGACAGACCTGTCCGAAATAATTCTACTCGACAAAGAATTGCCGAGCGAACCATCCTACCATTAAAGGGCCTCTGACACGCCGAAAAAAAAATTGCTTTTTCATGCTAGGCGTTGAAATGGCATATCAGGACATTACAAAAAAATTGTTTCACTATAGAGTTACCTAGTTTTTTTTTTTTTTTTAAATAAAAATAGAAATACGAGGCCCGATTCCAAGTTCCGTAACAGTAGAGAGTTTTAGTAGATCGTTCCGATACCTCCGATAGCCCCGATAACGATACTATGCATGCACAAGGGAGGCGGTGGCGGAGTATCGGGTATTGTTATCGGAGTCATGGGAACGATCTACTAAAACTCTCTATTGTACCGCAAGGTATCGGGGCGGTCAGAAGGGAGGCATCGCCGGAAGTCACGTGAGTTGTATCCCTTCTCGTGCTTACCGCGAGCGCGTCTAATATTTTTTAAATATTTTTTTGTTATTCTTCGCACCTCCACCAGCGATCCAAGCAGACAAGGTTTCTTTTATTTGCTTTTTATCGCTTAATGTTGCTGTAAAGGTAGAAGAAGAGGAGTCAGTGAATTGATACGATCAACTACAATGCCTAGAAGGTGCTGCGTGAGGGACTGTCCCTGTATTTCAGCAATTGAAGAAGAGATCACACTGCATGCATTTCCGAGAGACATACAAGAAATGGACCGGTGGCTGACTGCGGTTCCCGCAGGACAGCTATTAGAATCCGTGGGTAGGCGATGGATATGCTCGATGCACTCTAGTGATGAAGATTACAACCCTAGACAAAGTTTACTAAAACTCACAGGTCTCGATATGAGACCTCAACTGCAGGTCTGTAAGTTTCCTGCCCATCTCCCTGCAGCAGCGGCACTCAAGAGGCTTGAATTCAGGCATCACGACGCATCGGTTGCTTGAGCACCTAGAAAACAAGTTATACTCATGTTCTAGACAAAACACGTACTTTATGCTTGACGTTTACTTGTACTTGTTACACTCACCAGTTCGTATTCCTTAGACGGCAGGCATCTTCAGCCTCGAGAGTATCCGATGATTCAACGACCTCGGTGTCTGAACCTCCAGCAATGCGATCGGGCGTGTCGTATGCTAGCAATCCTAATTCCTGCGAGCGTTCTAAATTTTTTTTTTTTTAAAAACTTGATAGGTTGTTTTGTGCCCAGTATAGCTCTGTATTATCGGACTGACGGCATGCACTTGTGCACTGGCTTGTACTCGCAAAGCTTTCATCATTGACCTCCATCACGTCGATCCACTAACTCTTCGTCCTGAACTTTTACAGCACGCAAATTTACCAACGGTGCAGCGATAATGCTGAAACTGCGTTTTTTACGATCGCTCGTGCAAAGAGCAGAATGAAAAAATAAATAAATAAAGTCTTAGGCACGGTCGCGGAGAGCACGAGTAGTGAAACTCATGTGACTTCCGACGAACCCACTTTTAGTGACGTAGGTCGATGCCTCCCTTCTGATCGCCCCGACACCTTGCGGTACACTGTTACGTCACAGTGCACTGGCGGACACTTTGAATTGGGCCTCGTGTTTCTATTATTTTTATAAAAAAACTACGCAACTCTATAGTGAAAAAAAATTTTTTTTGCAATGTCCTTATATGCCAATTCAACGCCTAGCATGAAAAAAAAAGTTTTCTTTTGGCGTGTCAGAGGCCTTTTAAAGGGACCATGAAGGCAGTTTCGAAGTTTTATTCGACGATTGAAATAGATGGCAGGCACGTCTCAGATACTGTTGACCAAGTTCGAGCCCGAACGGAAGTTTGGGTGCCGCACCAATCGAGCAAACAGGCGCGGTAATAATTGCGCCGGGAACGATGCCTGAGACCTCACCGAGGCGGGGGCAGTAAGGTGAACTAAAGTGCGCCGAAGCGTGACGACAACGGGCACCTCGCCTGGCGATTGGTTTAAACGATAGACGCGCTCTTGGTTTTGATTTCGGCGGTGAGACGTGATGAAAATTTTTTATTTAAACGTTGGATAATCTTTTGAAGTTGTAGTTGGGAACTAATAGGTTTCACGGCGGTGCATGTTTAGATAATAATAACTCACACCTGGGGGGGGGGGGGGGGGGGGGGGGAGTAAAGAACGCTGCAGACGCTCACTCCATATTTGCACGAAGTTGTCGCGAATCCTTGAAACGAACAGTGTAAACCGAAAAGAATAAAAAATGCTTCACGAGACTGGCGACGCCCTTGCACGCCAAACAGAGCGCGGCTCCCTCAAGCGCTAGGCCAGCGCGACGACGGAGTCGAAGCGAAACAAACAAAAATGCAAAACATTTTTTTTACTGGCGACGTGACGGCTGGTGGCGGAGAGGCGCAAAACGACAGCGACCGTGGCGGGTTTGCAAAAGATGCGCAACTCGCGTGCAACGCGAGCGCCAGCGCCGCGACTACGGCGAGGGCGAGAACTACTTCTGAGTGAGCGAGGTCTTTGAGTTCATGAGTTTGATGAGGGGCGTGAGTTTGTGAGTTCGGTGAGTTCATGAGTTCGTTGAGGGACGTGAGTTAATGATTTCGGTGAGGGGTCGCGTGTTCGTGAGTTTGGCGAGTTCATGAGCTCGGCAAGGGGCGTAAGTTCGGTGAGTTCACGAGTTCGTGGATGAGGACTCGAAGGTGGCTGCGGCCGTGAGGGTGAGTGAGTGTTTCAGCTTTTATTTTCAACTGACTGTGAGTGAGTAAGTTCAACCAAAAGTACCGACCTTTGGAGGGTAGCACTAGAGCTATAGCAGCCTTTGTCTCCACTGCTCTCGTTGAAGGTGTTAGAACGCGGAATGCCAGCGTTTGGCGTTCGGCTCTGGCATTCGAACGCGCTCGACGAGTGCAGTGGAGACAGAGGCAGCTAGCTTTAGGTCTACTTAGAGTCCTATCCACTAATCATTCGAATCAGAGCACGGCGATCTGAGTGGCTTCGCGTGCCCTCGTCTCCTTCTCTCTCTCAGTTTCTAGGGTACATAGATCGATAAACACGGCCGCGGGAAGGCGCGGCCAAGACGTTTAAGGCGCATTAGAATAGGTCGGAGCTGGCAGCGTTTCGCAATGCGGTGTAACGTGGACGCTGTCACATGTGGTGCTGCCAAGCCTGAGCGGCGCGCCCCCTGTGTCGCACGCTCCCAATAGAGATTACAATGGGCCAGCTGAACAATGTCTACACCACACACAAAAAAACACCATTTACACTGCTGAACTTGCCACTGTTTAAGTCCACCAGTGTGAATGGTGTTTTTTGTGTGCGGTGTATTTTTGTGTACCTGGCCATGAACCAGCAAGCTCAGCTTTAGCACGTCCTAGAGCCTTCCTCGAGCAAAAGTTCCTGTGATCTAATGTCCCGAGGACATCGTTCCAGAGGTTAAACTGGCCTGAGAAGGAATGTTGAGGCCAGGTGAGCGGCTCCGTGTAAACAATAAACCAAAGGTACCTAGTTTTCCAGGCAAATGGCTGCCATAAATCTGTCCTTACTTCGAATTTTCAAGTTCGGATTTGAGCGCAGAAGTGTGAGCAGGCTTAAATGTAACGGAAATGAATTGCATCCCTATACTTTAGAAACGGGATGTATAGTTATTTTTTTTTTTTTTGTAAATTGTGGCAAAAAACAACAACAATAAAACAACGACAGGCAAGGCTTACGTCTGCTGAGTGGAATCGGCTGGACGCTGGGTGCTTTCTCCCCACAGAGGATGTCGCGTGACCTTGAAACCCTCTTCCGCATTTACCAGTAAACCATCCCAGTGGTGCTATTCTGGTCACAACTGGTCACGTTCGTGTTTCTCAAAAACCCCTCCCCCCTACAAACAGCGCGCTCCTATTGGCCACAGCGCGCGTGTAATTCCACGCGGTTCCCATGGGAGCGTTCGCGAAACACGAAAGCTACCGTTTGCCGTAACTGTCGCTCTTCGAGTTCGGACCCTGACGACAAAGTGACGTATGACCACGTATGACCTACGCAGCACATAGCGGAAGTCGCGTAACTAGTTTAACTGCAGTATTGCTTGACACACCCTACTTTCTGTTTCACTATGAGTGCGAGCTAGTGCGAGTGTAGGAGCTACAAGAACGTGCTCCGGGCTTTCAACGTTCTCGTCGAGCAGGCGCGCTTGTGCAGTGCAAGCCAACATTCGTGCAAGGAGTGCAAGCGTCGTTCGGGGTGATGTGCTCGTGCTTTTAACTTCTGTTTCTATTGCCACGGCCGGACTGGAAGCGCGCTCTCTCTTTCTCTTCTTAAGGGGTATTCACACGAGGGAGAAATCCCGGGGATTTCTCCCCGGCACGCGCATACCACGACGAAAACGTCGGGCTTTGCGATGTGCGAAAGCCTTGCGTTTTTATCTCGTGATGCGCGCGTGCCGGGGAGAAATCCCCGGGATTTCTCCCTCGTGAGAATACCCCCTTACGGCCTTTGCAATCGCCCGGGAGTCAATAGCATTTTTTCTCCGTATGTAGTTCACTTACTTGCAGCCAGGGGCGCAACCACCTCACCCCACTTCACCCCACTTGGAAAGTCCCTTCGAGCTGCTTTGCGCTGGTTTTCGAGCTTCGTAGGTTGTTGTTTTGGCAACGGTTCATTGAAGTTCGCTTCGATTTAAGTCACTCTACCGACAGGTAGTGTCGTCAGCAAACTGCTTTCCCCCGTGACGAAAACTCAGCTGGATATGTGCACAAGCCCTCAAGGAAGAACTTTAGGATGTAACATGCACCGTGCGAAAATTGTATAGACATACTACACCCTCGTCTAGAGCAGCTGACCGAACTCATGTGCGGCCTATGAAACGATGGTGCAGACCACGGCAATAGATAGATTAGGCCTGCTTTCGTTTCGCGAGAGTGTACGAATTATTTATCATTTAAAGTTCCTCCACATAGAAGGGGTCCGTCTTCTCTTCTTGAGTTGCAACAAAAGTCCTGGAGGTAAAGACGAGTTTAGTTTTTCCGCGCATTCGCTGTCTGTACTTACTACTTTTTACTCCCGAATCTCTCGGAGATGTGCGTCAAATATTCACCGTTTTGGGCTCATCAGAAGCGCATTAGATAGTAACTGAGGGTCTAAACGTAAGGGTCAGGTGTCAAAGGCTATAAAAATCTCGGCCGCAAGTTGCGACAGCGCTGAGTAAAGGGCCACCCACACTAGCGAGAAAACGCTCCCGGCGCGCCGATAAATCGGTTAAGCGGGAAGATAAAGGGCGTGTCTCTGCACGCGCTCGTGGCGCTGACTGTGCTTCGGCGCCATTTTGTTACTTGCCGCGATCGGCGTGCCACGCGCGTTTTCTCGCTAGTGTGGGCGGCCCTATACACTGTCAGACGCGCTCTCTGCAAACGGCAAAGGGTAGCCCAGGGGTTAGAGTGCCTTCATACACACGCGCCCTACCAGGGGTTAGGGTGCCTAGATGTCTGTCTGTCTCAGGGTGAAGACATCCATTGTTGTCCGGAAAGTGCCAGCGCGTGACGCTCTCGCGCACTCGGTGCGTGACTTGGGCGGTAAGATGGCGTCTATGCATCAACCAAAGCTACACGCTCGAGCTGAGTGACGCCGGATTGCGCGCACTTCAAAATGCATAAAAAAACGATTGGGCGGAAAAATGGCTGAGATGTCACCACTCAAGCAAAAGCGCGCGTGTGTATGAAGGCACTCTACCAGGGGTAAGGTGACAGCGCCCCCCGCGAATTGCGGCGGGAGGTGGTGATTGCCCCAATTGCAAAGGCCGTAAGAAGAGAAAGAGAGCGCGCGCTTCCAGTCCGGCCGTGCTATTGCACGAAGGGGACAAGCCTTGAGCAGGATTCTAGAGCGTAGAAAATGGCGGCGACGCTTGTTGCGCAACGATCGCCCGACCAACGCGTACAATGACGGTTTTTCCGCGAGCACCTGGTCGCCTTCGGATGCACGACGACTGTTTTTGACGACAATACCGCTTGTCAAAAAGCACCGTGCAATCGCAGTGTGACCAGCTGCGCGACGAGAGACGGTGACGATGAGAGACGATGACCGGCGAGCAGCAGCAACTAATCGAATCGCACTGAGATTTTTCGCAACGGGGAATTGCAGGGGCGCGGTTGCCACCGATGATCACATAGCTAATGCCCAATGGATGGTGATCAGAGCCGTGACGGCCGCCGCGAGTGTCGCTGTCAACCGGTTGGGAAGAGGCGGCTGGGTCGACTAAACTCTGGACCGAGGCAGCTCAGGCATGTGCGAAAGAAGGCTTTCGTCGCCATCACGAAAAGCACACCGACGTTGTGGGGTGCGTCGACTGAACCTAGAATCTAACTGAACCTTTGTCACCATCATCATCGGTCTCTAGGAGACCGTCACCGTTCTGAAGGCCCCCTACACTTCAAATCAAATCAAATCAAATCAAATTCTTTTTCTCCAGAAAACTAGAGGGATCGCCAGACAAAAAGAGCTGTTAAAAACAGCTTGACTGGGTCTGGGATCCCTTTACATTGGCAGCAGCTTTGACACTGAAAAACACACCCACCCACCCACACACACACACACACACACACACACACACACACACACACACACACACACACACACACACACACACACACACACACACGCGCACACACACACACACACACACACACACGCACGCACGCACGCACGCACGCGCGCGCACACACACACACACACACACACACACATATATATATATATATATAAAGAAGAAAAAAAAATCACAGCAAAAACATGCAATTCAAAATCCCACTACGCGAAGCTACACACAGTACAAGCGGAGGTATTTTTTGTTTAACGTGTATATGTTAATGTTGTTTGTGATATACTTGTTTAATAAGCATGGTACGTTATAATTTAGTGACTGAAAGTTATAGTTTGTGTGAGATTCAGGAAGCACATATGTCTCTGTAATGCTTGTGTTAACATTACTTTCGTTCATTTTGAGTCCTGAAATAATGTACCAAAAATCTACAAACGCTTGAATTGAAAAACGAATCGCACAGACTAAACGGTATACGTACATGCTCGCAACAGGAAGTATTCTAAATTTTGCATACAAAGGTTCTGTGTGGTCTGTATACGAAACATCCGCAATATAACGTACTATTTTTTTTTTCAGTAGTAGTACATTTTGAAGATTAGTTTTTGTCGTTGTAGCCCACACGAGATGACAATAGTTCAAGCGAGACTGAAATAGAGCGTGGTAAATTTGTAGCTTAATGTTGGGGGTAAAACACACCGACAACGAGCGACAATACCGAAGTCGAGGAAGTTTACCAACTAGATAGTTGACATGAGATTCCCACGTCAAGTGCTCCGACAAAAATACTCCTAAAGTTTTATGTTTATTTACTAGTTCAATTTCCGAAGTGCCAAGTTGGATAGTATGATTTACCATGATTGGTTTATTGGTAGCCTTGAATAAAATAGCCTTCGATTTTGTTGCGTTTACGTTGAGCCGATTTACCTCAGACCATTGCAAAAAATTTTCTAAAACAGAGTTTGCTTTGCATATTACTGTATTAGCATCATTACCAGAAAAAATCAGGCTTGTATTGTATACATAAATAATAAACTGTGCTTCATTATCAATATTCACAATATCATTGATGAAGCTATTAAACAAAAGAGGTCCTAATATACTACCTTGCGGAATGCCTTGCTGTACACTTCGAAATTAAGATCAATGACCATCAATAACAACACACTGTTTTCGATTTTGTAAGTATGATTTCAGTAAAACCAGTGGCTCACCACGGACGCCAAAACGATTTAATTTCGCAAGCAAAATTTCGTGATTTAAAACATCAAACGCTTTGCTAAAATCAATGAATAAACCTAGTGTAATAAGTCTCTTTTCTATGTTTTGGAATATATTTTCCTTTTGAAATAACGATGCAGCTTCAGTTGATTTACCTTTTCGAAAACCAAACTCATTGTCTGTTAACACGCAATGTTTTAGAAAGAAAAACATTATCGAGACGTGTAAGAATAATTTTCTCGAGTGCTTTTTCAGAAAACAGGCAGCACGGAAAAAGGTATATTGTTTTTTACCATGTTTTTGTCACCACCTTTGTATATGGCTGAGACTTTAGCAAACCTCATACTTGCGGGAAGTATTCCGGAAGATAATAATAAGTTATATATATATATATGCGCAAGGCATGGTGCAATAATGTTCATTACAAATTTAACTGGTTTTATTTCAAACTTGTCGATATCACTACTTTTACTGTTTCTGAGACCTAAGAATGTATTAAAAACTTCTTTCTCGTCGGTGGGGTTCAAGAAAAAAGTGTCATCGACAAGACTGACATAACGAATGGCACTGTCATCGTAGGTAGTAGTCTGCGTATCTGTAAAGTGGGCATTAAAACAATCTGCCAGACACTCTCCCTACATAGATCGACCTTCTGCGGTTAATTCTCCTATTCAAGAAGATACCTTACTGCGATTAAGAACTTCATTTATAACTTTCCAGACAACCTCAGGGCGCTGTTTTGTGACGTCATAGAATTTTTGCTTATACTATGAGGAGTTCGCTTTTCTCAGTTCGGACGTTAATTCGTTCCTAAATTTCTTAAAGCGCAATAACTTGTCCTGGTTCCTTGAAGTTACAAACTCCCTATATAAGCGATTTTTCTTCTGCATCATTTTTACATGGAGAGAGTTACCCATGGTTTCCTTATCTTCCTATTTACAGTTACTGTTTTGAACGGGGAATGCAAGTCATAAAGTTCTTTGAAAATGTGTAAGAATTCGTTATAAGATTCATCCGCATCTATCATAGAGTAAATAGGGGTCCAATCACAGTTTAAGACCGCGTTCCAAAATGCAAGTAGACGATCGTCTGACATTTGCCGAAAGGTGGCGGTAGCCTTCGAACTCTTTTTCTGCGTTTCGTGATTATACAAGGGAAAAACAATTGGACAATGATCGCTGATATCGCTGCTAATGGTTCCAGCGGCTTTGACTTTGGTAGAAATATTGGTAATAAAAAGATCGATTGCATTTGATGTGGATAATGTGACTCCTGTCGCGGATGTAATAACGTTTTGAAAGCCCGTAGAGTTTAGCGTATTAGTGAGCATTCTTGCTTGAATTGAATCCTCTAATATATTTACATTAAAATCCCCCCTCCCCCCCCCCCCCCCCCCCTAGTACCAAGCGATAGTTTTTTACAGAAACATAATCTAAGAACTTTTCAAGAAAAGAAATACAATTTCGAAAGTCTGCCCAAGGTGGACGATGCAAAACAGAAACAATACTGTTTCCACGTTTTAGACTTAATACTTCATAATCACATGTAACTTCAGAAAAGGTTTCCACCAACTAACATTTAATAGAACTTTTCACGTGAATACCAACACAACCACCACGTCGTTTTTTGCGGTTTACAAATAAATGTTTGTAACCCTGTATGATAAGCATATCAGCGTCCTGCTGATACCACGTTTCTGTAAGAATTATTAGATCAAAATAAACCCAACACTGATCTAGAAGGGATATTATAGAATCATGTTTAATCGTTGTCGAATGAACATTTAAGTGAAAGACGTGAGCACAATCTTTAGAAGACAAATACTGATTGAGGTTGGCCGCAAACACCACTTTGCCATTAACAACATGGTGGTAAGTTGACGTTAAAACCTCAGGGTTTCTACCGCTTTGAAGTTAGTGCACGCTTAGTACGTATGACTACAGTTGACCATTTGTTGCGGTTTGTAGCAACTGTCATTCACACAATAAATTCTGGATGGGTTGCTGATGACATTTTATTGTATCAATTAGATATTCCACCTTTTCACGCCAAGCTTCTGGAGTCGCATGTCAGTCATCGGAGAGTCCTAAGAAACACTGTTAGATGCCCTGCAATGAACTACGAGCAGGTTTTTCTTAAAATGAATTGTTAGTTGTTTAGACAGCAGGGAGTTTAGTCTGCCAGAGTATGGCGACATTGTTACCAACTCTAGACGAGAAATTTAGTCAGTGCCGTCTTGTGGATGGTGGTCATCTCCGTGACCAAGAACGACAATAAAGATACCATTGTCTTATATTCAACACACGTATGTTTAATGTGTAGGTTATGATACCAATTAAAACAGATTATCGTTTCAAACGTGACAGTAACTCATTGAAATTAAAGAGTAGTGCGAACTGTATTTTTGAAATTTGCCTTTGATGCAGAGCAAATACGCATTTGTTGACTTATCACCATCAAGCATAAACGACAAGCGGAAGCAGAGTAGATGTGTGAAGGAAAAGCGAGCATATGTACTAAAGAAAGTACTGCTACGTAACGTGTAGAATGTCAGCAACTATCTTGCCATTATTGTACGAGCTCAGTAGCTATGCACATGCTTATGGCATCCTGTGAATGTAGGATGCTCTCCATCTGGTATCAACCAGTGGCGAAGCCAGTAGGTGGGGGGTGAGAGGGGGAGGCCTATGGGGCTTCGCCCCCCCCCCCCCCTCTCCAAATTTGGCGGGCTCTAGAGTATACACACAAATTTCGCCACCAACCCCCGCGCACCCCAAGTCATCAGCATTCCAGCCTCCTGAACCCCCCTCCCCCCTCAAAAGTTCCTGGCTACGCCACTACTATCAACAACACTCAATAGATAGTCAACATTATCAGGATAAGCGAAATTTTTTTATTTTATACACCATATAGGCAGTGTTACTGTCTTTATATGCATGCAGGCAAAGCAAAAACACTTCAGGAAACACTTGTGTTTCCTGAAGTGTTTTTGGAGTGAAGGCTGCGTTCACAACGCAGTCCCCGTCAAACTTTCAAGGCGTTAACAAATTCCACAAATTAAATTTTCAACGAAACGTGTTAGTTTTGCAAAACGCTGGCAAACTTACATTGCGTTTTACATCATCCACATTTGTCGTCCGATGAATCAGCAGTCAGTGCTACACGAACCTCAATCACCTTGTTGTTTGTTTTCTTGCCGTTAAGGCGATCGCTGGCGGTCGTGGCGGCGGCACAATTCCTCCTCAGACCGTTGGCTGCTGCCTCCGTGCTCGCAGAAGCGTTGGTCTCATTGTGTCTATGTGAGGTTTTGAATCTTGACGCATGGCAACGCTGAATGAAGGTCTATTACCGTCTTCATAATTTTAGCAAGGCTGCCGTTACGAGCCACAACACCACCACCACTTTCAAGCTTCATAACACCGGCACAAATAGAAGCCAAGTCTTGCATCTCGCCAAGTGTTATATCAGAGACGCTGAACGCCAGTTTACCGTGCTCTTCGACCCGGTCCTGCCGCCGAATGGGCTCATTCAACAGCACGAAAGCATTCGTGTGCGCGTTGCTGAAGTTACCGATGGCATGTCAAACCCTAGCCGCGGTCGATCCGACGAGCGTACGGTTGTCGAGTTAAAACAATGTAAATACTCTCGTGCATTCTTGTTCTTACGTCATTTTGTCATCACAACCCGAACTCGAAAAGCGATTGTTAGTGGCAAACAGACGTTTTGTAGTTTCACGAACGTTCCCAATGGCAAAAAGCGTTGAATCGTCACGCGCAATGAAGCTAGCCAATGGGATGGCGAGGTACATATATGTAGGGACGTGAAAAAACCTGGAAGCCGTTTTTTTTTTGTTTTGCACGAGCTTTTCTGCAATAAAAAAGTAAGTAAAAAGGACTGAACGAGATTATGCGGTCGCGTCCATTTCTTCAGCGCCAAAAGAAAAGAGCATGACTTATGGGGACTACCGCCGTAATCACTGCAGTAAGCGAAGGGAGCAAATCATTATTAAAACTGCCCGAAGAAAATTTCCTGCATCATCCACATCATGTTCACGACCGGTGCGCTCTGCGCCGGTCTCACGACTTGTCATATATTACCACAGAGTCGTCGTCAGCTCTGTATCCATTTGAAGTCTTTTTCACAGGCAAACAGGACATTTCATTTGCAGCCTATGTTCAGAGCGGCTTCACAAAGGATGATTGGTGTCACAGCGTACCTTCACATAATATGTTCTTCTCGTAATGCCATCCGTATTGTGCAGAAGTAGGAAAGGCAACGACGCAAACGAGGCACAAACACCACAAGGTCGTTACCGCGGTTCTCGCCATGTCTGTTTTGAAAGACCGTAGCGAAAGACTCCGAGAAAACAAGTTGAGATATCTTAACTAAATTTACTTTACGTCATAATTATTATTATAACCTTTTGTATTTTATAAAAGGAAAACATTATTTCTCTCGGTTTACTTCCATTTTTTGGAAGTTAGCCTTTTCTCCGTGATTCGCTCGTTCTAACTCCCGGAGGAAAGAAAGAAGATAACAAAAAGAACAGGGGGAAATGCGGAGATTTCTGCGCCCGAACTGCGTGGACACGCCATCGCGACGTAGGGGGATCGTCAGATTCTAGCTGACCGCGTGCGTGAACCCGAGCGTTGGGGCGGAGCCTCAAACAAAACTCATTCTTGTTTGAGGCTCCGCCCCAACGTTTTCGTTATGTCACTTTCTTGTTTGCGACCAGGATAGCACCCCAGGCCTGGCCGTCGGCCGCTGGCTGTTCCTCACAAACTCTCCTTCTCCGCGTACACTTCTTTGCGCGCTCCCTCACAGTCGTCATCCTTTCGTTCCTTTAACATTACAAGTTCTTTCGTCGTGAAAAACAAATAACTGAGCCCTTTTGAAGAATGTTTTGGTTGTGAACAAATGATGACAAGATATGCATTCATGTATGATGGTCCAGTAGACTGGCCTCCTCTGAAGATGCGAAGATTGCGGCGTATGAGTATCACTTTCTGAGTCGGGGGGACATAATGTCTAAAACTGTAGAGCAATTAACCTCAACGAGTTGTAACTCCTGCGTCAAATAAGGATCTCTTTTAGCCCTCTAGAGTTGGGCAGAGGAGGTGTTTCAAGTCCCCTGAGGAACATCACAGGTTGGGCAGATCGAGCTGATTGTCGTGTCGTCAATACGGTGAAGGCCTTTACGGGGAACGCACAACCACTGCCGAGTCAGGTAAAAGGGGAGGCAAAAGCTCGTGAAAGCTTCGTAGACAGGAGACAGGGACTCTAAAACCCCGTGCTTGAACAGTCACTGAGCTGCGGTCCCACGTCTGTGTTCCGGGCGCGGCAACTGCCCACCGGCATAGCCTTTCTAAACTACCACCTCCTTTCCTACTTCCTTTTCTATCCTCCCTCTTTTTTTTGATACACTGTTGCAGGCTAAGAAAAGCAAGACGAACTTGTTCCGCAGAGTCTTACACTCTTTCCCCTTTAGCAGAGTGAACGCTGGAGAGGAGGAGTGTCCCTTCTTGCCTCCGTTCCATCGTTCGGTCGCTAAAATGAAGCTTTGCTTTGCAAGACGCTTTGCAAGACGAGCTTGCTCTCTCTTCTTTTTTTTGAATTTCCGAACTAACACACTCCTAGAAAAATATGTGGTCAATATTTTCAGTTCATTTTCCGATCTTACAGCTCAATGTATACTCAGTCATTATAGAAGTTTATATCTCCATGTGTGATCGCAACTGTTTTTAGATGCGCGTATGGACACGAGCTGCGGCGACTAGCTTGGCACAGAAGGTGGCCATGGACGTTGTGCCCAAACTTATCGACTTTTACGAAGACTACTACGAGACCAAGTATCCCATGCCTAAATTAGGTAAGGTGAGAGGGAGCGATCAATGAATTTAGGTGAGCAATTATCGCAGCACCGCGTCGCTAACGCTTCTTTGCAGTAGCGCAGTAGACTGACATATACAAGCGTGAACATTTTAAATAAATGGTTGTTATTAAAGAAGCCGAATTCCTGAGTAATGTTCGTGAGTGTTCGAAATGATACGACATAGCCGATTCTAGTCATATAGAATGCTTCAGATTATAATGGCGAATGTACGAGTGTCTTGTGCACTTTTCCTTGTGTTGTTTTTACCAGTTAATATATATATATATATATATATATGTGCAGATGAATGAACGAATATGTGCAGATGAATGAACCGTACTTAATCCAATGAATCAAAGAATCAAAGTTTCCAGGAACCCGCCGAAAGCCAAAAATTCGCGGAGCCAGGATTTGAACTCTGGGCCTCCCAATGTCCGGTCGGGTGTGCTAACCACTACACCACTCCACCTTGGCTTTCTGGCGTTTCCTACCTGTCTTATTAATGCACAAGAAACGAAATGTATCCAATCGGAGGTGTTCTGGAAACACACGCCGCCGCGTGGAACGCGGTACGACGCTTAGTGTCACGTGATACGTGCTCGTTTGTGCTCCAGAAATCCTCCCACTGTTTGTTTCGCCCCGTGTACATGTAGTATTCTTTGTTTATGAGCTTTAGAGACACGGTATCATCATCATCTGCGAGAATCAAGAGCCACGTTATTGAGTATACAACACGGGCACTTCACACCATCGTACGTGGTCTCCGAGGAGGATATGAACGAATATGTGCAGATGAATGAACCGTACTTAATCCAATGAATCAAAGAATCAAAGTTTCCAGGAACGCGCCGAAAGCCAAAAATTGGCGGAGCCAGGATTTGAACTCTGGGCCTCCCAATGTCCGGTCGGGTGTGCTAACCACTGCACCACTCCTTTTTTTTTTCTTTATTTCCGGTTAAGACAAAATGAAAAAGCACACAGTCAATCACATACGTACAGTTTGTTCAAGAGCGAATCAGCACTTAGCGGCGGTTGCCAGCACATTAAAATCTTTTTAAACATACCAACTCATCTAGTATTGGCAACCATTCAGGGGGTTCGGGGAGTGCACGGTATACCTCGCGAATATATGCCACACTTTCAATGAAATTTTCACTTATAGTTTTGGTATTAACATCAGCATTATTAACACTCATTCTTGTCCTCCAGAGACTGTGGAGGCTGAGGAGCATGAACATATCGTAAGGGACTCCCCCCTCGTTTTCCAGAGGCAAAAAGCGGATGCCGTGCGCGGTTATAGGTAGATCTTTTTTCAGTGTGCGCTGAAGAATGTCCCAATGAAACACGGCGTCCCAACACTCAATAAATACGTGCTCTATCGTCTCGGGTTTTTTGCAGAGGATACAATTCACTGACCACGGTACAAATATACCTTTCTGTTCTAGCCACGCCTTTAGAGGGAGTACGCCGCTGTGCAATTTAAAGAAAAAAGATTTTACCGAAGATTTGATTGGCATTTTCTTTACCCTTTTTAGCACATCTAGCCCTGGACGTTCACAGTATAATGACCTATAGAGAGGTATTGGCAACAGTACATCTATTAAATCTTTATACAATCGTTTTCGGGTAACTGAACTAAGATACTCTAAGGAAAAGCGCACCTTGAGTATTCTGAAAGAAAGCACAACTTCACGCAAATGACCTTGTACACTGGATCGCATTTGTCTACTAGATGACACCACAAACTCAGGGAGTGCATACTGCAGTCGCACTTGCATAACAGTACGCAAAAATGAATCTTTCTGATCGCGTAAAAACATGAACCTAGACACAATTTGTCTTAGAAACAAATGGGACAATCCTAGACCACCATTACCAACAGATCGGAACAAATTGGTACGAGCAGAACGCTCCCAGCTCGAATTCCAGATGAAAACAGCGAAAACTCTGTGCAGTCTTTGTATGTTGAGGCGCGGCATACACAGCACTTGCAAAATGTACAAAATTTTCGCAGTTAAAAATAAATTACAAACGGTAGCGCGTGCAAACATGGAGAAGTCCCTACCCCTCCAGCTCTCCGCTTTAGTCTTAACCTTCTCCGTCTCTTCACTCCATAGTTGCTTGCTATCGCGGTAGTGCTGGAGTGGCACCCCGAGGTACTTCGAAGGTAAATTTGTCCACTGAACATTCACAAAGTTACCGGGTGCGGTAGCCCAATTACCGTGCCAGAGACCTACGCTTTTGCCCCAGTTGATAGCACTACCCGTTTTCTTACAGAAGGAGGAAGCAGTGCTGATTACCTCACGAACGCTGTCTTGGTCTACACAAAAAACAGCAACGTCGTCTGCATAAGAAAGCACTTTTACTTCGCAAGAGTGTAACCTAAAACCACGTATACTATCACTGTTAATCAGTTTTAAACAAAATGGTTCCAAGTAAATTGCAAACAGCAAGGGAGACAGTGGACATCCCTGTCTTACAGAAGATCGAACCTGCACACTTTCACTGACGTTCTTATTTACAATGATGGACATCGAACAATTTGCGTACACCATTTTTAAACCGTCTAATATCACAGACCCTACATTAGCATGCTCTAAATTAAGAAAAAGAACCTCATGCGACACACGATCGAATGCTTTCTCCAGGTCTAGCTGCAACATAGCAACTCGTCTGTCAAAGGCATCGCAATATTCTAGAATGCTCCTTACTATATGTATGTTAGTTAAAATGGTGCGGCCTTTAATACCGCAGGTCTGATGCGGTCCCACAAGGTGTTTTATAACATTTTGCAAACGTCTAGCCAGGACTTTTGTGTAAATTTTGTAGTCGACATTAGTCAGACTTATTGGCCTATAAGAGGAAACAGACAATAGTTTTACAGGGTCATCGACCTTAGAAATGAGGGCAACATGGCTTTTCAAAAAGGATGGCGGTAACTTATTTATGCAATACGCTTCTGTGACTACCTCGTACAAAGCGTCCGCTGCCTCCCTCTTAAATGTTTTATAAAGTTCGGCACTGAGACCATCCGGCCCGGGCGTTTTTCCGGCAGTTAATTCGTCTATGGCATCTTCAAGCTCGCGGACGCTGATCGGCGATTCTAAACTTTCTCGAACATCCTCTTCAAGCGTGGGCATAAGCGACAAAAACTCGGTGTCAAAACCGTTATCCCTTGGTAGGCTGTGACCCATCAAATCGTTAAAATATTCAACGAACGCTTGCTCGATCGTTTTCTTATCGCGAGTTATCGTATTTCCGTAGCGAATTTCTTTTATTTCGTTTCGCTGCGCATACCTTTTCTCGTCGCTCAGTGCTCGCTTCGAAGGTCTTTCGCCCAACCATAGCCTCTGGGACCGCGCACGTACAATAGCCCCTCTGTATCTTTCACAGTCGATCACTTCAAGTTGGTTCTTGATATCCCTTATCTCTTGTACAAACTCACCCGGTTTCGCGCTTTCTTCGATCAAAAAGAAATTCAATTGGCGTCGTAGCTCATTTTCCTTCTTCTGTTTCTGATAGTTAAGGCTGGTGCTCCTTTCAATTGCGTTAATTTTTACCTCTTCTTTGAAAAGTTCCCACCTAGCACCCCACATTGTCCTCTCGTCTTCGAAAAATTTCCTAAATAAATCATCTACGTTAGATTTAAAAACGTCATCCTTCATGAGGCTAATGTTCATTTTCCAAAGCGACCATTCCCATCTTGCGTTTTTTAATTTTTTACCGAGGGTGAACATAACTAACGCATGATCGCTGAAAGAAACAGGTTGAACGGAGTAGTTGTCGCACAGCGGGACAAGACTAAGCGAAACGTAAGCCCTGTCCAGTCGAGCTTGACTAAGGCCCTGAAAGTGCGTGAAATGAACGCTACTTTTGGCGGTGACGTTTGCGACGTCCTCTAACGCATTTTTAGCGAGAATGTCATTCAAATAAAGAGCACTTGAGTCGCGAACCCGGGTTGCATTAGCACGGTCCTCTGGTGCGCAGACGCAATTGAAATCTCCGAGAAAAATAACAACTCTTTCACTCCTAAGGAAGTCACTCAGTCCCTCAAAAGTTTGTCTACGTTCACGCTCGTTAGTCGGAGCATAAACACAAATAACGCGCCAGTCTATACCTGAAAAAGAAAAATCGCAGAACACAAAACGGCCAGACGCACACGAAGCCATGGCCGTCTCAACGACGCCTAGAGACCGGCGGAAAAACAAACAGCAACCGCCGGAAGTTCCAACAGCGTGTGAGACACAAACATTGAAAAGAGTTCGAAACGGTTGCACCATGCGGTCCGTCTGCTCTAGGCTTTCGATCTTCGTTTCCTGCACGGCCACGATGTCTATCTCGTTCTCGGCTAATAGTCGGTTAAGTTGATATTGCCGGCGTCTCGCCGCAAGCCCACGGACGTTGATCGTGGCGACAGGTAAAGGAGCTTCTAACGACACCCCCATTCAGAGGGAGAGGGACCCCATGGTGCTTACCTCGGGTCGTGCGTCCATCTGTTCCGACAAGCGCGATGTTGGCTACTGCACTTTGCTTGCACAGACTCCGAGGCCCCCGTCAAACTCCGGCGCATGCTATCACGGGGGTGGCTTGGCTGTCTCCTTGTCGTCCACAGTTGCATTCGCATTGACTGTGGACCGTCGCATCCAGAGAGGGCCCGCCTTTGACGGAGGCTCTTCCTGCTCCGAATCCTTGGGGCCTGCGACGTTTTCCTCCCGCGTCCTTTTCGCCGCTTTCTCTGCGTCGCTCATGGGGACGTCGACTGCCGGCTGCCCGTTGACTTCATTGGAGTTGATACCCTCCACACCGGACGGTGTAGGCGCTTCCGTCGCCACCATCTCCTGCTGCCCAGCGTGCACCGTCTCGCCAGCACTTGGCGACGCATCACTCGTGTTCGTCTCCTCCACGTTCTCGGCCGCGGGGAGAGCGTTCACTACAGGGCTTCTTTTGTCTGTAGAATCCGCGGCAGCCTCCTCGGCGTCGTCTTCGTCCATAAGGAGCTCGGATTTCTCCAGGCCCCCCACAGGCGCAGCAGCGGCCGCATACGTTCGGACGCAGTGAGCGCCCTCGTGGCCGAAACGACGGCAGACGTTGCATCGTGGGACGCGACACTCCTTGCGGATGTGCCCCGTGTGCTGGCACCGAAGAGAAAGCGGAGCTCTTCCAGGCACGACGACGAGAGCTAGCTCTCCGCCCACCCGCAACTGGTGCGGGATGTCGTCGCAGGTGATGCCCGCCTTCAGCCGAAGTACTGCCGTGCGTGTCATGGTGCCGACGCTCTGGCAGCCGTCGACACGCCACTTCTCTCTGGCCACTTCGATGACCTTGCCGTACGGCGCCAGGGCCTCTCTAACATCACCGTCGGCGACGCTAAAGAGCAGCCAATGAAGTTTGACGCGAACGTCCTGGTGGCTGGGGTCGATAACGATGCATCGGCGACCTTTAACTGTCAGCTCCGGCGTTGCCAGCATTTTCTTTTTGCCTTCGTCGTTCTTAAACGTTACTGCCCACACGTGATTCATCTGGTAAGCCCCGAGGGCTAAGACCTCGGGGAGCAAAGCCAGACGAATCAACGCGTCGCGAAAGTCCTCGACGCGGTACGGCCGCCCCTTCACGTCCGCATGAAGAAAAACGGTGTTTAAGACCACTGACCCTGTTGGCAAAGGAGGCAGGATGACGTTGTAGTCCTGGGTGTTGTCTTCAGCCCTGTTACCGCGGCCGGCGAGGGCCGCTGAAGCCGCTCCACGGGAGCTCATGATGCCACGTTCGCTCGCCTCGGCGTTCGAAAATGGAATGACTACACCACTCCACCTTGGCTTTCTGGCGTTTCCTACCTGTCTTATTAATGCACAAGAAACGAAATGTATCCAATCGGAGGTGTTCTGGAAACACACGCCGCCGCGTGGAACGCGGTACGACGCTTAGTGTCACGTGATACGTGATCGTTTGTGCTCCAGAAATCCTCCCACTGTTTGTTTCGCCCCGTGTACATGTAGTATTCTTTGTTTATGAGCTTTAGAGACACGGTATCATCATCATCTGCGAGAATCAAGAGCCACGTTATTGAGTATACAACACGGGCACTTCACACCATCGTACGTGGTCTCCGAGGAGGATATGAACGAATATGTGCAGATGAATGAACCGTACTTAATCCAATGAATCAAAGAATCAAAATTTCCAGGAACCCGCCGAAAGCCAAAAATTGGCGGAGCCAGGATTTGAACTCTGGGCCTCCCAATGTCCGGTCGGGTGTGCTAACCACTCCACCACTCCACCTTGGCTTTCTGGCGTTTCCTACCTGTCTTATTAATGCACAAGAAACGAAATGTATCCAATCGGAGGTGTTCTGGAAACACACGCCGCCGCGTGGAACGCGGTACGACGCTTAGTGTCACGTGATACGTGCTCGTTTGTGCTCCAGAAATCCTCCCACTGTTTGTTTCGCCCCGTGTACATGTAGTATTCTTTGTTTATGAGCTTTAGAGACACGGTATCATCATCATCTGCGAGAATCAAGAGCCACGTTATTGAGTATACAACACGGGCACTTCACACCATCGTACGTGGTCTCCGAGGAGGATATGAACGAATATGTGCAGATGAATGAACCGTACTTAATCCAATGAATCGAAGAATCAAAGTTTCCAGGAACCCGCCGAAAGCGAAAAATTGGCGGAGCCAAGATTTGAACTCTGGGCCTCCCAATGTCCGGTCGGGTGTGCTAACCACTACACCACTCCACCTTGGCTTTCTGGCGTTTCCTACCTGTCTTATTAATGCACAAATCGGAGGTGTTTCCAGAACACCTCCGATTGGATGCATTTCGGTGGGTTCCTGGAAACTTTGATTCTTTGATTCATTGGATTAAGTACGGTTCATTCATCTGCACATATTCGTTCGTATCCTCCTCGGAGACCACGTACGATGGTGTGAAGTGCCCGTGTTGTATACTCAATAACGTGGCTCTTGATTCTCGCAGATGATGATGATACCGTGTCTCTAAAGCTCATAAACAAAGAATACTACATGTACACGGGGCGAAACAAACAGTGGGAGGATTTCTGGAGCACAAACGAGCACGTATCACGTGACACTAAGCGTCGTACCGCGTTCCACGCGGCGGCGTGTGTTTCCAGAACACCTCCGATTGGATACATTTCGTGTCTTGTGCATTAATAAGACAGGTAGGAAACGCCAGAAAGCCAAGGTGGAGTGGTGTAGTGGTTAGCACACCCGACCGGACATTGGGAGGCCCAGAGTTCAAATCCTGGCTCCGCCAATTTTTGGCTTTCGGCGGGTTCCTGGAAGCTTTGATTCTTTGATTCATTGGATTAAGTACGGTTCATTCATCTGCACATATTCGTTCATATCCTCCTCGGAGACCACGTACGATGGTATATATATATATATATGAACAATACCACGTGCACACGCAGGTTTCGATGATTTTAAGAACTATAAAATGGCATCCATGGGAAAAAGAGACTGACGACGTGGAATAAGCGTAGAAAGTGTTGAAATAACGCTATGCGCCGCCATACTCCCTGCTGCATTGTGACTCCACGCTCTTCATTTTTAGGACTCACGATAAAACGAGGCTTCTCTGTCATATGGCAGCGGAACATTAACTTATTTTGAGATTGTTTTATTTGAGAACAGTACTTCCGCCCAAGACGCGCTCATGATTGAAAGGTTAAACAATAAAGTCATACCATTCATAAGCATGCATAAAGACGCTTAGAATGATGTCCATTTCAGACATTGTTGCGTTCGCCAACTGCTGTATCCCGATGTCTGGCTACTTCGGGCTGATCTTCATGAAGGAACCGACATTCCTGCTCCTCAACCCCCACAAGACGATGGTCAAGGATGCTTTGCATCGGTTGTCGATCCTTGCGCGGACAATATCGGCGCAGGCAAGCGACAGTGATATTCATGCTTCTATGCCTATGCATACACTAGTCAGAGTCATATATACGATACGCCATGGGTACCAGTTTGGGCTGAAAGAATATTTTGACCTCTGATCTATGGAAGTCCATGCTTCTATTGTGTTTGGTCTTCAAATGGTTTAGAAAAAAGACTTAAACAAACGGAGGTTATTTTTATTATTAAACTAAAACCATCAATTCTTAATGTACGTCTACATCAGCTAAATCAGTTCGCAAATACAAGTCTGGAGCATTCATTTAAATAATTGGAACATCTAACCCACTGGAGAAAACGCTCTGTGTTAATGGTGTGATACGTATTGGCGCACATGATCAATAATGCTTGATAGCCGTGTGGCAAGTTTCCCACGCTCACACACTAGGCGAAAATCTAACATCCAGAATACTCAAGCTTAAAGAGCACAGTCTCTTTGCCGTAGAAGGTGCGTCAACTGCACAAGTTACAAATCCGTGCGTTGAACCGCTTACGACTACTTACGACGGGACAATGGCACACTGGTGCCATATGTAGGTATAGCCCTGGCACACTTCCGATCTACGTATATATATATTATATTTTTATCCGCATCCTTTTTTGCACCGTGGGCTCGGAATAATTCGGACAATGTTTTCAGAGACCATTGGTTATTTTGATAGTACATAAATTTGATCTCGAAAATACTTCAAAACCTTGAGTTCAGTTATACACCAAAAAAGAAATATTCCAGGGTTACCCGATTGATGGCGTCAGTCGACAGTCTTGTTTTTCGTCGGAAGCGGTCCCAAGCAAGCGCAGCATGTCTGGGGCTACAGGAGGCCGATGAGACATGCCGTGCGGCGCGAGTGGCTTTGTGTCCCTGTTAGGAGATGCGCGAAGCCGGAGAAATTCTTTCGGCCTTGGCTGGCTTTGTTCGGACACTTTACTCCTTATCCACCGTGGTCTATACTAGAGGTGCGAAAACGTTTTAGGCCCGCGACCCTTAAAATACCCGAACGCCATCCGGCAACCTCGCCCACTCCTCTGACTCCACTTAACAGTGACTCGGCTCCCTGGTGCTCTCGCGACCCCAACTTTGCGCATCTCTGCTCCAAACGGCTACTGTACTACGAGCATACCCACTTGACGAATGACCAGCCTTATTCGGCCTCGCAACTTCGGGGCTTTCGATCGGATTAAAATGCCAATCGAAGTGTCAGCAATGGGACAAAGTCTTGTTGCCGATTGCTAAGATTTCGGTAGTCCTTGGTGAGAGAAGCATGCAGATATGTTCTAAGCTGATCTTTCTCTAGGGCCGGCAAGAAATCTGAGAGAAAGAAGGAGAGCTCTGGTTGGAATGATTAGAGAATAGACGCAAATCTAGTTGCCTTTGTCTTAACTCAATCATTGAACGTGTTCGTACGCGAAAGCCGGACAAGGGCGCCGGAGTTCCGCATTCGAACACGAACGAGGAGGGCAGTGGAGACATAGCTACAATTTAAAAACGAGCGTGTTGGTTAATAGATACAAAACTTGAAAGTGTAAAACAGAAAGGACGAGGACGGGAACCGGACATCTTTCATCCGGTTCCCGGATGAAAGACACAGGCAGCTAGCTTTAAGTCTACCCACTAATTCTTCCAACCAGAGCTTGGTGTTCTGACGTATCCGCGCGCTCTCCTCTCCTCCTCTCCCTCATTTTCTCGCCGTATAGTCTGTGTTGGTTACCGAGTGTTCAATCAGTTGGGAAGCTCGCTGTTGTTATACTTTGTTTACCCTTGAGTTGAGACGGCAGCCAAGGCTACAAGCGTGAGCTAAGCCTCGCTCCTTGATTTGGGACGAGCCTATTTAGCGCTACCGCTCGTTCTGCGGAAGAACGTTTTGATGCCGGGATCTCGTGCTCTCGGTCTTGTTGCATTGGTTGCACTCTCAGCTTAAAGGGTAACTCCGGTCAAAAGCCAAACCGAAATGAATTACTGAGATCGATTTACGGTGCCTAAATACGAGCACTGCCAAAATGTTGTCATGAATGACAGTTGATAAGGCGACAAAAAGTTAAACAAACTCAACGTTTATTAAAGCAAACTTGCGCCGAAAAAAAAAAAAAAAAAAAAAAGAAGGGAATTGAAGATAACAACAGAGCGTCCCGGGCGTCGATGGCGGCGTGACAGCAGGATCGAACGCTGGGGCGAGACTCCTGCTCGCCACGCGGAGACCCTTTTGTACACACGTGGGCTTCTGGAACAATCGGCGTAGAAGATTCGGCGGAGAGTACATTCTGACCTCAAACATGCAGCAGAGTTTTTGAATTTACCAAAACACTAAATTGCATGAATAAATAAACAACGCGTCGCTCCCAGGAATCGAACCCTGGCTCTTCGCGTGGGAGGTAATCACGATAACCGTTAGTCCACGGCCGCGATGCTTTTTTTTTTTTTATTTAAAAAACGTAAAAAACGTTTTTATTTACAGAGTTAAAAGCTGTCCTTCTTGGCCATTGCCGAAGCCACACATGTATAGAAACCCACCCAATAAATTTTCATAGGATCAGTTGAGCATTATACAATTTCTATTTATGAGCTTGTCTCTTTTCACCATGTAGTTTTTTAAACGTGCTTGCATAACGGACCACTGCTCGAAGCCGGGCATGCGCGTTTGCACTAACAGGTTACTAGTGTAGGAAAAGCCTTCGACAAAATGGCTCCAAGCAGGCTTGCCTTTTTCTTCAACGAGCGTGTGATCCGTACGGGATCTCCAAATCGCATGCATCCCGAGCAGAAATAACACTTCTACGCACTTTTGGTTTACACCAGCTGCAACACGGAGAAATTTTAGAGTGCCCCAATCCGGCTGGGCCTCATCAAGGTTAAGTGCATGACGGAGTTCCGACCAGAATATTTCAGCATTTGTGCAGTACAGGAATACATGGTACAAAGTCTCCTGGAAAGGACATAAAGCACAATTGACAGACCCCGCCAAAAGAAACCCTTTGTTCTCGAGCCACGTCTTAACAGGCAACACTTATGTATGAAATTTTACGAAGAAGTCTTTTATGCATGTTTTTACCGGGTATTTACGCAGTTTTTTAAACACTGTAGACCCTTCCACGCTTTCCGGCGGAGAGCGATACATTGGTGGCGGTATTACCAGGTCGATAGTGTCCCAATACAGCTTTTTCCTATTCGCCTGGATTAAGTTGTCCCAAGAAAAACGTGATTGAAAAAAAAGTAATGGCGTCTTCAATCTCTTTGTAAAACCTAAGTACGGGAGCTCTTCTGGAGGCTTCTTCCGTACTGACTTGCCAGGCCGACAGGTATCGTCCCCCTAGGCACTTTAAGGATCTCGCCAGAACTGGGTGGATTTGGTCCCGAAAAAACAGAAAACGATTTACTTTTATCTTTAGTTCTAAGTTAACGAGTCCCATACCTCCTTTGGAAAGGCTAAGAAACAAATTAGTTCTGCGCATCCGTTCAAACAAAGATTGCCAGATAAATGTTGCACAAATCCTGTGAAACTTGTGGATATCTACTTGACGGGACGGCACAACCTGTGCCGCATACCATACACTCGAAAAGAATACAGAGTTACAAACGAAAGACCTGTTAAAGAACGAAAGGTACCTTCCGTGCCATTCGCTCATTTTTCCGTGAACCTTATTTAAATGAATGCCCTCTCGGCCGGTGCTGAGTGATAAAGTTTCGAGTTCAATTCCGAGATATTTAGAGACTGAACACGACCAATTCATGCCCAAATACCTCTCGGGTTTTGTGATCCATGGGCCGAGCCAAGCCCCAGTCGATTTGGACATATTCATGACTGCCCCTGATGCGTTGGAGAAATCCGATAAATGTTTTACTGCAAGCTCCAGTTCTCGCTTAGACGAACATACAATTGCAACATCATCGGCATAGGCTAGAATTTTAGTTGGGCCGGTGCCAAGATTCACGCCCTGAATGCTCTCGTCGGCCATAATTATTTTACATAGAGGTTCTAAATATAACGCAAAGAGCAGCGGCGACATTGGGCATCCTTGCCTTATTGATGATTTTACCTTTATAGGAGTAGTTTGGTTCCCGTTGACTAATAAGCGAGTAGTGATTTCCCTGTAGCAAATCTTAATATACTTTGTTAGCGTCCCTCCAAGACTGCATCGTTCCAGAAGTGTAAAGAGAAACGAGTGTGACACCCTATCGAAGGCCTTACTAAGATCGACCTGGAGCACTGCATTGGGGTGTTGTTCGGCCTCCGCCGTTTCGCATATAGTCCGCATTATGTGCGAGTTTGTTGTGATCGACCTACCTTTAAACCCGTAAGGTTGATGATTTCCCACAATACAGCTTAAACCCTGTTCAATGCGTTTAGTCAGAATTTTGGCGAGGATCTTGTAATCTGAAGTCAATAGGCTGATTGGTCTAAGGTTGTCTGCGCTCGTAACGCTGGAGCCTGCATTTTTTTTTGGGAATGAGAACTGTTACTGCTTGTCGCATTGATGGAGGTAGCAAATTTCGTTTTAAGATGTCTGTATACACATTTCGGAGTATTGGAATTAGAAGGCTTGAAAACTTTTTATAAAATGCTGAACCCAGCCCATCTACACCTGGCGACTTTCTGGTGTTAAGTTCTTTAATCGCTTCTCCTATTTCTTTTTCAGTGATTTCCCCGTTTATTTTCTCAGAAATCTCCGGAGGAATTTTCGGCATGGCTTCCAAACATTTTTCTAGAGTGGTCTCATCTACCTCTTTCTGCACACTCAACAGCTTAGTGAATGTGTCTACGAGTTCACGTTCGATGTCGTCCTGCTCTGAAAAAACCTGTTCCCCAACTTGCAGAGAAGTTATTTTATTTCGGCGAATGTGATTGCGCTCTTTCGTTTTAAAGATTTTAACCGGCTTTTCTTCTGTGTCTAACGCATGCAACCGGCATCGCACCATTGCACCACGATATTCACCTTCCATAATCGAGAGGAGTCGTGACTTGCATTCGCGAATATCGCTAGTGAACACGCCAGGGGTTCGGCTTTTTTCACCGATTAAAGTTTTCAGAGTTAATTCAAGGGTGCGCTTTTCTGCCCGCGTTTGAGCAGCCTTTTCCTGGCTATACCAAAAGGTGATTAATTTGACCTCTTCCTTCACGAGTTCCCACCTAACAGCGTCTACGCCAGCCTTGTTTGTTTCGCGTAGAACTTCCTCTATTTTGGCAGCAAGCGGCTTCTCTTCTAGCAGGCTCTCGTTCATTTTCCAAGAACTCCACCCTGATGTTTTCTTTACTTCAGGTTTGCTTTTTCCCACCCGCACTGAAACGATTGCATGGTCCGAGAAAGCGACGGCATTGACCTTGTATGCTTCCGCAGTCGCTACGCATTCGCTTGACGCATACACACGATCGAGGCGCGAGTGACAATTGCCCTGCCAATGGGTATAGCCGGGCCACGGCGCCGACGCCACTTCCGTCACATCTTGAAGGTCAAAATCCCGTAATAACTTCTTAAGCTCTCCAACGCTCGAATCAGAATGGAGCCCGTTTGAGCAGTCTCGCGAATTTACAATACAGTTAAAGTCACCAGCTAGTATCGCCTTTGCCGATGTGTCCAAGTATTGTCGTAGATTGATAAAAAAGGACTTACGATCTGCTGGTGTGTTGGGGGCGTGAACACACACAACTTTAAAGAGCTCACGATTACACAGCAGTTCCACTGCACACGCCCGACCGCTCTTATCACTTTCCCACTCCGGAAGCACGGCGAGAGCACTATCTTTGCGAACTAGGATAGCCGCCCCCCCCCTCTGTGCCATAGCATTCGAATGAAACAAACTGAAATGTCGCTCAAGGAATCGAGCCAATTCTTGCACCTGAGAATCGGAGGAGAGTTTCGTTTCCTGTAGAAACACGATGTCTGCGTTCTCTTTCAACAGCGCGTTTAACACCCATTGTTTCCTTATTCGAGCTATCAGGCTAACGCAATTTAAAGTTACTAATTTCAACTGTTTCATTATGGTCGCGATCCAAAGAAAATAGAGAACAAAACCCCGCGCATCAAAACGCGTCTGCACACAGCACGACGCTGAAAGCGTTGGAACAGTTCACCTTCTAGGAGTTCCTTTCGTGCCGGTCCTCTAGCGGAGGCCGGGGCTTCGGGGCTCTTAGGCGTCCGCGTCTGGTTGTGGCGAGTTTACAGTGTAAATAAGTCGGTGTGCCGTCCTCCTCTTCCTCAGCGCTGTTCTCTTGGACGAAAGGTCGCTTGATAGCCGTGGCAACCACCTCCATCTCCGCTTCGTTCTGCCCTGCCGTGTCCGGTACCGCTGCCTCCTGCGCTTGGTTCGCCCGGCCATCCGCCTGGAAAACGGGCGTTGTGTCACCGCCAGTTAGTGGGTCCTCAGTAGTAGCGTCCGCAGAAAGCTCGACTTGTGAGGAAGGTGTCGACGTTGAGGCCGCAGACGTGCCCCTGGACGACGGGGCCGCGGAAGGATTGCGCCCGGTGGTGTCCGAGGGCATGCTGCTTGTCAGCGGGGCCGCAGATGGGTTACACTCGGGGATGACCGCAGGCGTGCCCCTGGTCAGTGACTCCGTGGGAGAGTTGCACTCGGTGGTGCCCGCGCTCGCTGCTTGTTTTGCTTCCCTTTCGTCCATCAGCATGTCGAGGTTTTCATCGTGGAGTGGTCCACTTGTTGCAGCTGCGTAGGTTCTAACGCAATCTGTCCTAGTGTGGCCATATCGATGGCAGTCCTCACAGCGAGGGACTCTGCAGTCCTTCCGAATATGCCCGGTTTTTTTGCACCGGAGACATAAGGGGGCGCGTCCGGGCACTAGGACGAGCGCTGTGCCGCCGAACAGCCGGAGTTGGTGAGGGACGTCTTCCTTTGTGACGCCCTCTTTCAAAGTGATTCGAACCAGTCTTGTCGTCGACTGTATGCCCTGAAAACCTTGGGCCCGCCACGTCTCGCGGGTGACTTCATGAACTTGGCCGTACTGCTCTAGCGCTCGACGCACCGTGTCATCGGACACGAGAAAAGGAACCCAGTGAATCTTTATGCGGAGTTCTGAGTTTTGGGGGTCAATGAGAAGACAGCGCTTGCCTTTGATGGTGAGCTCCTTGGCCGCAAGCAGTTGGTCCTTTGCTGTTGTAGACTGGAAAGCGACCATCCAAACGTGGTTCATTTGATAAGCACCAAATGAGGCCACATCGCCGAGTACTTGCAGTCGCTGTAATTCTTCTCGAAAGTCGTCAATACGGTATGGTCGTCCGGTTACGTCGCAGTGTAAAAATAAAGAGTTCGTCGTGACTATTCCAGAAGGCAGAGGGGGCAGGATTATGCGGTAGTTATCAACAGCCGAAGAACCGCGGCCCGCGAAGGCCGTTATCACCGCTCCGTGGGAGCTACTCATCCTATCGTCCGCACCCGACGAGCGCCGGCAATAGAATCCACGGCCGCGATGCCTACTTGGCCAGCTACGCGAGCGGCAATATTAAGTTACTGAAAAACCGCGATTCATCCTTAAACCGTTATTAAAAATGCTACCACCATGCTTCTCAGCGGGCATTCAGCGAGTTCACTGTTTGTCGAGCAACCTTGTGCCCCGATGTCATGTTCGTACTCAAGGAGGTTACTTTTCGTACTGCTATACTTCGTCTCACCCTACGATGGACTAGAGGCAAAAGCTACGGATGACCAGATCCAATCACGAGCCACTTAGAAATTGTGCGGTATTTCGCTTCGATGCACGTATCGGTGCCCGCGTCTTGGATCACTCATGAGGGGACAGATAGACAGTGGTTCGAATCGAAGAGCACTGAGTGACTCAACAATTTTACATAAAAAAGCGACGACATATAGGCTCTTTGCAGCGTCAAAGCTATAGAAATGATGAGGCGATTTTGGATTCGAGCAATACTCGTCCATCCCTAATCAATGTTAAGCGTGTCATAGTATAGTGTGGAACGTGATTTGACCTGGCGGCCCGCGCGCGTTGCTTTGGCCTTTAGTTTATCGTAGGATGAGACAAAGTAGTTCTTTCACCGTGTTTTCCTGTATTGTTTACAGCCTTCCCAGCGGGCGCTTTCTGCTTGTTATGTCATTTTTCAGCGACCGTAGCTTGTAAGTACTCTTCGGCAATCGCACACTAAGATTATTGACTTGCTACTCACTGAAGCGCGTCGTGGTGCCGAAGGGGGCGTTCTCTGGTGGCCATAGTTTAGTCCTATTTCTGATCAGTGCAAGCTTACGATTAGCTTCCACAATGCTTCTGCAACGTGCATTGCACGACGCCAAGATTCTAGTTATTGTTAGAATACAAGGGGAGCTCGTTCTAAACCTGCGATGAGCCTGCGTTCATCGTGGCGAACTCGCTTTTTGGACGGCCACTTTATGAATGTGTATTCATATTTGCTACGGATGATTCATATATCTACAAAGCAAAGCAGTAAAACAGCCGTAGCATCTTACCTGACTGATCAAAACTGCTCTTGTGACTAAACCATTCGTACATTTTACTGTACTGCGGTGCAAACTTTCTGTCAAACGATGACCATAAAGCTCACAAGGGTTTGCATCGAACAAAACTTTGAGATAAGATAGCGACAAAATTACACGAGGCATAATATATATATATATTATGCCTCGTGTAATTTTGTCGCTATCTTATCTCAAAGTTTTGTTCGATGCAAACCCTTGTGAGCTTTATGGTCATCGTATGACAGAAAGTTTGCACCGCAGTACAGTAAAATGTACGAATGGTTTATATATATATATATATATATATATATATATATATATATATATATATATATATATATATATATATATATATATATATATATATATATATACATACATACATACATACATACATATAACGTACTACACCTTGTAAATTGGGGGCCACTTCTTTCACTAAACACAGTAGTATTCCTAAAATCAAGAAAATGTACCGGAGTTACCCTTCAAGAATGAATGCAGTATAGCGCACGCCCAGTACCAAAAAAGAAGCGGATGATTACCGTGACGCATTGCGTAAGAAATGATTGAACTAAGTGCGATTGCTTGACACTAAGGAATTTTACACTTTTAAGGGTGTATAACCGCTATTCCAAAGGCTTACACCCAAGACCCTTTGAGCACCCTTAGTATGACATAATAGGCCTGCAAGTTCGTCTGTTTCTAGGGCACGTCGTAGGTTTGTTTACACCCCAAACGCGCCCACGTGCTTTGGTTTAGCTCCGTCCTCATCCAATGACTACGCGCGCTTGGCCGCTTCGTCATCGCGTGTTTTCTACATGTTCTCTTTGCTGTCCTTCGATTGGCGTGCCCCTCCTTGCGATCCAATGCGCCAAAGGCGAATTTTGGAATCCTTATTAGGGATGCCGCGAACTTTTTTCGAATCGAAGTTTCGATGATCGAATCAAGCGGTTCGAAAGGTTCGAAAGATTTCGATTTTTCGAATTGTCTATATCGTAAAATTCGACGGAGGTCGAATTTTCGAACTTGTTAAGCTAAGAAGTTCGACGCTTTTCGAACCGTCGAACTTATTACGCTAAAAAATTCGATCTTTTTCGAACTTTCGAATTTATTGCGCTGCAAGGTTCGATGCTTGTCGAACTTTCGAACTTGACTGACCAAAAAATTCGATGAATTTCGAACTTTCGAACTTATTTATCAAGAGAATTCGAAAAGTTTCGAACTTTCGAATTCTGAAAAGTCAGAAGTTCGACTAACTTCGAACTTTTAGGGTAAAAGTTCGACGTTCGTCAAACTTCGAAAGACCGGCGGACGGTTTCATTTCATTTCAAGTAGTGGGGTACATTCGTAATTTTTTTTTTCTCGGACTTTTACACGCGGTGCTGCGTTCCTTACGAAAGACAATGTCGTTTATTTCAATGTTCTGGCATGCTTAGGTTTAAAGAAATAAATCCCCGAAGGGGCGAGGAAGGACGACGGGTTTTTGACGATTATCGTTTGTGCCAGATTTGAAGCACGCTGCAGCCGGAGCTATTCATGGTAGATAAGTTATACTTTTTTAAGAATGATCTATGTATAGCCTAGGTAAGTGCCGTCTTAAGATGTGATTATTGTTATTCAACGTGAGTTTCGAAGAAATGTCCAAACATGTATCTGCATGCAATTATGACCTAAACTTGATACTTATTTTCGTCTAAGTTGTTTGAGGTATCGCATTTAAATTAACACCACAGACAGTACATATCATTGCCATCTGCAGAATACAAAATAATATATTTATTGTTTTTTCACGTTAAGGAATAAATTAACTCATGGGAGAAGATTTCTAGTAGTGTTCAAGTTCAGCACGTAGGCTATGGCACGTCATTAAAAGAAAACTTTTTTTTTCGCTTCACGTTCCTGGGACGTGTTTCTTTTAGCCTGTACACATTTTGGTAAAAGAAACTTGTTTCGAAGTTCTGAAGCTCTGAATATGCAAGAATAGAACACTTCCGACGAATTCTTGATAGTTTTTTTTTTTTTTTTTTTCTCCTGCTTTTTATTCCCGCATTTATTCTTTTTTTTTTTTTTCTTTTGTTACTATCGGCACAGGTGTTTAGGTCGAAAAGACAGCTTTGAACTTCCGAACCACTAAGCATGTGACGAGCAGTGTCTTCTGACAACGAGTTTCTAACAATGACCATCTACGCAACCTTTTATGCAGTGAAGAGCGACATTAGCTATACATATGCATAAATAATTTCAGATTAAAATAAGCTCGACCACGCCCTCTTTCCCCGTATTGTTTTCTTTAACAGTCCGAAATACCTGCAAGGGGGACAAGGAGGCTGAAGCCCCCCCCCGTTTTTCCTCTTCCGACGCCACTTGTATGGTAGAACGCTCCTCGACCTCGAGTTGTGTCGGCTTTTGTGCTTTTTGCGAGGCGATTCCTCCGTCCCAGAAAATAAACCTCCAGGAAAATTATAAACTTCACCGGATCGGATTACTACCAGCGTGCAAGGGTTGGCGAGCTAGTTTGCCAGGTCGCTTCACGGTTTTTCAGAGCCTCAACCTCCTGCTCGCCCCTGGCCGTTTCGAACTGGAAGAGTCTCGTAAAACAGTGTGTTCGTGCAATCACTACTGCGTGATGCAGGTTAAAGGCCGCCCCCCCCCCCCCCCCCCCCCCTGGGGCTGGCGGTCACAATTCTGCACTGGCAAATATTCTAGCACGTCCGGGACACTCGTCGTCTCATTTAATTGCGTGACCAACTTCGCAGAATCTAGATATCACACCCTAACTTTTCTAAACTTGATTTTGTGAAAACCAGTGAGTCGTGAAAACGTTATTTGAAACTGAAACTGTGGAAAAACTTGAAAATCGGACTTCGAACTTTGAAAACTTGGATTAGAAAGAAATTCAAAATCTTCGAAGGTTTTTTTTTTTTTTTTTTTTTTTTTTTAATTTAGCGTTAAAAGAGAATCGAAACCTTCGAACTTTTCGAACTTTATGCAAAAAGAAATTCGAAATCTTCGAATTGTTCGAACTTCATGTCTATAAAAATTCGAAGCGTTCGAAGTTTTCGAATTTTTTTTAAAAAGAATTTCGAAATCTTCGAATTTATCGAACCTGAAGTAAAAAAATATTCGAAATATTCGAAATCGAAATTTGAGAAACCGTGAAAGCTTTGAACTTTTCGAATTCGAAACTCCGCTGTGGACAAAAGTAGCGAATTTTTCGAAATCGAACCTCCGTCGGTACGAAAATATCGAAATTTTTCGAAATCGAACCTCAGTTCGCTTCGCAAATATCGAAACCTTTCGAAATCGAACCTAGGGTGGTTCGCGACATCCCTAATCCTTATACACCCTTTTTAATTGTGCAATAAGGCGCTGTCGCAATGAACGCCCTCTATTTTTCAGGGGTGTAATGAGGGTGTGGAAAAGGCTGGACTCGAATACCCTTTTTGGAGGGCGTTCGCCCCACTAACGCCCCTTTTAGCGAGGTTATTTTAGCGACAATCCAGAATAATTTTGGCCTCCAACCAAACTTTTTACTCGAAGATACGTTCCTTACTCTGAGATATATTTTGCATTGCGCGAAATATTGACGAGAACAAAGCAACCTAATTGTAATCTGCTGAGTTGCGAATTTGGTGCACTTACGAAGGTGTGTTTTTGAGATATGGCGGTGGAGCAGGTCGGCTAGGGTCACAATTCCTCTTTTGTGCGCGATCCATTACGCCTGTTTTAGCTGTTCTGTGTATGTGAGAGCTGTATCTGGTGCATGTTTTTTTTTGTAAACTTGGTGCACGTAAAAAATATCCCTACAATGCTACTATGATCGTAAGCATCCCATTTTTCGGGCTTCCCCCAACATCCTAAGGGTGTTGGTGTAACACGTTTACGATGTCAGCCCGAAAAGCTGATTAGCACCCTCGAGGGCGTAACTATTTTCAGTATGTAGGTAAGTATTCAAGTGATCAAGTGCAAAAACCTTCGCTTCCAGTGGTTTGGCAACCACGTCACGCTCTCATGGTGGAGCAGCGTTTGGCTGAGCAGTGCGCTGGCATCGTTCAACAAGTACGCGGCACTGAAAAGACTCGATCCGTATTGGAATGCTGTAAGTAGAGGAGAACGCGCAATTTTTTTTCTGGAGCTTTTTTAGTTGTTTCTTTAACGCATTTTGAAGATAAACGTTTGTAACAGAAATACTCCATGCAATGTTAAGCTATGTCGTGTAACCTGTTGGGAGAAAAACAACAACAGAGTATAGAGCTATCGCTCACAACAACAATTTTCTGGGTTTTTCTGAAATAATTAAATTTTGTTGTTACGTAAGCTACAACGCATCATGCACGAGCCACAATTCAATACAAACGTCCGTCAACGTCTATCGATGTGCGGTAATAAGCAAACAAGAAACTAAAAAAAAAAGTCAACAAAATAAGTATGCAGTTTTTCCAGCTTTACTGTTTTTGTTTTTTCCACATGGCATTTGCGAGCGAGGAATATGAGCGTAATGACGCACAATTAAAACGCGGCCTAAAAATATTCCCTTTGGTAGGCAAGGTGCACTGCCAAGCATTAGAGCTACTTGTCTTTCGAAACATAATGACAGGAACATAGACAAACTTGACAGGAGGGGAACGCCCGATCGCCTCTAGCCAAATGGCTCGCAAATTCTTACTTTTGTAGGTAGGTACCTTCTCGGTATTAAACCATGATTGCTATTTTTATTCAGCACCAACACGCGCGAAGAAAAGAATCAAGCCAGATCAAGCAACACAGTTGGCGTGGGACGCTAGGCTTAGGCCAATCCCGCTAGAAAGCCAAGCACCCGCACAATATTTCCGAAGGCGCTTACTTGCGACAGTTGTTCGCTGCAAACTAGGTCGGTTGTGGAGATCTTCTAAAACTTCGGTAAACGCCGAACAACTCGCACTCATAAAAATAAGCGTGCTCGACGACCTACGCTCGTTAGCACGCTGCGGGGCATCGGTGGCCGAGTGGTCAAGTTGGTCCTGGGTCTAGCGCACAACAGGGCCCCTAATCTCGACACTTGGTGAAAACGTCGGCGAGAAATCCGGCGGCTCTGATTGGCCGGCGCCAAGGTCAAGTGCGGCGTTGTCCAATGAGGGCCGCCAGATTTCTCGTCGACTTTCTCGCCAACTGTCCAGATTAGGGCCTCAGCTCGGAGCACGTGGAGCGAAAGCTCGCGCTGCAGAACCCAGGATCCTGTGCTCAATCCCCACCCCTGCCCGTTTCGATCTGGATGAGCATCGTACCGGCGTGCGGTCGTGGATCACTATACTGCGTGGTGCACATTAAAGATCCCAGGCTAGTGGTTGTACTGCACTGGCTAAATTGCTCATGTACAGCTGAGAGACAATGGTTCGTTGAAGGCAGATTAACTTCAAGGATGTATAAACATACCCACAACCAATTTTTTTTTTTTGAGCACGGCGCAAACGCAGGCAGTTATGTTTGTTATCGCTTGAAGCCGAAGTGGAAAGGCAATCTGGGGATATTATTGAAAACAATAGTGACACTATCTAAATTATTTGTTTCTCAAACATAACAAAAAAATATTGTCGATATAAATACCATTACGGTAGGAAGAAACGATTTTAATTTCAGAACGAACATTTCACACGTCAATCAACTCTTTAACCAATGAGAGCTGAGAAGAGGTGCTTAGTCAGCTCAGTTTTCTAAGCACCGGGTGGGGCCAAGAGCACATCTAAGTTGCGTCTAACACTCTAATCATAGCTCCAAAATATTTTTCTTCGTAAAGGTATTTAGAAGAAAAAAATGGGTTCAATCTAAGCCCTTAAAAAAACGTTTTTCTCTCAATTTAGTGTTTTTTTAAGGAACACGTACAGAGCGAATTTCCAGCGTTTCATTATCTTTTCATTCAGCGCTCACCATCAACTCAGTGTTGTGTATAGCATTGTGGTAGATGTGCAAACAGCGTTAGCACATCTACAAAGAAAGAAATGCTATCGCATTTAAAAAGCGCGAAAATACTAAGCCACGCCTTTTTGTTTCTGAAACTGTCGGCACTAAACACAGCAAACCAAAACTTCGTGGGGTGGTCAAATTAAAAGTTTCCTAGGGACGCCGTAAAGAGCTGCTTACACGCCTTAACAATTTAGGATAGACTGCTTTAGTGGTTTACAATGGCGCCCTGTGGGTTTAGAGCGGAAACTATGTAATAATAATAATTAAAATGAAGTGCACGAATTGAATAAAAAAAATAATTGCCCAAAACGTTGTGTATCTCACAAATTAAGCATTACACTAGTTCATTCGCTATCATTTCTTTTTTATTAATATTTCTTTATTAAACGCGTAGTTTTATTGAAAAAAATGTTTGACAGGTGTCCGCTGAAATACCAGACATAGAGGTATACAATGTATAACTAGGTCTGCTCGCGATTTTACCAGGAGGGCCTAGAAGTCCTTTACGATGTTCACGAGGCGATGTATCAAGATAGCCTTGGGTCGCGGTATTCGCTGTTGGACAAGTCCGGAATCGACGACAACTCGGAACACCCTCTGGCGAATGGGAATGTCAGAAAGGCAAGAACTTTTCTTACTGCCTTAGAGTTTCGGGACGATAGCTCTTTAGCCGCCCGAAGAATGAGCGCCTACTTGTGGCGTGCGTTAAGTTATCTCCTGAAAAGATCTGTGTCGTTATTTGTCGGGACAAAATCTAAAACCGCAATTCGCTATAATAGAGTATAGAGTGACAATTAGTACACTCTAAAAAAAGTCTGTGCGTCTGCTTTCCCGCACAACACTCGGAGAGCCAATCAGCGCAACTTACGGATGCAGCTCAGCGAATGACGATGCCCAAACATATGTTTAGACCAAAAAACGCAGTCTGAGTTGTGACATTAAGCAATGCAAAACGTCACGCTTGCATTGCTTAATGTCACAACTCAGTCTGCGTTTTTTGGTCTAAACATATGTTTCGGCATCGTCATTCGCTGAGCTGCCTCCGTAAGTTGCGCTGATTGGTTCTCCTAGCGTTGTGCGTGAAAGTAGACGCACAGAATTTTTTTAGAGTGTACGAACAAGCGATGAAAGGGCGTTACATGTGTTATGTTAAAGTTGAAAGGTTGTAACACAATCCACGTATTGCGGAACGTGCTCAATCGGGTAACTAACGAGGGAGCCTAAATTTAATGCTAATAAATATTCTGTAAAAAAAAAAAAAAAAAAAGAGAACAAACTTGTGGTTTTGCAGTGCTGAGCGCGCTTCGTCCAGAGTATTATTGTTGAAAACTGTACTTGGATAGTATATTTTCCAACGAGAGCATCCAATAGTGTTTCCTAGGAAGTTATAATTTTAGTAGTAACAAGCGAGGCATTACATGGGCTCTGATTGATCTCATGGGAGAAACATTCGAAATGAATAAATACAAAATCTTTCCTAAGGGGCATTGCAAAGTATCTTGACTTTAGAGGACATACCATATATATTCAATTATATCTGACAAAAAAAGAAAAAAAGCTACAAAAATTACAATTGGAAAAAACAAACACGTGTTTAAAATATTATTATAATATATTTTATATAGGTGTTGGGTTTCCGTTTCAGGGCATGTGTTTAATAAGAATGCTGGAGGGCTTCCTACAAAAAGAGAACCTGAGGAGAGGGCTTAGCGTAAGTATTGGCGATTTCTGTGAAATGGACGGCACCTGCGGCTAGAACAGGAAGCTGTGGCGGCAGATTCACTCCCCGGCTCTCTTGAGAAAATCAGATATCGATAAAAATGGCGAACATTTTTACCTTTTGTCTAATTTATTTAAGGCCCTCGGCGCTGTGCCTCACCGCCTATACATTTACACAAATTTACTCCTCTTAATATCAATTTCAGTACTATTTAACAGATATAGAGTGATCTATCTGGAAGGGGAACGTGTACTGCTAGACCCTTTGTTAATGATTATGATTAGTCTTTTCCACTGTTCTTGCCTAAATTGGGCTCGGTACTACACGTTTCGATCAATAACATGAGTTCAGTGATTCTCTCTCAAAATTAGACCGAATTAAAATTGCTTCTTTTTACTGGTTTCATTAAGTTAAATAACGTTGAGTTAGTATAGCGGCGTTGTGAATATCTTAGTCAATGTTGTACGCGTACCAAAACAAAAGGTGGCGAGAGTATTTATGACGTGAGCGTGGAGGTCTCATTTGGCAATATGGAGCCCACCCGTATATATTCGAGTTTATAAGTGGACATGTCTGGTTCACGCTAAGAACTCAAAGGAAGATTGTATTTTCCTTTGAATATTTTAATTTTTGGTTTTAAGAATACAGGATACTGACATATAAAAATATTTTTTTGTGGTGTTTTTTTTTGCAATGAGTTTTGGGCAACTATAGCAAATATATATATATATAATATTTATTATGAATGATGGTTGGTGTTATATATGTATTAAATATTGGGTTTTTTTTTCTTCAAAAACTAATTCTACAATTCTATATATTAGTAGTTCTCCTTTTGTAGATCTCCCTTCTCGGATATCCACGATATAGTCGTGAAAACTTGTTATCTCTCGTATATTTCACGCCGTTTATAGGGGAGGGGGGGGGGGGAAGATAGGTGGCCGGGTAAGCTAGCGCACACCAGCTCGGAGCACGATGAGCGGAAGCACGCGCTGCAGAACTCAGGGATCCTGGGTTCAATTTCCATCCCTGCCTGTTTGGAACTGGATGAGCATCGTACCGGCGTGCGGTCGTTTATCACTACTGCGTGGTTTACGTTAAAAGCCCGGGCTAGCGGTTGTACTGTACTGGCTATTGTTCATCTACGGCGAGTGACTCGTCGCAACTTTGAAATAGCTGAACAACTCCGCGCTGTATACATATCCACACAACCTCAATTACAAATATTTCGCGCCATGCAGACAAAGGTTTACTATGCGTATTTCTTCGTGTTTTTTTTTTGTGGGGGGGAGGGGCAGTGGGGGAGGGGGGGGGGGCAATAAACCATCCCCGGCGTCACGGGCATTAGTGTAAATAAATATAATAGTTAATGAATAATACGCATGAAAATGGGTAGAAACACAAACCCCTCTCAAGAGTGCGTTGGCATCCTATTCTCTTTACAGTCATTTTTACAAAACTACAAGCGGGAATATATTAACGAAGATGCCGTATGGAAGGCTATTGAAAAGGTAATATCTGATCAATTATTATTTTTTATTATAAGATATTGAAATTTGTGTGTTACCCCCTGATTTTGAAGGTGATTTTGTGGTGAATTGTGACAGATGACAAATATGACTGAATAAAAAAATGGTTATTTGGTCAAGAAATGTTGCTATCGTATTTATCTAAGCCATTCAAAATAAGTTTTATTTACCTACGTTTTTTTTTTGTCTCCTATGCCGTGGCTGAGCCTGTAATAGCACTTCGAATTTTGTCTGTACGCGGTTGGGGTGGGGGTGTTTATGAGCGTTTATAGCACGAAAGAAATATATATCAAAATTTTAGACGAATCGCAAAAAAAAAAAAAAAAAAGACAGAGAACGGGACTCTGCTGGTTATATAAGCGAGGCGCGACTATACAATATGTTGTTTTTATTAACATCATTCTTTATTTTTGACATTAAGATACACCGAAGTTCGTTGTAGTGATTTACAATCTAGTCAATTTACACTGTCTTCCGCAAGGTAAGCCAGGGTCTTGCATTTTGCAGCAAGCATGTTAACCTACCGTATAGCTCGCAAATCCTGGTAATTTTAAACTTCTATCTTTTTATTTAGGGCCAGCTCTACCGGGTCTTTTTTTACATACACATTTCCCTCATAATCACGCCTGTTGTAGCGCAAAAGAGAGAGAGAGAGAAAAACAAAGGAAGGAACGTCTCAGAGGCAGGCTGATAGTCGTGATGTTTGAAAGTCATGAGACACCCAAGGACCAATTGCTCGCGGTAGTCGACATAGCTTTGAAAACGAAAACATCACAGACGCTATGAAACGACTTTCGCATGGCTGATTCTAAAATTTTTTCGAGCTTTTCAGCACTCCTCTTTTCGATTTTATTCGTTGTTGTTGCGGCTGTTTTTCTTTCTACGAGTTGTTCAAAACTTGCACAGAGAGGGTATCAGCCAACAGTCTGAATCGTGGTATTTTTTTTTCCACATCATTCTGGATAATACAAGTTTATGGTAACTGGCAAGATAGAGATGGGCCACATGAGATATTTTGATTTTGGGGTAAGTTTGTTCAAACACACGTACCATAATATGAAAACTGGACAAGATCAGAGTTCTATAACGAAAGTACGTTGCTATGAAGAGTGTGATCAACACTTACATCAGGGAATTTTTTTGTAGCAAATAATGGCTTAAGCCAGCACATCTTTGGCTGGACAAAAAGAATTGTCCATAGAGTTAATTTATTGTCACTGACTTCTTAAGAAACGTAGAGTGTCGCGATTCCAGGGCATCTTATTATCTCCCCACAGCCAATCGAATTGCGGCATCCCCCCGATGAGAACATTGAAGAACCAATCACGAATCGAGAAGCGCGATCATCGTGGTGCACTCCCTGCGCGTTTTAAGCTGCCAGTAACTTCAAAACTATTTTGAGCTGACTGTAGCCTTTAGTCTGATCTTCTCCCCAATATGCTTTGTTTTGCAGACCGATCAGATTTCTCTAGGCCTTCTGAGCGTGACATCAGTGATGAATACCTGGACCAAGCAAGCCGGCTATCCGATTGTGACTGTGCAGAGGTTTTCCACCTCTCGATCGGCGAAGATCTCACAGTCTCGCTACTATTTGACCGAGCCTCGCGAGGAGAGCAGGTAATGTCTACCTGCCCTCGAGTCATCTTGTAGTTTTTCCTCCAAATATAAGCCATACTGCATAACTAGGAAACAGCGTTTTTGGGGTTTATAGTTTGCGCCGCATACAGGGGTGTTTTTTCGTCTCTTCCAGTGATTGGAAGAGGCGAAAACTCGCCACTTGCGTCTTCATTGCACAGACTGTCTATGCCAGCCCAACTTTCAAAATACCACGATCGTGGGGAGGGCCCGTGAAAAAGCAGCGAGGGAAGTGCTTGAAGTGCATGTTATAAAAAAAGAAGGCAATAAAGGCTGCGTCGGCCAGCCGTCAATTTCTCTGTATCAAAAAGAGAGTGATTTTATTGACGCGAGATGGTGAGTGACGCAACTGAGTGATTTAGTGTATTTTTATCAGAGTTTGTTTGCTTTCGCTGTTTTTAAGTAAATGTTCAGGTGAGAGTAAGCGATCGTCCTGTTGGCCTTCGTTTTTGTCCTCGTCTTGTTAGCGCTTTTACATTTTATACCTGCGTAGCGTTCGATCTGGGCTTGTGACAATCAATGCCTCGACACCCATTCAGGTAGTGGCCCGTGCACAATATTTTCGATGACATGAATAGCCGAAGATTGACGATCTGTGGAACTGAGCGCGTGCCCTGTGCATTGGCGACCACAGCGCGGGGGTATATGATACACAGTGGCAGCACGTAATCGGCTTCAGATCACGTGGCCGCTAGTTTTGGCTGCAAGTTGAGGCATAAACGCTGTTCGTTAATATCGAATTTCTCTGTAATTGCCAGTGCGTTGAGAGAAAAAAAGAAACAACTAAAAATACGTTTTTTGTGGGTTACTGATGTCAATGTATCTAAGCGCTATTCACTGAACGTACAAAAGTTACTGCATCGCCCTTTTAATGTGGAAACGGATAACCATAAAGACGAATTTATTACAACTTTATTTGTCTATACAAACTGATCTCCTCAATCTTAGCCCTTTTAATCAATCTACAGCAACATATGGCGTATACCGATCACGTATGCGAATGGAGCATATCCAGAACATCGTTTGCAGCAAATGTGGTTGAACACGACCCAAGGTACGAAGAAATTTCCAATACTTAAGATTTCGACGATCCTGATTGCGTACCTGTTAAGACGAACGCACTGCACGAATTCCTCGGGCTAACGTAACGTTGACGACTATCTTGTTGAGTTACGAGGAGTAGCCTCTGTGCACTGATGAGCAAAATAATGAGTTGTGATTTAAATTATAAAGACTGCTCCACACAGTTGCGTTTGAGTGTTATCGACTGCTTTGCACTTAGTTGTAACCGCTTACCACGAGAAAATATTCTGGCGCAATTTTTCTGGTGGTCTTGTAACACTATCGAACTGCGTATATTCTGAGCCTCAATCCTTTCAGAAATTTAGGGCCACCGTGTGGTTTAAATTCTAGTCTTGCTCTTGGTATGGCAATGGCGGTGTTTACGTCAACGGCAAACGTGCAAAAGTGACAGTGCTTTTTGCTGCATAAATTTCAACGCGTTAAAGGTCCTGTCGCGGAAAAGTCGGCCTCGGTTGCCTGACAAAAAAGCCGGCGTCATTGGCGTGACGCGAAAATTCTGATTGGTCGATAGGGTCATGATGTCACAGCCAGATGACCTCGCGCGAGAATTTCAAACAACCCACAACGGTCATGTGAAACGTGACGTAACGCCTGAAATGAAAGGGAATAAAAAACATTATATTTAATGCAAATGAAGGGTCGCAGCATGTCTCAAATGATCTCACTTTATAAAGTAATTAATTTGCCTTTTAAAAAATCATACACCCCCCCCCCCCCAAAAAAAAAAAAAGCTTGTTTTACTTTTTGTTAGGCGATTCATTATGATGTCAGAAGACTCCCAATGAATATTTTGTTGCAGTGTCACGTATACTTTTAACAAAGCAAAAAAAAAAAGAAGAAAAAAAAAAAGAACTGGTTGAAACCGAAACGAACACTGAACTGGGGAGCAAGAAGGAATATAGAGGACGAGCGAGTTAGCGGAAGTCACGTGGCTCCGCAACTTTTTTGCTTTTCTGCAATCGGCGGTTTTGAGGTTTTTTGACGTTTTTGAGGTTTGAGGTTCTAGAAGCCACGAAAGACGAGCATAATATTTATTTTCTATAATTAATATTGAGTGTGCACTTTCGATGACCCAGGACTTTGATTATATCCGGTTGTTGTGTCTAAATCATAAAGAACGGCACGTGAGCAGGGAGAAGAGAGTGAGCGTGACTCAAGCCGGCCAGTTTTCGGGTGGAAAGACAACGGATTTTGAGCCACATACTGCGTTCTGGGTAGTTGTGCTGTATTATACCTTGTACAAATAAAAACCTCGGCGAGCATAAATAGCCTGTCAGTGTCCCTTTAAAGAAGAGTTTGAAGAATGTTACGCGGGATTCGAACCCACGACCATTCGATTACAAGCCAGGCACGCTACTGAGTAGGCGGTGTCCGCCGCACTTCCTGTTCACCGGTAGGAAGAGCACGAGAAGCGAATGAGGAGGCCTCGCGAAAGGAACCCGATACCACTGTCGCGTTTCACCCCTAAAGGCAAAACTTAGGCGTCCCCCAAGTTTTTTTTTAAATTTTATTTTTAATTCGTTTGTTTTTCTGGTAACACGAAACATCCCTCTGTTCGAGGGGCTTACCTGGGTAAACCACTTGATGAAATTCACCATATCAAGGGTTTCGAAAGGAACACGCAGCCTGTTGTAATTTGTCTGGCGCGTATCAAAGAAGAGCATTGGAAAGATGCATATGACACACTCAAATTTGTAGTGTGCATAGTATTATAAGTTTCATCATTATAGAGTACGCACATCTTGTCTCGTAACTACCGCAAAAGCTTCGCTCTTGCGAAATGCAGTTCCAGGGCCACCTTCTGTCCTAAGAGATGACGAAAATTCGGTTGTAACTTAAACGCAAGTTTGAGAACCAGACTTTACTGTATACAAGCAACTTTAAAGATGATTATACAGGTGGGCGGAGCTAATGAATGTTATGTTTTCGCATGATTGTGTCCGCGCGCGTCATTTGCTCCACCTTTCAAATTCAAGGGACACTGACGGAAATTAATGACAGCAATACATGGCTGCTGCTCAACGCGGATGCGAGGGGGTTCTATCGAGTCAATTATGACAAGAAAAATTGGATGATGCTGATCACACAGCTGAGAACGAGCCACACGGCAAGTAACAAATATATATATATATAAAAGTGCTTGAAATTTTGATTCTTTTTTTTTTTTAAATGATATAGAGACTAATCAGGTTGAACATGTTGAACGCAGCGGATACACACACTGGATCGGGCTCGAATTCTAAACGATCTCTTCGATTTCGCTCGGTAAGCCTTGTTGACTGTTTTGGTGATTTTGAAATGAAGATACGTTTGCTTATGAAGATAAGTAAACAAATATCCCATTTGTTTAATATTATGCTAACAAGTATCGTGTTATGTACTAAGACTGCAAGTAGTGCTAGTTGGCTCTAATTCATAATAGAGATAAACGAAAAAAATGGGAAAAAAATATTGGTGGCACACAGGATATTCTGTCTTGTGTGCCACTGACTTTTTAACGTCAATATTTTGGCGTATATCCCCATTTGGATTTATTATATGCTTTGTTTCACCATAAGTGCGAGTGAAGCCTAGGCAAGAAGTGCGAGCACGCTTCTGTAAACCCACTACCCAGGGTCTAAATTTCTTGGCTTAAATGGTCGGATTAGTGATCTGTCGCTGTCTCGAGGGCCGAAAAAAAACAAAAAAACTTGAAGCGAGGGAAACAGAAGATAAAACTAGATAACATATAAACACAAAAATGAATCTTAGGGTGAGTAATAAAAAGCATAAGGTCGACGAGTACGTATACTTCAATTTTAAATCTGATATATTGCTAATTATAACACTGACTGCACAACAAGTGTGATCAAGAAAACTTACCAAGCATCAATCAAAGCGCATTGGAACTTTGGCCTATTCGCGCATTGCAAAAAAAAAAAAAAAAACTACTAAGATTAAAAAAATAATGTTGACATTACGTACTAGTTGTGAGAGATGACACTGGGCCCTCACAATGGACATGAGAACGCAGGTGAATTTTAACATAGACATACAGTAGGTAGAGGACTATACGAACGGTGATGCTGGTGATGACAATGTTCAGTAAATAACATGCATGGCGAGGAGGAGGGGGAGTAGGAGGAAAAACTTTATTTGAATGCCAGCAGTCGGTGGTACCTTGCCCCATGCAGGGGGTGGTGACCACAACGCGACGCGGCCCCCACGTCTATCTCGCGCCTTCTACTCGCCGGCCCCGAGCATTCCCCTTATCTAACCGGGATCGGGAGGGGAAGCCGCCCGGTTTTCCGGGCGTTCCCTTACCCCCCCTACTATCGTCTGCCCGTTGCCTCTCCAAGGCTGCCGAGATCTGCTGGACGGCCCTACGTTGAGTCTCTAATGGTGAATTCCACTCGTAGACCCGGAGCGCTTTCCGAAATCCGCGAGGGAGGCGAAATTCCGCTCCGTGGGACCCGCTCCGAATCGACGAGGGGAAGATAAACTTGCATTTTTGGAGCGACCTCCCCCACACCCCTCCCCACCACCGTTCAAAATGACCGCTGCTCGAACTTAACAAGCCCACCAACGCCTCAGCTGACTGATCTTTCCGACAACCAGTGACGAATGCCAATGCTTAGCTGCAGAAATAACGCGCGACGCAGGCCGGGCGAAATTATACGCACCACGACGCCCATGTCACAAATCACAAATAAGTTTGCGTTCGGCACCGTCACATACCTTTCGGTCGCCTCGAAGCGGCGGGGCACGGACAGCGATTGCTCGCGGTGGAGTTCAGATTTCTGGTACGACTTCAATAAACACAGAGGTAACAAACCATCACTGGCGCGGTCGTTGCCTAAACACTTCTTGCTTTATTTCATGGGAAAACGCAGGCGGAATGCCGTGTAAAAAGGTAAACAATCATTGGCTGCAGAATGAACAGGCCTAACCTTGCGTCTGCCTCCGGCTTTTCTGTCGTTCTTCCTCTCACGATCACAGATGTCAGCGCTTGCGATTTGCCACGCTCCCCAGTCCCGGCTTTGTATCCCTGATCTACGCGAAGTAGAAGCGTTCGAGCCGTCACAATCCCGCGTAGACAACCGACGCACCCGCACAGATCCAACTCGACGGCCCGACCGGCCCGCCGACCTCTCCAACCTCGCCGCGCATGCGCGCTGCCGATTTAGGCGGAAATCACGTGGGCCGCTCTGTCAACTTCCAGAGAGATCTGTGAATTCCCGCAGAGCAAGTTCGGCGGGGTTTGATGCGCTTCGTGGAGCGGGCGCTGCTAGAGATCTACGAGCGGCAGATGACCAGCTCGAGCCAGATCTGCGAGCGGAATATGTGCGCTCCAAATGGAGCGCTCTCGGAGCGCTCGAGATCTACGAGCGGAATTCACCATAAGTCACAGCTTCTCGCCGCTGCCTCGAACTGCGGGGGAATCGTCGTCATCTCGGTTGCCTCTCTCGGGTTCTTCTCACAGTCCCAGAGTACGTGCACCGCGGTGGCCCTAGCCTTCATGCACAGTCTACACGTATCGACCGCGTGAAGTCCGGGGTATATGTACTTAGCTAACACCGGTGTTAGTAGGGACCCTGTTTGTAGTTGCCTAAATATCACAGCCTCCCCCCGCTTGAGTCCAGGGTAAGGGGGAGGCATAGTTCTTCTATCTCACCTATACCACTTCACAATCTCGTTGTACGTAGTCATCCGGTCCTTGGAACTATACCACGCACCGCCCTCCGAGAGGGCCACGTTTGCCGTCGCGCGGTTGGTTAGTCCTCGCGCCACGGCGTTGGCCGTCTCGTTGTGGTTGCTGTTGCTCCGCCCCGACACATCACTGCCCATGTGGGCCGGGAACCACTTGATCACCACCGCCCCTTGTCGCCCTGCTTCTTCGACTGCCCGCAAAATGTGGGCTGCCGCACTGCACACTCTGCCCTCAGCGTAACTCAACACCGCCGTCCCTGAGTCACTTAGCACCGTCCTGCAGCCGGGGTCGGCGATGGTGAAGGCAATGGCCACCTCCTCTGCTTGATGCGTGTCCCTGGTGCGGGTGCTGGCCGCCGTTTTGACTGCTCCCGTCGAGGCACTCACCACTACTCACCACTAGTGCTGTGTACGCCTCGACGCGGTCTTGATATTCCGCCGCATCTACGTAGACGGCTCCCTCGTCTTCCGCGTGCCTATCCACGAGAGCACCCGCCCTCACTGCTCTTCTTTCCGCGCTGTGCGTGGGAAGAAGAGCAGCGCCATTAGGATATATGCCCGGTTCCGCGGTATTGGACATACTCGGATTCAGTCCATGTTCCGCGGTATTGGACATACTCGGATTCAGCTCATTAAGCTGCTCGGAACGGGTTCAGAAGCCGCCGAGCCGCTGCCATTAGGATTTATGCCCAGGTCCTGTAGGATCTTCCTCCCCGTCTTCGTGCCGGAGAGGCGCTCCAGGTGCGCCGACCGTTGAGCTTCTGCAATCTCCTCCAGAGTGTTGTGTACCCCCAGCTCCATGAGCTTCTGTGTGCTCACGTTGCCTGGGAGTCCCAGTGCAATCTTGTATACCTTGCGGATGAGGGCGTCTATCTTGTTTCGTTCCCCTGGAGTCCATTTGTGGAAGGCAGCCACGTACGCAATGTGGCTGATCGCAAAGGACTGCACTAACCTGATTAAGCTTTCTTCCTTCATGCCATCTTTCCCATTGGAGATCCTCCGTAAGAGCTTCGTAGCAGACATGACCTTGGTATTGAGCTTAGTGATTGTTTCTCCATTCACTCTGTTCCGCTCGAGTAGCAAACCGAGCACCCTGGTCTTGTCTACCTCTGGGATTATCTGCCCGCCCGCCGTCTTGACCGTGATGTTAGGTCTCTCCACCGTGATCGGCGCGTCCTTTCTTCTCCTGCCTGCACTTTTAGGTGGTAACACTAGCAGTTCTGATTTTGTCGGGGAGCACACGAGCCCGGACCCTTCTAGGTGTTCCTCTATGGCCTCGACTGCTTCCTGCAGTTGGTTTTCTATGTGACCATCGCTGCCTCCTTTGACCCATAATGTGATATCGTCGGCATAAATGGTCTGTCTGACGTCCCTAACTTCCTGTAATCGGTTAGCCACCCCTATCATGACAAGATTGAAGAGCAGTGGGGAGATTACCGACCCCTGTGGAGTTCCGACGCTGCCTAACTCTTTCTCGTCTAGTTGTAAGTCCCCCGCACAGATTCTAGTGGTTCGCACAGTTAGAAAGTCTCTGATATAATCGTAGGATCGCCTAACCATGTCAAGTTTTGAGACGTGTGCAAGGATGGCAGAGTAGCTCACCTTATTGAAGGCGCTCTGTAAGTCCAGTCCCAGGATGGCCCTGTTGTCACCTATGCTAAGTGGTACGTCTATGATTTCATTCTTCAGGAGTATCATTGCGTCTTGTGTCCCCAGCTTATTCCGGAACCCGATGATGGAGTCCGGGTAGAGGCCCGACTCCTCCAGATATCGTTGCCACCTGTCCAGCAGTACGTGCTCGAGAAGTATCCCGACGCACGACGTAAGTGAGATCGGCCTAAGGTTCCCTACACTGGGTTGCTTGCCCAGCTGGGGGATGAGGATCGTTTTGGCCGTCTTCCACTGCTTTGGTAGTTTTCCTTCTCGCCAACACTTGTTGTAGTACTTCGTGATATTCTTGATAGCCGCCTCGCTGAGGTTCTTGATCGCCTTGTTAGTAACTCGGTCAGGACCGGCTGCCGTTCTGCTGTTGAGTTTTTGCATGGCTGCTCTGACTTCCCACGTTGCAATGTCCTTGTCCAGGGTCGCGTTGTCGGTACCCTGGTACTCCTGATGTTCCGTTGTAGGAGTGGGCGGTAAATACTTCTCGTCCAGACGCCTCTTGAACTCGACTTCTCCTTCCTTGCTAACGGCCTTGTGTAGGATCCTCGCAAGGTTGTCGTGCTGACACCCCTTAGTCTTGGTCTCGTCGAGGAGATGTCTGAGCATGTTCCAGGTCCTGCTCGTGTTCATTTGACCGTCCGCCTCGTTGCATACCTCGTTCCACTGCTGCACGCAGAGTAACCTGCAATGGCCTTCTATACGCTGATTGAGTTCCGCGATCTTCTTCCGTAGTTTTCTGTTTGTGCGCTGACCCTTCAGTAATGTTCTTCGTCTATCGTGGGGTGCTGCGCTGGCTGGAGGGTGGCTTTTTTCCGGTGGCTTCAGTGACGCTCAGGACTCGGTGGTAGAGTAAATAAATATATATTTACAGATTATGCACAACTTTTTACAAGACAAAACAGGAAACCGTCACGCTTGGCGTACTGTCGCTCGCGACAGTCCAACGCCAACAATGGCGCCTCAGCGCCAAATCCGTTGCCGCGCACGGCAAGTTCTTTGCCCCGCAGGACAAAGTACGCGGAGCCCTCGGGACCGCGGGAGAATAACGTCTTGCTCCGCGCACGGGCTCGTTCAGACTCAACTTTTCCAAAAAGGCGCACCGACATTCCGAAGGGAGGCCAGACCTCCCTCTCTCCCCCGAAGTCGCCGACATGGCCCCGACAAGGTCGCCTCCTCAATTACCTCGGCGGCAAGGGCGACCACCCGCGAACAGAGGTTTGTTTACTTCCCGCGCGGGGAAAACTGCTTCCACTTTCGGGAGCTGGCCTCCGCTTGCCGCCAAAGGGAAAGACAAGACATCGGGCGCCTCCGAAGGACGCTTCGGGTGACCGCGCCGCCAATTCCCCGAGCTCTTTCGGCTAAGCCCCTTCGGCCATCCCTACACGTCCCCCCGAAAACTGCGCTAGGACTTCTGGACTAGCCAGCAGTTACAAAAACAGGATGGCCGAAAACCCAACAAGAACACAAAAACAACCCGCTTAAACTGAAGCGAAAAATAAAAACAACAAAACACATGGCTGGAAATAACCAAGCCAGGCACCTCTAGCACCAATTGCTATATAAAACTGAAGAAAAAAAAAGGACAACACTTCTTACTACACTCCGTTTCTCAGCCGGCCTCTGAGGACCTGAATCGCTCGCAACAACGACCCCTCTGGTGCCGCAAGAGCTTCCGCAACCAAAAGACAAAAACATCAATAAATCCCGGCAAACCAACAGTAAACGAAAAACTGAAAACGCTTGGTGAACACTGAACAACGCTGGAACGTTCGATTGCACAAAACCGCGGCAGTGATTGCCTCCTGAAGCTGACAGCATTCCCGTATAGAGAGAGCGAAAAATAAAACACAGCCACGCTCCTCTAGCACGACCTGCTAAATAAAAATTAAAACAGGGAGAACCTTGATCACACACTCAGCTAGACTCCAGCGACACCAAGAACGCTGCAAGCCGTTGCCGTAAAAAAAAAGACAACAAAACTCGAAAAGCGCGGCAAACGCTATCAGTAAGTGTGAGCTCAATGGCACCTCGCAAGGGCCGCGGCAGTGATCGCTTCCCCACATGCACGCCCGCTGACACCGCGTGTATGAGCGCGACAAAGCGCTCACTTGCCACCCTACAATCAACCCTTACTCGGGCACCCGTGTCGAGTGTCGCGAGAACAGTGTAGCTCGCCAGAGCTTCATTAGGCCCACGAAGGCGTGCTCGGCTCGGCCTCTCCACGGAAGCGCTTTCGGCAATCGCTTCGCAGACATCAGAGAAAGGATCAACTTTGCGCCCATGGCGCGCCATCGCCGTCCCCCTTCCAAGATTGTTGCCCCACGGCGATTCGTGCTCCTGCACCTGTACCTCCTCGCGCCGCCCGCTTGGTGGCACCCGCTGTGTCACACCCTCAACACAAGGCCCGTCGTGGTGACCCCGAAGTCCAATCCGAACAGCGGCAGTGGCCCCCCTCGCGACATCGGCATCCACCAGCCTCCCCAGTGCCGGGACCGACCCCTGGCTCTCCGGGAGCTCCTCCCTTCCAGCCGCCCGGACGTAGGAAGACCCTGGTTGGCAAGTGGCCCGATGGCCCTCAGACCCCCCGGCAGTCTCCAGTTCCAATACGGCACGATCGGCCTCGAACCCTACGGCAGTGTCCGGTTCCTGGAGAGCGCGATCGGCGTCGGACCCCACGGCAGTCTGCGGTCCCAGTACGGCACGATCGGCCTCGAACCCTATGACCGTGTCTGGTTCCTGGAGAGCGCGATCGGCGTCGGGCCCCCCGGCAGTCTCCAGTCCTAGCACGGGACGGTCGGCCTCGGACCCCACGGCAGTCAGCGGTCCCGGTACGGCTCGATTGGCCTCGGAGCCTACCGCAGTCTCCGGCCCCTGGACAGCGCGATCACCCTCGGACTCCATGGCAGTCTCCGGCTTTTGTGCGGCACAATCGGCCTCGGACCCCATGGCAGCCTCCGGGTCGCCCAGTGCGTCCGGTTCCGTTTCGCTCACGCGGTGAGCCTCGGGCTCCGCGCCCGCCGCTGCATTAATCAGCGACCCTTCTCGGCGCTCCTCCAGGAGCCGAGCTCTTGCTCTCCGCTCCTCCGCCCGGAGCTCTGCGAGTTGTATCTGCAGGTCTAGCTCCTTCGTTCTTTTCCTCACGAGGGCTATCTGAACACTCAGCGGAACCGCTTCCCCATCCGACCATTCGTCGTCTCCGTCACTGAGGCTCTCCCCAATGGGCCAGTTATACCTCGCCATGCAGCTAAGTGCGCGGGTGTCAGCCGGCGACGGAAGGGAAAACGACCACTTACCTGGCGGTGCTGTAGAGCCCACGGAGGTCGTTGACGCCGCCGAACTCGCGAGTCCCCGCGGCGTCGATCGCCACAAGCAGAGTCCGTTCTGTGAGACCCGGCTGTCACCGCTGCAGGCGTCGGGTGTCGCCAAACCCGCAGGTCACTGGCGTCGATTGCAGCCGGCGACGTTCGCTTGCCTGAATCTGTTGTCGCCGTCGAAGGCCCCAGGCCCACGGCAGTTGTCGATGACGCCGAACCCGCAGGTCACCGGCGCCGATCGCCCCACGCGACGTCCGCTTCTCGGCTTTCGTCGCTGTCGGCCACAGGCGTACTCGTAGCCGTGCCTCGCTGTGCCAGGCTGCTGGTCGTCTCGACTGGTCCTGGGCTCCTGCCGATGGACACCGCCACACTCCGCGCCAGCACTGGCCTCGTCGTCTTCCTGGCACACGTTGTTGTCGAGGTGGCCGACGACGTCCACGATCCTGTCGACTGCGCCAGTAATGTTCTTCGTCTATCGTGGGGTGCTGCGCTGGCTGAAGGGTGGCTTTTTTCCGGTGGCTTCAGTGACGCTCAGGACTCGGTGGTAGAGTAAATAAATATATATTTACAGATTATGCACAACTTTTTACAAGACAAAACAGGAAACCGTCACGCTTGGCGTACTGTCGCTCGCGACAGTCCAACGCCAACAATGGCGCCTCAGCGCCAAATCCGTTGCCGCGCACGGCAAGTTCTTTGCCCCGCAGGACAAGGTACGCGGAGCCCTCGGGACCGCGGGAGAATAACGTCTTGCTCCGCGCACGGGCTCGTTCAGACTCAACTTTTCCAAAAAGGCGCACCGACATTCCGAAGGGAGGCCAGACCTCCCTCTCTCCCCCGAAGTCGCCGACATGGCCCCGACAAGGTCGCCTCCCCAATTACCTCGGCGGCAAGGGCGACCACCCGCGAACAGAGGTTTGTTTACTTCCCGCGCGGGGAAAACTGCTTCCACTTTCGGGAGCTGGCCTCCGCTTGCCGCCAAAGGGAAAGACAAGACATCGGGCGCCTCCGAAGGACGCTTCGGGTGACCGCGCCGCCAATTCCCCGAGCTCTTTCGGCTAAGCCCCTTCGGCCATCCCTACACCTTCCATCTTGCTTTGATTGACTGCTTAGCTTCCAGTAGGTGAGCTAATCTGCTGTCCACTCCGTCTATAATCTCGTCCGTTTCTATCTCCTTCGTGGGTCCCTCCATCGTCCTATTAACGTTATCCGTTCATTGATCGATATTCGCGATTTCTGATTGCCAGCTAGTGAGTGCCGTCCTGAAAGCGTCCCAATCCGTGACCCGGTGCTTTCTCTTCTCAGTGTTACCACCTTACCCCTCCAGCGGGATGAGGACTTCTACTATGTAGTGATCACTTCCAAGGTCATAGCCCGTGTTGTTTCAAGTCACCTCTCTCTTCCTTCCCGCCACTTTGCCGAAGGTGAGGTCCAGGGTGGTGTCCTGGGAAACCGATGTTCCCGTTCGAGTGGGTTATTCGGGATCTGTGACGAGACTCAACCCTGCGTCCAGCGCGTCCTGCAATAAGTCTCTTCCCTTGGCCGTTGTCTTGCGGTACCCCCAGACTTGGTTCGCTGCGTTAAAGTCGCCGCATACCATCAGCGTGTTTCCTCCCGCTACCCTACATGCTTTATGAAACAGTGCTTTGAATTTCTGTTGCGTGTGAGCTGGCTTGCTGTTCACATTAACTAAGAAGGTGCACTCTTTTTTCTTCCTTCCCGTGATAACCTCCACCGTGCAGTGTCCTATGGTGCTCTTTTCTAGTATTTCGTGCTCTGCGAATGTGATACCTTTTCGTACGAAGATAGACTCCCCTACCCTTCCCCTTGGGCGAAAAGAAGTGCGGAAGGCGTGAGGGCATGTCGGCGGGGTTCTGCGTCGTTGGGAGCCACTTTGCTCTTAGGTCTTTCTTTATTGTCAGCGCTGTCATGGCTACAGTCAGTGTTCACGGAAGGGCACGGAGATGTCCGCTGGTGATGGCACACCGCAGGGCACGGTTGCCCGTGAAGATCAGGGACGAGGGCGGTGCTAGGAGGGCCGCAAGGGTCCAGGCAACAGCTTCCCTCAAGTAGATGCGTGGATCCGGTGTTTTCAGGATAGCGAGCGCGGAAGTTGGGGTCACCACACCAAGTCCGTCGTTTGAGGCGTCCGCAAAAAGAAAATGCACTGGCGGAGCGGGGACGAGCGGGAGGGTGTGCGGGAGGGTGCGCCAAAGTTCCTTGAAAACAAGAAGCCACTGGAAGGGGGGGGGGGGGGTTGGTAAGAGTCGAGTCGAAAAGCGGCCGGAGGGCGCTGTAACCTGATCTATACAATGAAAAGTAAAATGCCCAAAGGCCTGCAAGACGGCGGTACTGGGCGCGAGAACAGGGGGTTCTAAGTAAAGGGAGAGTATCTGCCAGGGACTGAATGCGTTGGGACGTGTGTCCGATGGTGGAAGTGGCAGTGTCCAAACGAAAGCCCAGAAACTTAATAGTCTGGGACGGCAGAAGGCTGGTGTCTTTGGGGTTTATCCGGAACCCACACGTAGTTAGTTGTTGGACAAAAAGTTGTGTCTGTTTGGTAAGGAACGAGGGATCTGGGTGTGCGAGAAGGAAGTTATCTATATACGCCCACGCCCAGATCCCGCGTGAACGAAGGGTAAGAGAGAGAGCAGTCGCAAGAGACTGCATTAAAAAAGGAGCAGGTCGGAGCCCGAACGGCAAACGCGTGAAAGAAAAGTAAGCGCCGTCGAGGCGAAACGTTGTAAGCCGTTGGGCGGAGGGGTGAAGAGATACATGGTAAAAGGCCTCCGCCAGGTCCACCTTAGTAAAGTATGCATGTTTGGGGAGGGGGACCTGGAGGAGGACTTTAGGTAAAGGGTCAAGACGAAACGGTGGTGCACTGAGGTGCGGGGTGAGATGGCTAGCATCTAGGATAAACCGGGATTCTGTGGTGGATTTTGGTGCCAACTGTATTGGACTAAGATAGGGTCCGCGGCGAGTGCGCCTAAGGATGCCCGAAGTGGTCATCGAAGCGACTGCAGCGCGCAGAATGGGCAACTGGTCGGGAGGGGGGGGGGGGCGGTTGTTAACCACAGAGGTCGCGGTGCAGCGGATCCTCAAGTTGCCATAGTCGGCGGGGGGAAAGAACCCAAAGGTCTCAGAGGTAAGATCCCAGTTAACATCTGGGGGAGGAGCACTGGCTCGCACAGGTTGCCATGGAAGGCCGGGTAGAATGGGAAGACGGGAGTCTTCCTCGGGTGACTCATCGTCCCCGTCAGAGGGCTCATCAGAGTCTTGGTCCCGTAGCCACCGCAAAATGCGGTCGGCCGCAAGGACCCAGGTGTCCTCCTCCTCCGTCTCCGAGGAGGAGAGGGAGGAGGAGGACGAGGAGGGCGCCAAAGAGGATGGAGCCGGGGAGGCTCGCGTTTGAAAAGGGATGTCTGCGGCTTTGAGTGCCTGAAGAAGGAGATCTGGCGGATCTATGACATCCTGGACTACAGCCACTACATGTTGGCCGGCTATGGATACCAAAACTGGTTGGGGTTCATGTAAGACTATGTCTAAGGGCTCTATCAGTTCTTGCACAAGAGGGGGAGGTAAGTCAGAACTCACCACTGTGGGTGGCGGTGTGTCGGGGAGGGGTGCGTAGTCCACAGAGTCCCACAGGGGAAGACGGTGGAGCAAGGAGTCAGGAAGGGTGGCCGTGGTCCGTCGTAAAGGCGGAAACAGATCGCTCAGCGGCGTCGGGAACGTCGCGGGTGCGGGTTGCGGGTTGTCGTGGACGGCCACCACGATTGGCAGCACCTCTTCCTCTGTTGGTTGGCCGGGAGGGCCTGTCGGATGCTGGAGGGGGGGCCTGTGGAGCGGGGAGCGGGGCTCCCAAAAGGTAGGAGGCCGTGGGGTCAGCATACCCCTGGAGGGCGGCTTGCCATCCTGTGAGCGCAACGTGGTAAAGGAGGCGCACTCTGTCGAAGACTCGGAGCTTTGCGGAGGCACGGAGGGGGGGGGGGGGGGTCGGAGTCCCAGACCTGGAGGAAAAGCTCCAAGGTCTGGAGCTCGATCACGTCTCGAGTTCCGAAGAAACGTGACTGGCGGCTGGCCCGGTCCACGTACAAGAGGGCGTTACGGAAGTCCCGACGTGTCGGGGGGTGGTGCGTGGTGAAGAGTCTTTGCCCACGGCTGCCGGTGGGGGCACGGGATGGATGGATGTGTCTTGGGTAGTGACGATCTCGACGGGGCGGGGTGTCGCCGCTGCTGCTGGAGCTGTGGTCTGAATCGTCTGGGATGCGGGCTCGGTACCGGCCAGCAGGGTCCTGGCTGGAGGGATATCCTCTGAAGATGAGGTCCTCCTCGTCGTCGTCGGTCGTCGTGACGGGGATATGCTGAGCCATCTCGGAGACACGAGCACGTCGGGTAGGAGGCGCCTCCGGGAAGGCAGCCCTAAGGGCGGGCGTGAGTGCGGAGACGAGCTCCTGGGTTGCCGGCGCCGGGGTGCCGGAGGGTCTGGAGGCCACCGGGTTGGATGGCGGAGCGGGAACGGAGCTGAAGGGGACCCTACTCGGAGGGCCAGGCGGCGTAGCTGCTGGCATAGGGCTTCCATCCTCGGGTGTCCCACTTCTGGATGTGGGTGGGCGGGCTGACTGAGATCGGAGGGATCTCTCGGCTTTTCTTGGGGGCATCGGATGGCGTCCGCGCGTTGTCTTGAGGTCTCGACCGCCCCACTGAAACCTTAGATCCGAGAGCAACACAGGAGGTGTGCTCCTCCGAGTCAACCAACCCTTGGCCGTTGTCTTGCGGTACCCCCAGACTTGGTTCGCTGCGTTAAAGTCGCCGCATACCATCAGCGTGTTTCCTCCCGCTACCCTACATGCTTTATGAAACAGTGCTTTGAATTTCTGTTGCGTGTGAGCTGGCTTGCTGTTCACATTAACTAAGAAGGTGCACTCTTTTCTCTTCCTTCCCGTGATAACCTCCACCGTGCAGTGTCCTATGGTGCTCTTTTCTAGTATTTCGTGCTCTACGAATGTGATACCTTTTCGTACGAAGATAGACTCCCCTACCCTTCCCCTTGGGCGTTTCGCAGGTATCCGGGGGCCTGTTGTGCGATCGGTATCCCGCGAGCTTGGGTGTCTCCGCGGCATTAGATTCCTGTACCATGACCACATCCGGTTTCCTATCTACTCTCTGCAAGTGCTGTTGTAATACCGCTTTCTTGCGGGCAAAACCGCTACAGTTCCAGTGCCAGACTACGAGGCCTTTTACTGACGGAGTGGTTGTTGCTGCACGCTCTGTCCCGTCCATGATTGTTGGAGTTTAGTGATGATCCGGATTTCCATGGTCTGTATCTGCGCTTGTATTTGTGCTTGTATCTGTATCTGTAGTTGCGCCAACATACTCTGCATGCTCTTCTCGAGCGATGTGAGGCGCTCGCTAGTCTCCTTGCAGATTTCCTCCATTCTGTCCAATCTTTCATCGTGTCTCTTAAGCTTATACATGATCTTTCGATCCCTGAAGCTTTCTATGGCCCTCCACTTGGGGGCTGGTTCCGTCGCCCTATCGGCTCTGGGGTCCACTTCGGTCTCTGATACGTCCTCGACTATAATCTCCGTCGTTTTTTCTGGTACTGGTTGTGGTGCCTGTTGCTGTCGCTCCCCAATCAGGATTGCCAGCTTCGCATTGATTTCCTTGATTATATCATCCTGCTCCGAGATTCTGCGCTTGAGCTTGTCATTTTCGTCCTTGAGGGCCTTCATCACTGCCAGGTCCTCCTGCCTCTTCTGCTCGTAATAACTATTCACACTGGGTTGCTTGCTCTCGTACCTAGTTGTCTTGACAGCGTCTGCCCAGGAAGTCCCCTCTCTCGGCCGCGATACGTCGCGGCGGCGACTGATGCTTCTACCTTCCTTACTGACTTCCCTTCGCCGACTGTCGGCTCGTCGTCTTGATACGCTGCGCGGATTCTCGATGGAGCGCGACCTCAACGGTGGAAAGTCTCCGGCTACCACTTGCTGCTCCGCGGTCTCCGCTTTGCGCTCCCATTGGCGTCGCTTAACTATGTGTGGCATCTTGTATTTGTTTTTACAGCCCCTCTCCCCTGTTGGATGTGGGCCCCCGCATAGCTTGCATTTCGGTTGACATTTCAGCTCATGCCCTTCCTCCGGGTTCGCCATGCCGCAGCCGAAGCAGGACTTCTTTCCGGGATTCGGGCACACGTCTCGTCTATGTCCCAGCTTACCGCACGTCTTGCAAACATCGAAATGCTTGCGATATAATCCACACTTGATCAAAACTATGCCGTACTTGACGTAATGCGGTACCTTCTGCCCCGCGAAGAGCACTACGACCGCGGTCGTCTCTCCGATTCTATGCGCCTCCAATGCCGTGGGGCTGTTCTTATTCACTACGTTTTCCGTGATACCCTCCGTCGTCTCTTCTATGTTTGTCTCGAATGACTCCCTTGACTGTTCCGTCAGCAGCCGTTCTATAGGCGCTGTTCTCATACGTCTTGCCTCCCTCGCTAATGGACGTCATTTGAGCGTATCTGGTAGCTCGCCGCTTGTCTGGGGTGCTAATCACTATAATGTTCTGCTGCGTATTTATACCGACGGTATCCTCGCCAGCCTCCTCCCTTGTGACCTTCGCCGCCCTTGTGACCGCCGCCGCCCTTGTGACCGCCGCCATGGCAGCCGGGCCTCCCATCTTCGCTATATTGAGGCCGCCACGTGGCCTGACCACTATCTTGATATCCTCCTTCGGCATGCTTACTGGCATCCGTGCCCCTTTCGTGATTTCCGATGCAACTTTCTTGGCGCAGTTGGCCCTAGTTCTTGGCCTGGACGGCCGGTTGGTTGCAGCGAACTCACCGCTTTCCGTGCCGTTCGTGATCTCCTTGATTCGCTTGCCGGGGACCTTCCATCCCTCGGCCTCTTCCGGTTCGATACGCTCCCCGGGCACCTCGATGAACGTGCGCCCGTCGACGTTGCCGACTCGTAGCGATGGAGCTACAGCCTCTCCTGTTGACGTAGCCGTCGTTGTCTCGTCCATCATCTCGAACATGATTACCGACGGGTTAGGCCTAGCGGCCGGCCGGTCGTCGCCGACAGCCGTACTCGTCCTAGGCCTACGTTAGGCTTAGCGGGGATTCCCGCCACCCCGAGAACAAAGTCCACGTAACTTGAAAAATTCACGTACCACTTAGGAAAATTTGGTGTCCGCCGATAGGCCACACCTTCGCCCGCACTTGGGTACCAATTTTAGAACAATATTGATTAATTAGCACTGAATAAGTTGGAATTAAAGCAGGAGCCGATGTGGAGACACGTCCGCTCCCTCCGGCGACCGCAGCGCCTCCATGCATGGCGCGAGGACCCACATTACGTTGCAGTTTCTCTCGTTCTTTCTGGTATCTTCGTTTTCGTATTTAGTACATCGCAGCGTCGTTTCTTTACGCGCATCTCTTTTTTGCGCCGGTAGCAGAGGGTCTGCCGTAAGTGGGCCGCGGGTCGGGGTTCATTGGAAGGACCGCAGTCAGCCGCGGGCCGGTCGGAAGCCTTCCGCGGGCCGGATATGGTCAGAGGGGCCGGGGTTTGGAGGCCCAGTTCTAAATGACGCTCGCGCGCCGCACAAGCGCGCGTGCACAGCAAAATCTTCAAGCACGAGGGCCGTTAAAAGGGCAGCGCTCGCTAGTCTATAGGTTTAAATTTACAAAGAGCGAATGTACAATACTATACTCGGGGTCCATTTTCGGTGGCATTGAGGAGAAATCCAACGAGAGTAACGGGGCGGAGCTAATGGCTCTGTGTTATTGCGCCAAGTAGTTCCGGACTTTTGTTGGTTTGGGTTTCACTTTGGGTTTCGACGTGATAGACGCGTACGCATAGGTGTTGCTTTTCTCAGCCACCACCCTACTCCCCCTCGACGCGCCCTGCAGTTGAGCTTCGGGAGGTAAGTTGAAGAGAGTCGGTAAACGTTTTTTTGCGAGTTGAGAACCTGTGCTCCTCTTTTAATTTCGTTATTTAGGCGTCAACACGCTCAATCATCCACGCTATAGTTGATCTCCTCGCGTAGAGGATCGCGGTTAGGCATGCTTTATCGCGATTGCCGAGCATGCAGGCATATCCGCGTCTCTTTCCCTACGTTTTGCCACTTTCTACATACAAGTCAACATTCTGATGTAAGCACTTGGCCCGACTTACAGGGAAAATTACACCGGGGTCTATTTCGTCTGATTCTAGTTGTCATTGCGACCGACGTAGATTTGCGGCGTCGATTTAAGAAATATTTTCATCCTCGCTGCAGTTTAGAGTTTATTGATACGTCAACCCTGGCCCTAGGGGGGTCTGTGGCGCACCTTTGCTCGGAACACGTATGCTGAGAGCTCGCGCTGAGAAACTCAGAGATCCTGGGCTCAATCTCCAGCCCCGCTCGCTTACGCCGGTGAGCTAGCTAACGAACCGGCATACGGGAACAATGGATAGCCCCGGTTCCCTCTGTCTCACTTATTTGTGCACGTTGGGCACCACTTGCTTGATTTGTTTTGACAACATTTTTGTTGCCAAACTTCGGAAAACTCCTACAGGGAGAACAAAGGGGCGAGCTGGCGGAAGGTACCGGCGATACACCACACCGAGTATACACCAACTCATGTTTACAAACAAACCGGAGCGCCCCTAGCGGACGCCACCGGCGCCGCGCATGCGCGGTGGATGGTGGGCAAGAAGCCCGCCGTCGCCCATAAACAAACCATTGAATTGCGTTGTTGTCGGCGTCGGTGGGAGTCCCCATGCTCTTTTTCGCGTAAGAATTGTTGATTCTACGTCCTCCTAACAATGTCTGAGTACTTGAGCGGCTTCACCAAAACTATCGAGGCAAAACTTTGCTTGAATAATGTGACGTGCGGCGATTCATTTCACGTGGACGCCGCAGAATGGGCGCTAAAGCCTGACTCCCACGATGAGATTCTGCTCGCTATTTACAGTCGTGACGTCGCTCGGACTGCAAAAGCGTCGACCGTAGCTGAGATGGTGGACATCGATACTGAAAACCGCAAGTAGAATCGGGAATTACAAGTCGGTGATGGCCACTGGTAACAATGATCAACAACTTATTGTATCTGTTTACACTTAGCCGACTTACCCGAACCAACCTTCAAAAGTGTTTTGAGGCCTGCACTTAGTTCTTATCGCAATTACCGGGTCAACGTTTGGTTTACGGGCCGCTGTCGTTTTAACGAACTGACGACAAAAAGCAGCCAAGTTTGAAAGAGCAGAAGACAGTTCGAACGCACGCGCAATGGAGTACGGGCAAGAAGCACCGCGTCCCGTGTAAACAAACCATTCGAATGTCACGTTGTCGGCGTCTGTGTGAGTCTGCATACTCTTTTTCGCGTTGGAGTTGTCGATTCTACGTCCTCATCGCAGTGTCTTACCACTTCAATCGCCTGAGCGAAATTATAAAGGCTCGTTACGCCGCTAAAATTTCCGTAAATAATTTGCCGTGCGGCGATTCATTCGCATGAACGCTGCAGAATGGACGCCAAAACCATGATGAGATTCTTGTAGCTATTTTCGGTCGCGACGTCGCTCGTGCTGCAAAAGTGTAAAAGGTAGCGGCGATGATCGACGTCGATACTGAAAATTGGAAGCGGAAACAGACCAAGCGTAACAAGTAGGTGATGGCCACCGGTACCAATAATTAACATCTTGTATCTACTGTTTACACCGAGCCTACTTAAGTCTTTTGAGGCCCGCAATTACTTCTTATTGCATTCACCGGGTCAAAGTTTGGTCTACGGGCCGCTTTTGTTTGAACGAGCAGACGACAAAAAGCAGACAACTTTGAAAGAGCAGACGAAAGTTCGAACGATCAGGCGACCGTGTGAATTTGAAGACGCACTGAATCCGTGGGCAGTCCGGACAACTTGGGGGTTTTCTCTCGTTCATGTTGGAACAAAGCAAATACATCTGGTGACCACAAATTGTGGTCCGCACACGCAATCGTAGTTCGACAGCGTCTGGTTTGCCCTTTTCACGGCTGCTATCCACGTTCTCGGACGAACGGAGGGGGCAGAAACACATGAAAACTGATCTTCAAACCTTTCCAGATTCTCTTGGTAAAGCCCCCATCGCAGCATTTTGACGAGAAGGCAGGTTTTTTATCTCGTTTCTTCCAAAGGAACACAGGAATGCATGTCTCGCATGACCAGTGTTGCCAGATGGTCCCAACAAAAAACCGCCAAGCGGCTGGGAGGTATAGCCCAAATATAGCCAAAGCCATAAAATAAATATAGCCCAAAATAGCCAAGACTAAACACAACGATTTTTAAGCCTTTTATTGACAATTTTTCATACGCGCAAAAAATAACACGTTAAATTCCCTTTTTCAACCCTCAGATGCGCCACTTTTTGTGTACATTAGGTCCCCTGATATATATATATATATAAAAAAGCTTCAGAAGGATGAAAATTTGTAAAACAATTACCCATCCTTCGTAGGTTTTCAGAAATAGAAAACATACAATGACAGCTGTATTGTGAAGCCCGGGAGATATAATCATACAGTAAAAGAACAGAATGTAGAAGCAGAACAGTCAGAACTGAGAGTTTTAAACTGGCACCCCCTATATCTAAGGTTCTTACCAATAACCCACCCGCCTATTTTTCTTTGTATAGAATATGAGCGTCCCCCGTTCCGGTTCAAGCTATTTTTTATTGTGTTTCTTTTCTTAAAGTTGGCGATGCCTAAGAATTTTCGCAATGGGCACCGAAGCTGCGTTTGGAGAGTCCAGTCTACGTCCGGGTAGAAGACGTGCTACCGGACCTGTAAAAACGGCGCAATTTGTTTGTTTGATTTGCTTCACTGCGCTGTGGGGAGACCGCTTGAACTCTGCTAGCACTGCTTCTCTGCGCATTGTGAAAACCCTGAAGTTTGTAGAAGTTTGAAGCCATTCTCCTTCCTCTCTCTCCTCTCGATTAGCCAAAAGAGAAACAATTTTTTTTACGAAACTGACTAGAAGTTCGAAAATTAACTAGTCGAACCTCAAAGTTCGACGTCGAACCTGAGGTTCGACAAGAGTTCGGCGCGCCCTTAGAAATAGCCCAAAAATAGCCACAAAGCCAAAGGCGAAATTTTGACGCCAACTAGAAAAAGATGTAGCCCAATTTGGCTATATATAGCCCAATCTGGCAACACTGCGCATGGCGACTTCTGCCCACCGCCCCAGACCGGAAGTGCGTCCGGCGCGCCACCACCGCGGCGTGACGTAGGAGAGTTGAGTTGGTGTATACCGATGAGAAATACGCCATGTTTTTTTGTTTTTGTTTTTGAGGGAAATACTAGAACTACTAAAACCTGCGACGGACTTAAACAAAATACGAAAAAATCGCGAAGGAGCTAAAAAAAAATGCAATAAGTCTGGCGTACCTTCTCTAATATTATAGTAAGATTGTGAGGCCGAAGCTAAAAAGAACCATTTTATACTTTTTCAATGGTTAAGCTGCACCCGGAAATTATTTTGATTGAATTTTATTCAACTGCTCTGTAAAACAGCGTGCCCTGGCTCCGTAGCTTTGGCAGCATTGACACAAAAAGTTGACCCCAAATACAGCGATACTTTATTATAAACAAATTAAATAATAAAAAAAGAACAAAAAAGCCGCTTACAACTCCCTGTAACGCCGAATTAGAGCGCAGCTCTTGAGGAGGAGGAGGGAAGGGCACTGGGGGGGGGTTAAACTAACCAGGGGGGGGTCACGTTACCTTGGGGGTCACGTGACCCCCAATGATGTCATCACTGACGTCACTGATGACGTCATCAGTGACGATGACGATGCGGGTACCGATGACGTCATTAGTGACGTCACTGATGACTTCACCAGTGATGATGACGATGCGAATGTCGGTGACGTCATCAGTGACGTCGCTGATGACGTCATCAGTGACGATGACGATGCGGATGCCGGTGACGACATCAGTGACGTCACTGATGACGTCATCAGTGATGATGACGATGACAATGCGGATGTCGGTGACGTCATCAGTGATGATGACGATGACGATGTGGATGCCGGTGACGTCATCAGTGATGATGACGATGACGATGTGGATGCCGGTGACGTCATCAGTGATGATGACGATGACGATGTGGATGCCGGTGACGTCATCAGTGATGATGACGATGACGATGCGGATGCCGATGACGTCATCAGTGATGATGACGATGACGATGTGGATGCCGGTGACGTCATCAGTGATGATGACGATGACGATGTGGATGCCGGTGACGTCATCAGTGATGATGACGATGACGATGCGGATGCCGGTGACGTCATCAGTGATGACGATGACGATGTGGATGCCGGTGACGTCATCAGTGATAATGACGATGACGATGTGGATGCCGGTGACGTCATCAGTGACGATGACGATGTGGATGCCGGTGACGTCATCAGTGACGATGACGTCATCGGGGGGTCACGCGACATCGGCGGGGGTCACGTGACCTCGAGGAGGGGGCCACGTGACCTCAGGGGAGTCACGTGACTTCGGGGGGTCACGTGACCCCCCACGAGGTCACGTGACCTTGGTGGGGGGCTCGCGCGGTGCATTATGGGACATTTCCCATGATGCACCGCGCGGTTACGCCGACGGCGACGGCGACGCCGACGGCGACGCCGACGCCGACGGCGACGCCGCTCAAGCCGGAAACGGGCCCCTAAGAGCTGCGCTCTAAAAGTGAAAGCCGTTTACAAATCCCTGTAACGCCGAATTGGAGCGCAGCTCTTGAGGAGGAGGAGTGAAGGGTACTGAGGGGAGGGTAGACCCCTCCTCCTTCTCCTCCCCCTCCCCTCATTCTTTAATATGCTCCGGGGGGTCACGTGACCTCGGGGAGGGGGGTCACGTGACCTCGGGGAGGCGTGACCTGGAGGTCACGTGACCTTGGGTGTCACATGGGGGTCACCTCAAGGTCACGTGACCCCCAAGGTGACCCCCACGTGACCTCAGGGGTCACGTGACCTTGGGGGTCACGTGACTGGAGGGGTCACGTGACCTCTAGGGTCACGTGACCTCAGAGGGGTCACGTGACCTGGGGGTTACGTGGGGGTCACCTTGGGGTCACGTGACCTTGAGATGACCTTGGGAGGGGTCATGTGACCTTTGGGGTCACGTGACCTTGGGGAGGAGACCACGTGACCTCGAGGGTCACGTGACCTCAGATGGGTGACGTGACCTTGGGGGTCACGTGACCTTCAAAGGGTCACGTGGGGTCATCTTGGGGTCACGTGACCTTGAGATGACCTTGGGAGGGGTCACGTGACCTCGAGGGGTCACGTGACCTTCAGGGGGTTACGTGGGGTCACGTGACCTTAAGGTGACCTTGGGAGGGGTCATGTGACCTTGAGGGTCACGTGACCTTGGGATGACCTTGGTTACGCCGACGCCGACGCCGACGCCGACGCCAACGCCGACGCCGCTCAAGCCGGGAACGGGCCCCTAAGAGCTGCGCTCTAAAACGCGGCTTTGGCCGACATCACTGGTACTCCGCTTGATCGATAATAATTATAATGTACGTACAACCTTTTAAAAGATCGTCTTCTGCTTAAGTCAGAATCAGAAGCCGTAAGCCAAACCGACGCTGAAGACTGACCAGATAGTCCAGCGGTTTGGCACAACGAGTAGAGTATCTATGGTGAGTCACAGCAACGCCACCCTGAACTTCTACTGAGCGGGAAAGAGTGTGCGGTCGGGAGGGGGAAAAGGCGACTTGCTGCAACTGTGGCGCTGCTGTTGACTTACGGGTGGTGTTCTGCTCGGCTGAATCATGGAGCCATTTTTGCCTTTCTTGGCAAAGCGAGAGTTGATTACACCTTCCCTTCTACACCCGGTATCACACCAAGTCCGATCACAGCCAACACTGCGACACGATGGAGCCACTCAAGCAGTCACGGCGCTCGTCATATTTGTGCGATTTCTATCACCTGCTAAACCAATCACGCACCTAAAAATCACAGCATCACGCCACATTCACTGGGCGTGAGTGGCTTAGTCGGTACAGCAAACGCGCAAAGATGACGACGACCATACTATTTTGGCGCATTGCCTCGTTTGTCTGTTTTCGCTTGTTCTGTTTGTTTCACCGGCTAGCAAGAAGGGGAAACGAATGACATTTTCGGACGTTACCGAACGCACATTCAACAAGGTTATCTAGGCGTAATAAGCTGATAAGCTGGTCCAGTTGTTTGACGCTATATATGATGGGAAAAACAGCTCAGAAAACGTGGACTACGAAAAGAACAAACACGACAGCATTGTTCTGTCGTGTTTGTTCAGCATTGTAAGTCATTGTCCTACCGCGCTTGTTTTTCTTCGTAGTCCACATTTTTTTAGCTGTTTTCTCCATCATGTTATCTATGTGCACTATCCTTAGTGGCAAAAATGTGTTAATAATTTAATATATTCTATATATCTTAGGGTAAATTTACTGTACGAGCCTTCATCCGTTTGCTCGCACAGATTGCGATTAGTCAAGACCCGAACGCTATGTCAAAGTGTAGCGTTCTACGCAGCTCTGGACTGGGCCAGACGAGCTTGGCCCTCTCGGCGTGTCGCTATCTGACCAAAGAAACTGAGTACCTTCCGTGGAAAACGGTCCTGAACGCGTGGAGGAACATCGAGCGGCTCTTGACGTCCACTGCCGTCTTCACGTCGTGGCGGGTGAGCACTTGGCTGGAAATGGCGTTCAACCGGTCGAAACACGAGTCTCTAGCCGAACGCTGACACTACACTCGTGTTAGACGTGCCCCACCACGTCACAGATGAGAAAGCTTTAGGGCTGAATTTTCCTTAGTCACTACCTCAAAAGCGCACCAACAAGCTCTTCGTCATGCATGTTTCCGTACGTGTTTTATTACCGCTGAACCAACCATGTACAGGAAAAGCCCAGTGACACTACGCGTTTTTCACGCCGTTTGATTAGTTCCATCACATCGTAGCGTCGGCTTCAACGCGAAACGAAGTATGAACAAGGCCGTTGTAGTTCCCAATTTAGACCGAAGTGTGTCGTCAGCGTTCTGATGGAAATCGTGTTCAATCAGTGAAAACACGACTTTCAGCCAAAATTTTCTGACGCAGTCGCGTCCAATCTGAGCCTTCGGTGGCCTTTTGTAGCGACGCCGAATAATTGATTCTGCACTAAGGCTTTATTATCTAGAACGCCTTGGTTGGTTCTCGGTACCGTTTCACCCTCCGTCCCGCATTAAAGTCTCTTGATACTCATTTCTACAAGTAACCAAAACCAATGCAAATAACAAAGCACGTTCTGCTGGAACAAAGTCGCGCCTTTCAGTTCAGTCTCCTGCAGTGCGCCGCCATTCGCTTCCTAAAACCTGCACCGTCATGTGGTCGACGCATAGAGAAATATAGTACTACGTAAAGAGTGGCCACTCAAGCCGTATCGCGGCCCACGAGTTAGGGACTCTACTGGCCGTTAGTAGGCGCAACAGTGCCACTTATTCTGAAAATTTGTCTGATATATAATATTAATAAATAACTTCGTTGTATCGAGTAAACTTTTAAAATTATTACGAACTTTGAAAACTTCCAAAAAACGACTTCAACGGCTGTGGCTATGGCTGCGTCGTGGACTCGACGGAGGGCAGATACTTCGGCTGCTTGGTCTGTGCCTTTTGCATCGTTGAGTGGGTTGAGTTGTTTCCGCGGCTTGTTGTCTCGTGCGGGTTTCTAGTCACTCTTTCATTGCGGTCATGGTATACGGTATACGTAAGAAGTATTGGGACTGTAGTTTTTTTGTTGACGGACATTTGCATTCGGTCACTGAATTTATAAGCCACTGGGCCAGTCATATATGTGCAAGCGTCTTTCAGCACATGGTCATATGTGCAGGCGCCTTTCATGAAACTTGGACGGTAATTTTTTTAAATGCCCTCCATCATATTGTATTTGTCGCTCTAAGTCTCGCTGTAATACAGTACTTTTTTTCCAGTGTACAACTGTCGACGCGTTATTTATAAATTTTGCATGTGTATTTTTATTTTTGTAACGTACGAATAGCATACATCACTCCTTGTCTTCAGAGTTGATGCTTGTTTTGCTTGTCATATGCACATTCTCCAATTGCTCGTCTCCAGTCGTTTTTGACCAGGGACAAGTTGATACTGTGTATTTTGATATGTCGAAGGCATTCGATACGGTGAATCATGTTTTGCTATTTTCGAAACTGCAGTTGTATGGTTTTTGTCCTGTGTATCTTGCTTGGTTTGAATCATACCTTTCTTCGCGTACAAACGCTGTTCGGATTTCGAATATTTTATCGGATCATTTCATCTCACCATCGGGCGTTCCACAGGGCTCAAACCTGGGCCCTCTCCTTTTTCTAATTTTATTAATGATATTGTTTCAGCTGTCAAGAGTGCTAAGATTCTACTGTTCGCAGACGACATCAAGCTTTATTTCTCGGTGCGTGGCTTAGACGATATTTTATTACTAAAACCGGATATTGACCGAGTGTCAGTGTGATGCTCATCTATATCTATTGTTCCTTAACTCACAAAAAAAAAGTTATTTCTTTGTCCAGAAAGCCCGACCCGATTGGTTTTCAACATACGCTACAGAATGCGACAGTGATTCAGCGTGTGACCACCATGCGTGACCTTGGCGTTATCGTTGATAGCTGACTTTCATTCAAAGAACATGTCACTTCAATGGTGGGTACTTTCCTACGTGTACTGAGGCTGACCTCACGTATGACGCGAAAGTTTTTGAGTTACAGATATTTGGTTCGTTTGTTTTGATCCTTGGTTCGACCGAGACTTGAATTCAGTTCCGTAGTGTGGAACTCCTTTTCTGTGAATCACTGCAACGAAATTGAAAGAGTTCAGGAGCGTCTGGTTCGAATTGCATACGATAGATACTTTAATCGTCGTTGTTATTATAGTTACGAATTACTACTTAAATACCTTAACTTGCGAGAACTTAGTAAACGGCGTACCATTCGTGATTTGTCGTTTTTGCATAAAGTCATCTGTGGTAGAATTGATAGTATTTCACTCTTATCTGTGAACTTTCATGTACCTCTTCGCACTCGCAGATTTCTTTTGCAACTTTACCCAAACACCTCATACCATGCCTCACCAATGTCTAGGATCCAGCACCCTTATAACGAGCTTTCTTTTCCTGATCTTGACATCTACGCAGATACGTTTTTTTAAAAAAATGGTGAAGCATTTATAGCGTGTGAAACTTTGTTTGCGTTTCTTGCATTGTGTTTTTTTTTTATTTAGCGCTATGTGTTATCTGTAGCGTCTTGATATCTGTGTGTATTGCGTTTGTTAATTCTGTGGCTAGTATTGGTTAACCTGTGCCTCAACCTATGCCTCAACAGACAGATGCATCTTTAATGTGATGGTTATTGTGTTTATAGTGTACCAATAAGTAGGCCTTCGTAACCGTTTTTGGAGACTACCAGAAAATAAAGAATAATATTATTATATTATAGTTACAAAAATGAATACTTCTGTGTGTCAATCCCTGGTGTCGTCCCATGTCGTCCCTTCAAGAGAGTTAGCACACATGTGAAAATATCGTTTTCGGTGTGCGGTCAGTTTGAACTATATGTAGCGCTGGATGACTTTTCTTCTGCAGTACAATTAAGGTATGCTTATAAAGCCATTATACTTTAAACAAAAACCATGCTAGTTACAATAACACTGACTCGTTAAACTAGAAGGCGCATGCTACTGCCCGATACAAAAATACCGCCAGAACTCGCCTTGAACCCATTCATTCATCTGGCCAGCGGTTACTGTGTGTATCCATCCATCGAACACTCAACTAGGGACTATAAAGGCCGCTGGGTGCGCTCGCTGACACTGAATTGGGCCGCTGGGGCCTATGGAAGTGTCCGCTCTTTACGTAGTACTATATTTCTCTGTGGTCGACGCTTCAAATAATGTCTCTACTTGTAGGAAGCTCTTATCAGACCTTACTTCGCATGGGCGCTGTCATCTTGGAATCACGTGACGCGGCCGCCATATAACGCACCTTCAAATCGACGCTCCTCTCCCCTCCTCGCGGCGAAGTCGTTGTATTAATTTTTTTCGTCAAGTTTCACCGCGATTTTTTCTCTTGGTTGGTGAAGTGCCGTTTGATACTTATTTTTACTACATAACTGCATGTCATCCTTATGTGTACAACGTCTGCGCTTTATTTTATAACATGTTGTGACTATTTGCACCGTTGGCATATACCATATACGTGTGAGGGAAGGAATCAGCGTTAGCACTGGCGCACATTGAATATGCAGATGTCTCTAAGACAAACGAGGGTTGAGAGGCAAATTATTTATGACAGCGGAAATCTGTTTAAGTGATAATGGCTTAGTGTTTGTGGCGCGATAAGGAGCGCGAGGAATATTTGTGATCCCGCAATGATGATCGTAAAGAAGAAGGCAAATATAGCCAACGCAAGTAGTCACTATGTGTGTTTCTTCAAAGCATCGTGCTCTGCCTTCATAACAAGTCCGAAACAGCTGGTTTTGAATATACGGGGGAATCATTTCTGCTGTATAAACATTCCCTTGATCTGCTTACTTATAAATTTAAAGAAAGTATACACTATGCTGGGTCTCATGTCTGCAGTCATTCAATTTTCTTAGGATATCCGATTCAATTATTTTATTTAGACACAAAAGGTTGGGCTGCCCCGGTGACAAAAGGTGTCAAAGACAGCTTCTCGGTGTCTGACAAAAGCGCCTGATATACGCAATATGTGACGCCAAAAAGAAACCGTCTGCATGGAAATCACTCGAGTGCAGCGTTGTAGATGCCGGATCGGATGATTTACTCTCGACGCCGCTGAAAGTAAAAAAAGAACAACAACAAAGAAACAAACATATTTGTTCAAACAATTAAAGATCTGTCTACACAAGTCCATAAAATGGTGTTTGGCGTTTGACTTGAGTCAAGTTTGCTGGAGGTAATTTCTCTTGCGCCATTTAACTTTATTCCGCAATTCATACGAAATACAGACGTCAGACTTTAATTGACTGGTTTGCCTCGTATCTCATATTCTCAATACGTTGTAAGAAAATGTCCGTACAACAAACAGTTTTCTAAGGTCAACATTGGGAAATGCTGATAATGAATACTTTTGCGAAGCTGATAGTGTAAAAAATGTCCTATTCGGCCTAGGAAGCATTATGGAAACATCTCTTGAGTACTTATCTTCTGTAAAGGAACCTATGGAGACAATGTCAACTCTTTTTTGAATTCCATGCGTCATTGTTAGGGTGTTTCCCGGTCGGCTATTTTCACAAAACGTTGGTGTCCTCGAAAGCTGAACAGTGAGCACTCAACTTGCGAGTTCATCTGTTCTGTGCAATTGAGCGCATTGTATCTCTGGTCGTCCATCCGCTTTTACACTGCCTCCATGCGCTAGTGTTTTTATTAGTTTATTTTTATGGAAACTATAGTACCAGCGGGTACGTTCCGTTACGGCCGTAGACATCGGTAACCCTACCCGGCATCATTTCAGTCGTGTGCCGCCGAACCTGACCGAACGAGGAACATGATTAGATGAAGGTGTTCGTTAAAACGTCCATAATTTAGGCTCGTAACTACGTCGTAGTTTTTGAGGTGTCCCATTATCAATGTATCATTGATTCTGTACCACAAGGAATACATTTATATGACAAAATCAAGCGAAAACGACATAACACACCAACACAGTCGCGAGCCCGCTGAAAGCGGAACCAACGAAATTGAAGCCGCCTTGGGTGCCGCCATGTTTGTTTATGCTGATGCCCTGACACAGTAAAAGGTGGGAGGGGAGGGGGGGCTTTTAGCAAGACTCCGTTTTTTTTTTAAATCTTTGCACTTTTCGTTATGCAGGAGCGTCAGAAATGCGTAGTCACGAAGCTACAAAAACAACACCGATGCCAGCAGTGCTGTAAAAAGCAAAATATCGTTTTATGCGCAGCGGCCTCTGTTCACACGAGTCTGAGTTTGAGATTATTAGTTTCCATTCTTATCGCTGCTGGCTAGGATTTCGGACACTATTCTATATGTGACGTAAAAAAATCGAGCACAATATGTTAGCTTCACGCGCTGCGAAAAGGCGCAAGAGGCAATTCGAAAGGAGAATTTTCCAGTGCGCACGTACGCTTAATCCAAGGCCTCGTCTAAATTGCCTGTAGCAGAGTAAATATTGCGCCGACAATTTTTTTTGTTTGTTGTAACAATAGCTTTGTTACATTTGTGGGCTATTCAACTGGCTTTTCTAGTGCCTTTAAACGTGCAGTGTATTTTTAGTTTGGCACATACAAAACTCAACAGAGAACATATAACTTATGTATTTCCAAGGCATATAACGGTCTACCTTGTACACCTTGCGACACTGTTAACGCGAACAAGCCATCGCCGGCTTACTCTGTCTTCCTCTCTATATCGAAAGTCTCTAACAAAAACTACTATAGTAGTGGAAAGTGCTCAGTGGAAATACTAAACTATATAGGCGGCAAAATCTGAAGCCCACCGGTGTCCTTTCAAAGTAAAATGAGGAGAAAAAAAAGAACACCCAAGTCGTGTTTCCGGCAACAATGTCGAGCAGTTAACTCGCTCACCCTTTCGGGCAGGGCTTTGTGATTCGTCTTATCACCCCCATCTACACCGCACTCAACTGGGAGGAGATGCCGTCGGACAACGTCCTGAGAACGTGAGTATTCTCTTCATTTTATAACAGTCTGGTTAGAGGAAAGAAAGGGGACACCGAAACACTCTACTACGAAGATTAAATTCCACCCCTCTCATCTGTAGTAGACAGCGTGCCTAGAGCACCGTATTCTCCTCTTGCAGTATGCTTGTCGACGTCCGTCAACGGATGCGCAAGGTCCATATTACATGAGCGAATCGTTGTTTAGCGAACAGCGCCATTTCTTCAAATCGACGTTATAGCGATTATTGGGGGCGCGTTATTGGGCAAGACACACTAACATTGATCGATTAATTTCTCAAAAATAATTATCGCTTAGCAATTTATTAAGGATTTGTCCGGCCTCTAATAATAATTGCCTTCTATACCCTACTTCCAGGATGACCCCCAAACTAGTAGTTAAAACATGAATGAAAAAATTTTGATTAATTGTTCAACTTGGCATAATGAGAATCCCCTCATGTAATGTCTGCCGTGCCTGAGAAATATATGGTGAAGACGACACTCGTCTACTTCTCACCCAGTGTTGTGGCCGTACCGCGGTACAGGTAACGGCGTTACCGGTAACGCGTTACCTTGTTCGGTAACGTATTAACGTACTCGCTAGATTTTCGAAAAAGTAACGGGTAACGTACTTACTACAAGTAACGGGTGACGTAGTTACCTTACTCGTTACACCCTCCCAAAACGTAAAAATAAGGTACGCTTCCATTTTTTTTTGTGTGTGTTTCTATACTTCGTTCTACCTCAAGTCCAGACGCAGCCGACGCTACGAGCTCATGTGACCAATCGAACATCGTTAAAGGGCACCATCGTGGTGCTCGTCATGTTTCTGTACGCTGGTCGATTGACCCATTAGGTCGTCGCGTTGACTTCGTCTGCACTTTGAATGTCTTTTCCCCCCACGCAAAAAGTCTCACTTTAGAAAAACCCCGACGCCCACGTCTTTTGTCCCAGTGTCGAAAAACGCTGTCGCACAAAAATCGCTGTTACCGTCAATTCACAACTACAAGTTAACGCAAAATTAACGTCCGTTCCTTCTTGTCGGTACCGGTAGCTGTAACGCGTTCCTTTTTTTTTGTTAACGCAGGTGGGTAACGCGTTCCTTTATTTTGCAAGTGACGAGTAGTGTATTTCGTTACTTTTTTTCGGTAACGCCTACAGCACTGCGAGTCTGACCCCCTTTCTTAAAAAAAGAAAAAAAATATATGTATTTTTTAAATAAAATTAAACACCCCATGTATAGTTGCCCTGGCTACTGCGGGACAAGAATGTAACGAGACTCTGCAAAACCAAGGTGTTTCGACAGGGGCCCTGGACAGGCAGTCAGCGTCGCTGTGCTTGCGCCCTGACTTGTAAACCACAGTCATGTTGAACTCTTGTAGCCGGAGGCTCCATCGAGCGAGGCGTCCTGACGGGTCCTTGAGGTTCGCAAGCCAGCAGAGCGAGTGGTGGTCCGTGACTACACGGAACGGGCTCCCGTACAAGTACGGACGAAACTTCGTGATTGCCCAGACGACCGCAAGGCATTCTTTCTCAGTCGTGGAGTAATTTCTCTCTGCCTTGGACAGTGTCCGACTTGCGTAGGCGATGACTCGTTCGGTGCCTTCTTGTACTTGAACTAGTACCGCGCCAAGTCCTGCGTTACTTGCGTCAGTGTGAATCTCGGTGTCCGCATCCTGATCGAAATGTCCAAGAACCGGAGGCGTCGGGAGTCGTCGCTTCAGCTCGTCGAATGCCTGCTGCTGTTCCTCGGCCCATTCGAACCTCTCGGCGTCCTTCGTGAGGTTTGTGAGCGGTGCGGAAATCCTTGCGAAATCCCGAACAAAGCGACGATAGTAGGCGCAAAGTCCAAGGAATCTTCGCACGGCCTTTTTGTCTGTCGGCGCTGGAAATGACGCGACGGCGCGAGTCTTCTCAGGATCGTTGCTAACCACGTGACCTAGAAACTTCAGTTCGTCATAGGCGAACCGACACTTTGACGGCTTGAGGGTTAGTCCAGCGGTCCGTATGGCTTGAAGAACAGCTCGGAGTCGTCGCAAGTGCTCTTCGAATTCGCTGGAAAACACCACGACGTCATCGAGGTAGACCAGACAGCTCTGCCACTTCAGTCCTGCCAGTACGGTGTCCATGACACCCTGGAAAGTTGCTGGCGCCGTGCACAGTCCGAAGGGCATCACCTTGAACTCGTACAGCCCATCCGGCGTGACGAAAGCTGTCTTCTATCGGTCCCGCTCGTCGACTTCGATCTGCCAGTAGCCGCTCTTCAGGTCCATCGATGAGAAGTATCGAGAGTGGCGCAGCCGGTCTAACGTGTCGTCGATGCGGATAAATGGGTAGACGCCTTTCTTCGTCACCGCGTTCAGCTGCCGGTAGTCTTCGCAGAACCTAAGCGTTCCGTCCTTCTTCCTAAACAGCACGACTGGAGAGGCCCACGGACTTCTCGAAGGCTGGATTATGTCGTCGTTCAGCATTTCTTCCACTTGCTGTTCAATGACCTCCCGTTATTTTACGGAGACTCGGTTCGGCGATCGGTGCACAGGGAGCACGTCGTCCTCGGTGACGATGCGATGCTTCGCAACGGTGGTTTGGCGCACCTTCGATGACGTCGCGAAGCAGTCGCTGTATTTGGCGAGGAGGTCACTCAGCTGCCGTCATTTCGGGCCTGGAAGCTTGGGGTCAATGTCAAGCTGCGCTGGCGGCGTAGTGTCTTGCTGAGCTGGCGATGATTCTTCAGCAATCGCGGCGATTTCGACGGAGTTCCGAAGTTCCTCGACGTGACCCACAGCGGCACCTTTTGTGAGGTGTTGCGTTTCTTTTTGGAAGTTTGTCCGAGGACCACGGTGCGCCCATCCTGAAGTTTAGTCACTCCTCTTGCGACGCCTATTCCTCTTCCTAGGAGCAATTGAAGGCTGCCTTCCAGAACAACTTCGCCGCAGGTAGCTGCATCGGTCACGACGGGTACGACAACACTTGATCGCGGCGGCAGGTTCACGTTGTCGGCAGCGACTCGGACGGCGGTTGACGCTGTTCGGGGTTTCTCTGAAGGTAGGATGGGCGTCCGCAGCGTCAATCTGTTTTCACCAAGGTCGATGACGGCACCGTATTCACACAGAAAGTCCATGCCGACAATGACGTCTCTGGCACAGTCTTGTAGAATGAAGAATTTCACAGGGCACGTCTCACCGTGGATCTCGACGCGAGCGGTGCACCTCCCGACTGGTGTGATGAGATGCCCTCCGGCGGTCCATATTTGAGGTCCATCCCACGGCGTTGTCACTTTTCGCAGGCGGCGAGAGAGCCTCCCACTGAAGACTGAGTAGTCTGCCCCGGTGTCCACGAGTGCCGATGCGTCGAGGCCGTCGATAACAACGTTTAGGTTGTTGGACACCGTTGCAGGGGCGTCGGTGCGCTGGGGGGCGTCGGGAGAGTGGGAGTGCTCCGGCGTTTTCGGAGGCTCTTTGCTTTCGTCGTTTTCGGCAACGTCACCTCCAGGCGTTGCCACACTTAGTTTTCCCGACGACGCAGGGGAGACAGGCTCTCTCGGCGGGGTCGTGGCGCTGGAGACGCTGAACGTCCTGGCTATGAAAAGCAGGCTTCACGGCGGAGAGACGACACTGGGGAGGGCGAGCGTCGAAGGTACTCCTCGATGTCGCGAGGGCGTTCGCCGTACCTCGGGCGTGGGTCGTTTGGGTGGAACCCACGCAGGCCTATTTGTAGGTAAGGACAACGGCGTTAGATATGGTCGGCTTCCCCGCAGTGGTAGCAGATGGGTCGTCGATCCGCTGTCCTCCACACGTCGGTTTTCCTTGGCGCCGGCTGTTCTCGGCGGTCGTACTGACGTACTTCGTCGTTGCGTCGGGGGTACGCTTGCGTTGGTGGGTCTCGTCGTGGCGCCTCAGGGTAATGTTGAGCAGTTGGCGGCATTCGTCGGGCCACTGCGGCGTAGGTCAGCGTCGGCTCGTCGGCTGCGGCCACGGTGACAGGGGTATCCGGCAGGAGCGCTCGCTGAACCTCGTCCAGAACAACCTCGGTAATGGAGATTGATGCCGGGAGCTCAGCAGTCGGCAGAAGCTTCTTAAGCTCCTCCCGGACGATGTCGCGAATAAGTTCACGAATGCCCGGGGTGTCGCGGGAAGGTCGCAAGGGGACTGTGAAATCGCGCTGACGCCGGGCAGTCTCTGGTAGTGGCTGGCCCGGGCTTGCAGAGCACGCTCGATATTCGTGGCTTCCGTGCCGAATACTTGAACGGACGTCGGTGGGTTGCGTACGAGTCCACCAAAGATGTCGTCCTTCACGCCACGCATCAGAATACGTAGCTTATTTTCGTCGGTGGCCTGAGGGTCGGCGCGGGAGCTCATGCGCAGGACGTCTTCCACGAAACTCGTGACGCTCTCATTGGGGCGCTGGGTCCTGGATTGCAGTGGATCATCGGCCCTCTCTCTCCGATGTTGATTGGTGAACGTACGTGTTAGCTCGTTCTTGCAAAGCTCCCATGAAGTCAAGGAAGCTTCGTGGTTTCCGAACCAGCGCCTTGCAATCCCTTCAAGTGAGAATTCGAGGTTCTGCTGGCGCTGTTCGTCACTCCACCCGTTGTGGCGAGCCACGCGTTCGTACTGGTTGATCCAGTCTTCGACGCCCTTGTATAGGTCTCGCCGAGGAAGGAAGAAGACGTTCGCGGAACGACGGGCAGGACGACGACGGGTGGGGTGGTCATTGACAAAATCTTCTCCTTCGGCTTGTGCAGCAGAGGTCCGGATTCCGGCAGTTGGACTTTGTTATGGCGGTTTGCTCGGGCGTCGGTGTCTTCTGCGATAGCCTTCCGGGGTTGAGCACCTCACTTGGCCGGGATGTCTGCGGAGGGGTACGCTCCACGGGCATAGAATGCGATACCCCGCACCTCCACCAATATGTCACGAATGACAAGTGATGAGGCGATAATAACTGAAGAAACTAAACGTTTAATTGGGAGAACTTGTGCCCAAAAATAAAAAGGGAACAGAAGAAAGTAGAGCGTCGCGGGCGTCGAAGTCGGCGTGACAGCAGAGTCGAACGCTGGGGCGAAACTGACTCCGGCTTGGCAGGCGGAGCCGCTTTTGTACAGGCGTGGGCTTTGGAGCATTCGGCGTAGAAGGTTCGGCGCGTAGAACATTCTAACCTCGAATCAGCAAGACGGTTCTCGAATTTACCAGGAATGCCTGGTCTGCAGGAATAAACGAAAAGATGCGCCGGTCCCAGGAATCGAACCCTGGCTTTTCGCGTGGGAGCCAGGTACGATAATCGTTAGGCCACGCGCGCGCTGCCTCTTTGGCCAGCTGCGCGCGCGCGCGGCAATATATTATTTTTGCGTACCTTTGTACTTAAAAAAAAGATTTCAAAAAGTTTATTTTTTTTGTGCATTTTATCCGAGAAGTCATGGATAGATTTCCTTACGCAGACTGCTTCGACGAGACATCTACGCTCTGGCATGCAAGTACGACTATCCACCATGTGTGCACGGTGCCTTGGCCCTGTTCAAAGCTTTCAAGGACAACCCCGGAACAGCCAACAAGCTGAGTACTCGAAAGAGACGATTAAAAATACACGGACGGTTTAGGTATATAGGGTGTTCCATGTCACCTGGCTTGATCTAAAATGTACCGTAAAAATCGACGCCTCCACGTAGCAATCTAATCTCTTCATCAAAGATGTATTTCACAGGTCGGCTTTTTTACGTAAAATTACAAAGCGTATCTCCCTTTCTGCAAAATATAGGACAAAGAAACTTGCCAGTGTCAACGGCGGGCGGCGACGCACACGACTTAAGTCGAGTTGCGCGGCGCGTTTGGCGCTCGCATTGATAGATAACGCTACCTCCTTATCGAGACTGTTCGCGACTGCCGTGGTTCATTAAAATGAACATAATATTTTTGTAATGTACCTTTGGTTAAAAATAAATGTGGAAAGTCAATGAAAAACTTAACAAAAAAGGAAAACAGATTTCGTCTGCGTGTCGTCTGCTTTTTTTTTTCGCTGGTCGGCTTCATCTTCCGAAGCTGCTCCCGACGCCATCTATCAGTACGAGCGCCAAACGCGCCCCGCAACTCGGCTTGGTCGTGCGCGTCGCCGCCCGCCAGGGCTGCCAACAAGGAAATCAAAACTTTCCCTATAGCGGACGCTTGAAAGTTTCGTCTTTCTGCCTACATTTTTCTCGCTTTCCCTAATAATTATATAATCGTTGTTTTCTACATCACTTCAGTTTTTACGATCAAAGATAATTATTTCGCCTTTACGCCCCGCATACATTTCGTCAAAATGAGTTTATCGAGCCAAAACCGTGGCCAACTCAAACTTGGCGGTGTGAAGTGTTCCGGGAGATTCAAACTGACGAATGAAACCCTCCCTTGGCCTTGGATGTTATGCATGTCACCAGAACATGGTACAGCTTTAATAACTTCATTAGTGATTTTTATAATAGTAATTTTAAAAGAAGAGGTCTAAATCAATCGAGTTCTTAAACTCGAACACACGGAACACGGCACACAGTAACTGCCATCTCGTGCACGGCACTTTACGAAATATGATTTATGGTAAGTTTGTCTGCACACATCGCAGTATTTCTTCTTCTACTCAAGCTTTCCTTTTCTAGATGGCACAGCATCACTCCCAGAAGCTTTGACTTGACTGGTTCCTTCCTCCATAGTTTTCTTGGGTACAATAACAACATAAAAATTGATTTTGAAAAAAAAAAAGTTTATTAAGTTCATTTTAGTGTTGCCAGATAGTCGTTCAGCGAACCGTCAAACGGCTAGAGGGAATAACGCAAATGTAGCCAAAACCGCTAAAATTTAATAATATGCCCCCCCCCCCCCAAAAAAAAAAAAAATCATAATTGACCTATAAAATTCCAGATATACATGGTGGCCTAAAATTCCCTCAAAGTAGCAAGATTTGCCTTATTCCCACATAGACCTGAATTTACCTTAATCTGGGAAATTTCCCTCGGATTGGCCACCCTGCCGCCCTGCCGCCCGCCGTTGACCTTGGCAAGTTTTTTGGTCCTTTTTTTACAAAAAAATGAGCTACAATTTGTAATTTTACATGAAAATCCCGACCGGTGAAATGCACCTTCGCCGAAACGTTTAGTTCGCTACGTGCATTTGTCGATTTTTACGGTCCATTTTAGATATCGCCTGGTGACTTGGGACACCCTATACTTATCCAAACCGACCATATACGCAGATTTCGGAGAAATGCGTCTTGCTTATTAAAAGCTTAAAAATATCGCCATGTTTTCATGCTGTAAGCCAGGGGTGGCCAAGCTGCGTCTCGCGAGCCGCATGGGGCTTTTCGCGTGTTAAAGTGGGGCTTGCGGCTCCCTCCCTTACCCCCCCCCCCCCTCCCCCCGCCGCCCTTCCGGTCACACGAGCACTTCCCCAAAAAGAGGTGATATTCTTGTGCTACTGCTACCTTACGTACAGTTGGACTGGTTTGGCTCAGATAGATCGAAAGAAGTTCGAGATTCGTCTATTGCTTTAAACAAAAGGTTGCCCCGCCCCCCCCCTCTCCCCCCCCCCCCCCCCCCCCCCTCCGGCCCCTCCCCTGGCCACCCCTGCTGTAATCAATATTTCCGGCGGTGGAACACACATTGAAATAATAAAAAAATACGACGTAAATTACTGAACACAGAAAATAATAAGTTACATAAATACTGATTAAAAATCTGTTAGCTACGCTGAGCGTGCGTGCGTTGTTTTTTTCTTACCAAGTTCAGTTAAAACACGGCCCCAATAGTGAGAACAATAACACTAATTATACGTTTTCGTATAATACAACGCTAATTAAACTGTCAAAGTCAAAATCATTTTCCCTGGGTACATAAGAAATCATTTTCTTCGCACTTCGCATCTGACAATGAGTATAAAGAACCCTATTTGAGTGAAAATGTATAGGGATATGATAAATCACAATCAACACAATATAAAGATTCCAGGTGACTCAATAGAAAGTCCTGGCATTGGACTCACCCGCTGACATCGGGATAGGAGGAATTCGCGAGCGAAGTTCGGCTTTGGCATTTTTTACACGAAGTTCAAGTTGCGCTAGACCACTTTCTACTACGGCGAGACTCGAGAGCGTTTGCCGTTCAAGATGACGTGCAATGCTCGAACTCAGGCTATGATGGGTACCTAATGGTGCGACCTGTTTCGGCAGGATTTCGAGGAACCACCGGGGGTTCGTGTACTGCACGGCCATTGAGCGCGGTGACTACTCGGACTGGAAGTTCCTCTGGGACCGCTTCGTGGGGGGCTCCCAGGATGTCGGCTACGAAAGGTCCGACATCGTGTGGGCCCTCACTTGTTCCCGGAACCAGCGCATCACGCGAACGTAAGTTCACGATCTGGAAGTCGCGACGCATATATACAAGACTCAAATGCAGGCATTAGGATTAGGGTTCCGTGTTTTCGGAGTTTTTTCTCTTCAAATGTGTGTGTGTGTGGGGGGGGGGGGGGGGGGGGGTGTTCTTTTGGGGTTTATTTATTCCCCATAATTCAGTGTTTATTGGTGCCAATTTTCGGCGCCAAGAAATGCGTTTACTAAAACTCATGTAAAAAAAAAAGAAAAAAAAAAGAAATGAGATAGAGGCAACGGCTCCCTTAATTTCAAAGGGCATGCGCGTTGCCCGTCTACTTAGAAAATGCCACAGTACCGAATAGAGGAGAAAGTGGGGTTAGGGGCGTGGATTCTAAGGATGAAGCAGCAATGTAGAATGTTCATTTCGGGCTGTGTTCTTGACTGCCAGAAGATAAAGCTGTAGATAAAGATTTCTTTAAGTGATGCTTGAGTTCTTTCTAAGAGAGAATAGCTTAAAACCGTTTTTTTCCTTTTTTTTTTAATTTCCGGCGAGTTTGATAAAACCGTTTCAGGGATTATTTTGTGTGGTTTGTCGGTTTTTACTTAAAACAAAGTATCTTCATTATATTACACGGCTATGTGGTCATGAACACAGGTGCAAAAGCAGGAAGAGCAAGCGGGAGGGTGAGGTCTCTTCCCTCGCTCTTTCCGCATCGTTTCCTCTCGTTACTAAGATGCTAGTCCGTTGCAACTCAAGAAGGTAGGGTGAGGGTAAGACGAGCCGGGGAGGATGAAGCAGACTTAGCGCTGGAAAAGAAAGGAAAACCCTCCTCCCCTCTTTAGCGTTTTGTCTGCTTCCTCCTCCCCGGCCCGTCTTACCCTCGTCCAACCTTCTTGAGTTGCAACGGACTACAGTCATGAAGTCTAAACAGCAAAAGCCCCCTTTACCTCTAGAAAAAGAAGAAAAAAAAGTGTAGAACATCACCAGCTTCCCAGAGATTTCAATTCATTTATACCGGGTGATTCCCCTGCTCGTTTATTTTTAAACACGTTCCGAGGCAGAAAAGCATTAGTAAGCAGGGGCGGACGCAGGTATTTCTTGAGGGGGGGGGGGGGAGGGGGGGGGGGGGGGGGGGTTGGTCAGTGAATCATATGTTTAACACCCACCTCCCCTCTTCCCGTTTCCACGCCCTAAATTTTTACACATTCAGAATTCAAGAGGAGGGTCAGGACATCCGGACCCCCCTCCCCCCCTCCCCCCCCTCTGAATCCGCCAGCCACTGCTACTAAGTCTTATGACAAGAAAGCCTTTGGAGTCCTGCTGAGTAGAGCCTTGAGAACAAGCAAAAATGTATACATATCTAAAGGTGAAAACCACCCACTCTCTGGGTAGCGTAAGGAGCTGTGAACCACGCATCTAGCTTATAAATCCACCATTAAACTTCCACACGTATACTTAAAAAAAAGAAGATCGGGTTTACGTTTAGGCGGAGCTAAACCCCTACTTCTTTTAATGCTTAAATAACAAATGACATGCCCCGCCCCTAAAAATAACTACACAGAAACATTTAGATTAAGAATATTGCGCATTCGTGGTTTTAAAGGGTCTCTCCAGCCTGAAATAAGGGTCGTTCGTTTTATATAAAAATGTCGTGGCAGGTACCAGGACCTGCTCATGGAAGTGTCCACGAAATTTCAGCTCGCTATTTGAAGAATGAAGCATAAAAAAAAAAAACCTTCTAGAGGCTCCTGTATTGCAACCCAATTATAAACAGTCTGTGACGAAACAGTATCAGGATGCCGTCCCCTCAGGGTGCTCCTCCCCCCGTCCTATTTGCTATTGCTTCCTACCCCGCTGTTCCGCCTGTTGTCAGCGCGTCAGTCGCGTCGCGTCGCCGAACACGTCTTGGGTTCATTATAGCAGCAACAGCGCGTTGCAAACAACGACAAAAGTAGAGGACACATAGTAGGACGAACACAGCGATGACTTACAACTCACGTTTATTCTTCTGTTTATTTGTAAAAAGCATAACTATGACACACACACACAAAAAGAAGAACAACAACAACCATTGGGAATCTGCTCTTATCCCATTGACTCCATCGTCAAGTAGTACGTATAAGTCTTTGGCGGATAAAAAATTCAAGGGGCGCTGATACACTTGTCGTCGCTCCGTCACTGCAATTCCTTTTGTGAACTAAGGATTGGAGACATAGACTCGGCAGTGATATTTTAGATGGCCAGAGATAGTCTTGTTTTTGTTATTATGATGCTCTCGCTGTCGATCTTTAAGAAATTCGCCACTGTGTCCGACGTACATTTCGGGTGTCTTGGGAGAGACGCTCGATGTTGGTTAGGAGGGGAACCAAAATAAAAGAAAAAGTGTGACGTCACATTTGGGGCTGTAGTATCTTGTTACTTCCCATGTTTCGTAGAGTGACGAAACAAAAATGTTTGTATCAAATTTTGAGCTCCTCGAATTAATCTCTCGATGAAATGTTAGTTATTTTGGTTCGATACTTTGGCTGCCTCATTGCAGGTTCGTAATATAGCGCAAGGCGTAAAGCCCTAGCATCGCAATTTTTAGGCTAGATAGGCCCTTTAAAGCACGATGTTCACAGTACCAGGTACTCAGCTCGAATACTTTATTTCGAGGGTTAGCCACGTGCAACTTCTGCTCCAATTGAATCCATTAAAACTAAACTTTTGAGTTTCGAGAATAACCCACAGATTATTAAAATGCCCTCCAAGACCTTTACAAATTTATTGCCGTTGTTTTGAGACGGCAAAATGTATTTTTAGACACCAGGAGGGATGGTTTACACAGAGTGATTAGCGCAGCTCTATATAACGTCGCCCATGTGCCCGGTTCAAAGGCCCCGTCGCCGTCTTACGGACGCTCGATTGCTCAGAAGCGAATACTTGGCAGCGCCACTAAATGTAAGGCTAAACTAACTAACTAAATAAATAAATAAATAAACAAATAAATAAATAAAAAAAGTATATAGGATATTTTTTTTCTTTTTGATTTTTTTGAAAAGACTAACGCGCATGGGCGTTATCATTCACTGAACGCCAAGAGTAAGGACAGCGGGTAACTTTGTAACGCGATACTTTTTTGTTTTGCCCTAGAGCTCGAGCCCTTGCATCTGGCGTGGGTCTCGGTGCCTTTTTGAAACAAAATGCTTATTTAAATATTTATGTTCATTGGTTCTGTTTTCAGGAGGGCCTACGAAGAATGGTGTTGCCTTAAAAACGACATCAATGTAGACTGATTAGTATGTTTACTATTTTTGGTTGGATGATTTGTTCTTCGGCATTTTCAGTGGCTGATGCTGCAACGTCATTGGCTGCATAGCGATAATAGGATGCCTGGGACGCAACAGGGCCTGCGTTTCATAGACTGCAAATGCGTGATAATAAGGAAAAAAAATCTCGCATTAGCAAGTAACGTATTTTCCGCAATCAAATCTTTCTTTATTTTTTTTTCAAGACAGCCTCGAGGGCTTTGCGTATTCGGGGAAGCTGACTTGCTAAACCTACGGATATTTTCTGTTCCTTTAACGTCCAAGCGCGGCTGCCGGATAACCTCGTTTTCCCAATAAAGAGCGAATGCAGTAATCCAAAAATCGCTAAAAATAAAGATAAGCGCTCTAGCTCGAATGGGGACCGGGATAGAAACTAGAGAAGCAAGAGATCTTGGTGTCGCGCTGTACGAGTCTGGAAAAAAATAATTTTGTTGTTTGCTTTTTGTAGAAACACTCGCTTCACAACCACCACTGGCAAAAAAACAAAAAAAAAAAAAAACAAAAAAAACATTAGTGTTGTTGCGTGAAGTAGACGATTTAATTGCTATAGCCAAACAATGTCTATCTTGGTGATAACTACTTACAAGCAGATTTTTGTCTGTTTCTTAAAAAAATTGTAATGGACTACAATTACAAATTACCGAGCCTCAAATGTAATGGATAACCATTGCAAATTACTTTCGCTGAAAACAAACAAATTACTTTACTCGTTACGTTAGATATCACTTTCACGTTGCGTTTCTTGTACACTACTGAAAGAAAACAATGGAAACAATATTAATGTTTTCAAAAAAGTTCCGCGACACAACTTCCGATTTTTCAGACGTCCGCATTATGGTAGTCCCCTTAAAAATAATACATTGCATTTAAGAGAAAAGATGTAGGTGCACTCCGTTCGTCTGTAAGCTGACCAAGCAGTGAAAGCTGCAACCACACCCGCCATCCCGCTAGCTTACGGCGATCGGAAATGATCCCTGGAATTTCGCGAACAAAGCTTGAGGTGCGCATGCTGAGTAGCAGCGTCTACCTCCGCTAGGAGATCCAGAAGACAACGCGTACTCGGCGCTGTTTTTTTGACATTCGTTTTTTGCATATTTGTATATGCCTCGCACGTTTTTATAGTGGTTCAAGTGACTGGTCATACAAAAATCGTGTTTTCGTTTCAGTTATTCTCCTTTTTCACGATGTTTCCTATTTGGTTGAATTTTCTATCTGGATGCTGCTGAATCGCTTGATTATATTGCTCCAGTTTCTGTAATCTATTCATATTTTTAAAAAAGTAACGAGTAATTCAAGTAATTCGCTACGAATATTTGTAACGTAAATACATTACAAATTACTGCCACGAAATGTAACCTGGCAATTTCTAAGTTGGTTGAAACAGTAACGGTTTGACAAGTAATCCGTCACTTGTAGTGATTACTTTCCGAGTCTGTGTACAAGCATCGCTCTTAAAACAGAAATCAAACTTAAATCTAGATATTAAAAAAAAAAGATATGCCATAAAGCATTGTTCCACTCAAACAGGCGTTCATAAAAAAATAGCTCCTTACTTTATTTAAAAACTTGTTCCCGACAACGAGACCTTGTTCAAAAATGTTATGAACTGCTATTATCGTACTGGTAGAGCGAGAAATTTCTTAGTATATTTTCATCCATAGAGACACTTTTTGCCTTTCTGTAGCACTATGTCCGTCTAAAGAGAATAACGCAGTTTCTCTCGCTCCAAAGGTCTATTCACGTGGTGCTCCTTTCTTGGGGAGTCTTATGTCGCAAAACTTGGTTTCGCGAAACAGATACGCCGTTTGAACGCGACTGAAGATAGCGCGCGCCTCCTAAAAGAGTTGCCCTCGCTTCTCGCTTCTCGAGCGAACTTTTGCTGAAACACCGAAACCTCACCGAGGCCTGTTCGATCAGCCAAAGGAGAAACGTGGCCGCTGACAATGGCCGCTCCACATTGGTGGGACGTCTGACCCTCGAGGCGAAGCGAGCTTTTGGAGGAGCCTGATCCGAACAAAGTGCAAAAAAGAAAAAAAAAAATACGTGGTGGTAAGCGACACACGGCGAAGCGGTGCGTACGGACGGTACGAGTTGGCTGTGCGAGTTGGTGGCGCGTAGCAGATCTCTCAGGGCAGCCATCCTCCTGTTTGACGTTCGCGGTCTTTTGCCCGGTTTGGCAGGCCAAGTAAACCGAGTGAGCCAAATTCGACGAAGTTTATCGAGTGATATTAATAAAGCAGACTGTCGGGCTTCACACTGTGCGTACTTCATATCATTTTGATGCCAAGTACCCGATATTCCCGGAGGAGACGACAAAATTTGTCGAAATTTTCGTGAGTTAGTACGTCAGAGATATTGCGCATGAGACTCGACGTGTGAACAGGCCGATTGCTCGAAATCTCGATTTCGTTAAACCGCTGGGCGTTGAAAAAATGCACCATGTGAATAAACCTTAAGTCTTGGAAGCAGAAGCATCTAGTGTGAGCCTTCTCTCATCTAAACTTTTTTTTTTTTAAGTTATACATGTATGTTGTTGTCTTCCCCTTCATTGGAATCTGTTTCTTTTTTTTTTTTTGCAAAATACAACTTTATAGTATAATCATTCAAACAATTAAAATAAAGTATAAAAGGCATGACAAATATATAACGCGGGGGGGGGGGGGGGGGGGATATAACTGGTTTTAAGCTCAGTTTGAATTTTAATATATTCCAGTTACCTTATCAAAACTGGAATTTATTTTTTGCCGGCTTCGGGGGCGCCAAGGGTAATGATAAAAATGGTTTCTGGAAACGAAAATTTTTCTTTAACTACAGAGGATAACATAATATTGGTGTCCACAGGCTTCTTAAGAAAACGCTCAACGAAAAATTGCTGAGGCCAGAAGACTGCGTCAAGATCTTCGACCACGTTTCCCAGCAAGGCGCGGGGGCGAGAAATATTACGATGGATTTTATCCGAAGGAACTGGCCTTCTATGTTCTTCATGTACGTACCGCATGTTTTTGAGTTAGCCTGAATAACAGCACCAGGCTGAGGCTGCAACGCTTCCAACATTTATCGTCAGTGGCAACTCAAGAAACGAAGGGTTGCGTTCTCACTTCGTATCTCATGATTCGACCGTTGACCTTCTTATCGGCTTATGCCGCAATTTCATTGGCTCCGGAGTGATCATTGGGGGACTTTCTACGTCATGCATTTCCTGAGTTTTCAGTGACCCTATACTTTGTTTCAGCTTCGGTCCGAGCGCGGCCGATGTTATGAGCCGAAGGGCCAATCAAGCAGCGAAGGAGGCACGACGTCATGGCGTGCTCTCTGCAGTTGATAGGACCAGCCGGTATTCGCCGTCTCTCTGTGCGCGCTCCTCCGCCGGCTAGTCCTATCAGGCACAGAGAGCACGCCATGACGCTGCGCTTTTTGCGCTGTTTGATTGGCCCTTCGGCTCATAACATCGGCCGCGCTCGGACCAAAGCTGAAACGAAGTATAGACTGAATTCGGCGACAACGTTTCTGGGCAATGCAGTCAGAGGTACTGGCACGCGTGCCCTCTCCCAGACTGGGCACTGATTAGAGCTGGGCGTGTTTCTCGTCTTTTCAGAAATGAAAAACGTTGTCCCCAAACATAAGAGAAAAGTACATCGGTAATTTAACCCCATGTAATGATATGAAGGCCCGTTGAGATATTTTGCGCTGGCGAAAATCAGCCATCTGTGTGAAAGAGATGTTAAATGAAATTTGGAGCTCACAAAACAAGGCTGGAGGGATAGGCGAGACACTGAGAAACCCAAAAACACCAGTTATACAGTAATATCTCTAACGGATGGCCGTATTTTTGGAAACGAAGTGCGCGATTGAACATGAACGACGAGCGCGTCCAGACATTTGACGTCGCTATCCTCATTCCCCTTCCTTTTCGCTTCGTCCCGTCGAGCAGGTGAACCGAAGCGAAGAGGAGAGAAGTAAGGCCGCTTCCTCTCATTCTCAACTCTTCAAAGAGAGTCGTGACGTTACGTTCCTCGCTTTTGGCTCAGCATCCGAATGCCGAATCGAAATTTGAAGTTCAAAAATAAGGCCGCAGAAGCGTTGAGCGGGACGCTACGAACTCCAAAACATTACTCATACTTCGATATCTCAAATGGATGGCAGTATTTTTGGAAAAGAAGGGCGCGATCAAGCGAGGAATGTGAAGTCATGATTTTCTTTTAAGAGATGAGGATGATGGGAAGCGGCTTGCTTCTTTATTCAGTTCGGTTCACCTGCTTGAGGGAATAAAGCGAAGAGGAGTGGGAATGAAAATTGCGACGTTACATGCCTCGTTGGGCTCGTCGGCTGTGTTCAATCGTGCCGTTCTTATCCAAAAATACGGCCATTCGTTAGATATATCGCTGCATGAGTGGCTAGTGAACAGGCGGGACGGTGCTTCGCAGCGTCCCGCCTATCACTCCTTCGATCTCTTTTTGTTCACGTGCCACCCGGTTTAAACGCACGGCGCAAAAGCCCAAATATGCAGCTAATTTCGCCACTCCGACGTCTCCTTCCGTACGATAAAGACCGTTTGCTATTGCTAGCGTCACCATGGCAACAAAGAGTCTTCTTTATGGAGGAACGCGCGAACGCAGCTTCTGAAGCCAGCAACGGGAGACGCCATCATCTGAATGTCGTCTGCTAACGTGAACGTCGCAACAACAGCCAGAGTCGGACGCGCCGTTGTGGATGTCGATGCTGAGAAAGGAAAGCGATCACTGGTGAAACCTTGGAACCTTTGGTGGTGCCGACGAGTCTTGGTGCACGCTCGGGCCTGAGCTTATATTAACGTTTCCCTGAGTGAAGTGAGGGGCGACCGCGCAAAACCCGGTGTGTTTTGCAGCCTAGCTTGGAGCCCAAGCTTGTTTCAGATGCTGCGTTCACATGCGCGTCTGGTGACATTTGGTGGCTATAGTCTCTATATAAAAAGAAGGTGGACTATCAAGATCAGGTGCCGACTTGGGCTCCTTCGGTTTGCTTTTTAATTGTCTGAACGCGAATGAAAAGAGTTAGAAATAAGGACTTAACGCAGATGACTGAGTGTCTAGAGCGCATAGTAATTTCAAACCAAAGCACCTAACACCAGAATTCCTACACCAAAAACACGTTGTTTTGGACATCTGACGACTCTTTTCTCCCCCTGCAACATGGGGATAAATTATCATTCTGGCAGGAACAACACTCTTGGCCTCTTTGTTTCAGGTGGAAGGATAAATTCCTGGAAATTCTCATCCAAATGTCATCCAGAATCTTGGATGAGAAAGAATTCAACGAAGTGAGTTCGGAACGAACGTGATGCGAATCAACAGGTAACTTTAGGCTTTATAACACGCGTCCTGTTTTTCAGATGAGAAGCCTATACTACAACTTCAACGACACAATGGCGGAAGTTACCTGGGCGTTCCAGCAGTCAAGTCACAACATCATTTCAAACTCAGCATGGATGAACTCTCAATATAAAGACATACAGAAGTGGCTCCAAGCTAATATCACATAGCGCTTGTGGTGTGAATAAACTCTTGCACCTGCGCCCGAGTAAATGACATCGATCATTTGAGTGCCATTGATTATATTTCTGAAATAAGTACGATGCATTGATTTTTGTAGACCGGGAATCGCATTTGTTTATGGCGTATTCCACATTCAGTAAAGCAGCTAATATGTGTGCCCACTTCAGCCAGCCGAGGGCATTTTCTTTTTGGGGAACGAACAGGATCTGTCAGTAAGCCTGGACTTTCCCATTAACGGTTTGCGTCGGCATGCTTACTTCCCGTGGGAAGCACGCCTAAAAATAGCGCTGCCATTTCTAAAAACTAGCGGAATTGTTGGGGAGAGGCGCCGGGGTTGTTGGACAACCCATGTAAAAACAAGTTTGGAAAAGCATCGACGAAGCTGTTATCTTTCACATATGAAGGTACATTCTAAATTTTGACATTTTGTTAAAGTTTGTTTGAGTCATGCTACGTAAAAATATAAGAGTTGACAACGTGCTTCCCAACATCGCGAGAAAAAAAAATAACTGACAATGTCAGCAGAAATTACAGTAGGCTGGGGCATGGCCATGATTTTGTCTAAACCTGGATACACTGAAAATTGGAAATACTCGAGAAGTTCTCGTCACTATTACTACTACTTTCACTACTGCAAAAAACAGGTCATAAACGTGCCCGTACGTTATATTTATAACAAGTGGGTCCAAAACCGCTACCTAGCTGTAATTTCTAACATTTATTTTCGGGTTCGACACGGCCTAGATTTGCTTTTATTAAAACAGCACTTTACGCGTCGTGAGACAATCCTAAATATCTGTATACTCAGCGACTGACAGTTTAAAAAACACAGGGCGCGACTTATTATATTTACTCTTTTCGTGATTTGTTAATCGGTGCTCTTGACGGCTATGCCGCTGTCTCATTGTATGTGGTGTGACAGAAAATGCTCGTGACTTGCGATGCCCTGTTTATTTTAGTTGTCAGAGACTACAAAATAACTTATATTTCTTTAGTAGCATCTATATTTCTAGGAGCCCATGCGTCGTGTCACTAAAACAGCCTATGTTACTTTAGTAACACAAGACCTTAGGCTGGTCGTATGAACTGTTTGGACTAGAATACCGCGTTTGTGGTGTTGATAATTTTCGTAGTTATTTTGCTGAGGTTTTTAATTTATTAAAAATAAAATGAAGAGGTGCACGCAACAGAAATAGAAAACTCTGTCACTTCTCAACATAGGCACCCTGGAGTTTCATGCATTATTTATTATTTGCAATGTCGACGCCGACTGCATGGTTGCTGAAAATACGAGCTTGCAGATCTCTAGACCAGGGGTCTCCAAACTGTTTGGCTAAGGGGCCGTATTGGCGACCTGTCGCAGTCCCTAAGGCCGGAAAATAAATAATACAAGAATAATGAGGAAATAATAAAATAAATAAGCCTTAATAAGCATTTAAATACAAAAATTTAAGCTAGAGCAACCCTAAAAAAAAGTAAAGTGAATAAATATGTATACCTGTTCTTTAAAAAAAATGCAATATGCTGCTAATTTTGACATAAAATAATTGCGACCCATAGAACTGAACAAGGTTAAACCAAAGCGCATAAGAACTTCGGCATATTTTCACGCGGAAGACGATTGACGAGGATGGATGATCTGATGAGAATTTATGCGAGCGTTATGACACAATACACTAAGCACGATATACATGAGAACGCAAAGGAATTTTGTTATAGCTACGCAGACATAAAGCTGGGAACTACGAGCGCGTGATGCTGGTGATGATAAACCCGCGTTTTGATGAAGTTTTCTTTCATTATTTTGGATATATTAATTTGCGCTTTTGGCGCTCGTCGCAACGCCATTTTTCTTTGTACGGGCGCTTGTTTTTGCGTTTGTAGCAGCGGGCCGTGGGCCGTTCGTCACCGGGAAAGATCACGGCCTTTTACCTTCTGCGGGTTAGATCTGGCCCACCGGCCAGGGTTTGGAGACCCCTGGTCTGGACCACTGGAATACAGCTGACGGACACCCCGGCCGGGATTCGAACCCGCTACCTGGGGATCCGTAGGCCAGCACCTTGCCTCGGGCTCCCGAGGAGGCTATATGATGATTATTAACCAGGTTGCAATCGCATACCCCGCCCCATAGTAACCAGTACACCCTTTTTCTCAGTGAGATTACACTCCTTCTTCAGTCATGCATTTGTGTTAGCTTACACGCGCTCACGACTACGTAGTTTACCACAAAGTTTTAGCAGGCAAACGAGACGCAGTTGTAGCGATGGCTACGTTTTAATTTCGAGTCACGTTGGTAAAATCGCTCTCTTCAAAGAAGACGTCCGAGACGTTGCCGCCTCCGATGGCGGCGTTGTTGGTGATGTTTCCGCGCATCACCTGGTCGTCCAAGATGAACTCGGTGACGTCTCGTTGAAGCCAGCGCGACACCTCGGCGTAGTGATTCATCATCCAGTGGACGTTGCGGTTGGCACTTTCTTTGATGCGCTCCAAGGCCGCCTTGTGCGCATCTAGCGACGCCCCGTGTTCTTTGAACAGGTCGGTTACCTACGCACGAGACAAGTGTTTAACGACAGTCTTGGTGAATCCTCGAGGCCAGAGTCATTTATAAAATCCGCTCAGAGTAAGTACAATCCATTCCCCGATCGTCGCGGAGGCGCCGCCATTGTATCGCCTATCGCAAAACGGGCTTGAAGCCGAGCCACTGCTACTCACGCTTAGAGAAGAGTATAGACAGTAAAATCAATAGCATTTAAATCATACTAGTTTTTCTATGATAATTTAAAATAAAAATTTTCTGAAGAAATAATCTCGAAAGAAGCTTTATCTGGCTTTTGGCTTTCACTTGATACTCTTTATATGCATTTGACTCGTATCTCGGTGGAAGAACCATCAAGCAATAACGGTTCATAAAAGCCTGAACAGGAGCAAAATGAAGTGTTCTTTTAAGTAAATCGAAGCGTCGAGCTTGATTTCGTGTTCGCCAGCTATACGTAACGTCCTATTGCCACAAAATAAAAAAAAAAAAGAAAGAAGGAACAAGATTTAGAAATGTAATGTCTCATTGCAATTAAGTCATAACTAAAAAAATAGAAAAAATATATTTTTTAACCAACAAAAGAATGAAGCTGGTTTCGTTCTATACTTTGTTTTAAGTTTGAGCTCAGCACTGCAAGGGCGAGCTCCGGCCTTTCATCGTCTCTGACAAACACGCGCGCTTGTGCACTGCAAGCACTGTTCAGGGTCGCATGACCATGTCCGATCACTTATCAGTGATTGGCCATGTGTCAATTTGCCATGTTGAAGAACGCATCTAGTGGTAATATTTTTTAGCTACAGTGATTTAAATAACATTAATCTGATTGAATAAATTGGACTTACTGATTTAAAAAAAATCAAGATTTTTTGTTGGCATTGGCTTAGAGGATCGGCCTTTATCCCTCAATTTTCTTGCAGGCAGCGCCGTTTTTATTTTATAGAGCTCAGGCCAGGCGTAATCGACCCTTTTCAAAATCCCATCAAGCAACACTGACGGTCGCCATTGCTTGGAAACGAAGCGCGTGATTGGATCAGAGTCCTTGCCAAACGCTGACGTAATCACTCGTGTCCAATACAAGTACAGTGTACTAGAATACTTGGGTAGTGTTGGGACCAAAGCGGCTCGGCAGCGGGAGCTCGTGAGGGCGTGTGCATTGACAGTTCGTGGCGGCGCTGTAGTCGAGTTATCCGGAAAAAATCGCGCAGCCCGCCTTTTTTTTTTTTTTTTTTCCACTTTGAGCGGTGCATATGTCGGTACCACGATTTTATACACTCCGTTTCACCTTATGTTTTACCGCAGCGAAGGCTAAAAGCGCGAGCTCATAGCGTTGGGAGCTACTCTTAATGCACGAGAGCTTGTGCCGCCGAGATATGCCATAGAGCAAGGAGCTGGCGCTTGTAGCCTTTCCTGTGGTACAACACAAGGTGAAACAAAGTATAGGGCACATAAAAAAAATCGTTTTTTTCAAATCTTTTTTTTCTAATTTTTGCGGTAGGGAAAGGGTTAATGAACGGTTTAATTGGTCATGTTGCAATTGCAGCTTTAAAGGGAGCCATTATTAAAGGCCAACCCAATTTCGAAAGTTCGCGAACAAACAACGAGCTTCGAGCGAAAGCAATAAGGCGCTCGTTTTTGTTGTGTTTGTCCGTCCTTTCTCGTTTTCTTCCTCAAGCTTAATTATCTCTACAAACCTGCTCGTTCTGTCCTGAGATATTCATCAAATTTTGCCTTTCTTCGCTTAATTAGAAAACCGCGCGCTGAAAGCGCGAATAGGTTGTGCTGATATTGATGCGTAGATGAATGACACAGTTGTTTCTGTCCCCTCGTCCCTAACTCGACGCCGTGTCTTCGGTGGACTCGCCGGCAACACGCATCAAGACGACTAAGTCACTATTCTACGTATTATTTTAATAACGCAGTTTCTGAATCAAGTGAAGAGAGGCAAACTTTTACGATAAATTTCGCGAACCTCGTTGCCTTTTCGCGAATGGTCAAAATTGTGTTTGCCTTTAATAATGACTCCTTTTAAAACTGCTATTGAACCATAGACAATTAAGCCGTTAATAAAGAAGTTAACTAACAGATTTTGGTTAATTATTAAACACCGCAACGGTTATTTACCCATTCATTGTTTACCGAGCCCTACAGATATAACGAAAGACGGCATCCACATATCTCCCACATCCCTTTTTTTTTCTTTTTGTAAAATATGAAAGTTTTGCAAAGAATAAAACAAAAACACCCTGTATGTCTGCTTGAACCAGATACACCCCCTGTGGAACCATGGGTCTTTCCCTTCGAATACCCAGCTCAGGCGAGACTTACCATGGTTGTCAGAAAACAGCTGTCGGTTAAATGTATTGTTATGAGCGTGTAGGTTTCAGATGGTTTACCTTCAAGAGGATAATGCGCTGCATATTGTAACTATGTATGCGCTGCACATTGTAACCATTATTTCAATGCCGTGCTGTAAACTATTACAACTTTTTCCTTGCCTGATCTACGTGTGCTCATGTTTTCTGCTCAAAATGATGTGAAACAGTTGCTTGTTTTCTTTGAATCTTATAAAGCATTACTTGTTCAGCCCACGTTGTCTCAGTTTTTGGACTTAAGTGCAAGGTTAAAACGCGTGATAAAAATTGTCACGGCTTATAAGCCATTTCTTAAAAGTGAACGTCGGGTGGTCCTCGGATGGTCGTGGCAGCCATGAAGAAAAAATTCTCACCCCTTTGCGACCGTCGCTTCAGTGGTTTGTCGCATAAATGAACACATGAATGAGTGACAAGTGAAGCGAGCTGATTAAGGTCAAGAAAAAGAAGACGGGCAGAAAAGAAGACAGAGAAGTTAGCCGGGGTACTAAAAACATACTAAAACAATCTCGGACTTCAGTATGCGAAGTTTCGTTCCATTATAAAATAAAATAGAAAAAAAAACTGCTTCCGTGTTTTAGATATTCCTTTCAAGTATCTAATGTTCGGCCTTTGCGACCAAGGAAATGGGCATTTCATTTAAAATGCTCACCATCCGAAAAACCGAAAGTCGCAGCTAATTTTACGCTGAAACAACTTGCAATCCGCGTCGTTGAAGTCGCAATTGTTTTTATATAAAGGAAGGGTAATGTGGCTTGTACCGTCCAATACATTGAAGCCTCATGTTGCTAACGATCGTGCCCCAGCGTAATTGATGCCGCGGTACGACCGCTGGCAGGTCGCAGCTGTATCAGAAATTCTATGTGCACTCCACCAAAGCCGCAGCAAAGATTCATATTTTCGTGCGTGCAGCCGCGCATGCGCACACCTTCTGGATAACGCTCCGGTGTCGACACCTGTCGCGATCAATACCACGCGCTTCAGGCAAGCCCCTCCGGTCCCAACACTACCCGAGTATTCTAGTACACTGTAATACAAACTCAGAGTAGGCGATCAAGCAATGGCGGACAGGCGATGCCGCGGACTTTTGAAAGGAGTTTATTAGCAATTCGCAACTTTCAGCGATGGTGGTACCGCGGTGTGAGATTCGGATGACCGGCTTCAAAATAAAGGTGCTTGCCTACAGCTTTCTGGCGTGAAAAAAAAAAAAAATAAAGTAAGTCTCTAATACTGCTCGTATAGAGCAAAACTATAATTACACGTCGCAGACCCTGCCTCGTACTGCTGTTCGACGACAATCATCCAGGTGACAGCCAGTTTGAAAAGCGCCAGCGCCCCCCCCTATAGGTCGCGAAAGTTGCGAACGCTGCTACGATTCGAAAATGAGACTTCCTGAGCACTCGATCCGGCGCTAGTAAGCTAAGGCAATATTGCTTTGCTTTGTCGCGGACCGTTCTAAGATTTCTGGAGAAGAGAAAATAATTCCCTGCGATTTAAGATAAAGCTTGACATAACTGCCAACAACAGTTTTAAAGGAATACTGACACGCTCCCCCCCTCCCTCAAGAAAAACAACAACAAACAAAGAAACTTTTTTGGTATTTTTAGCCAAGCGATTTAATATGGTGTCGGAAGACTATCCAAACGATATTTTGCTGCAGCGTCACGTATATTAAAAAAAAAAAAAGGAAACAAAAAGGAAAAAAAAAAAAAAAAAAGAAACATTGCAATTGTTCGAAACCGCAATTGAAACTGAACTGGGGAGGGAGAAATGTAGAGGAGAATGTACCGGAAGTCGCGTGGCTACACCCGACCGCGTTTGTTGGCGCGTTCTTCAAGGGTCGAGCGGTGTTCAAAGCCAGGAGAAGGGGCGACGACTCGGCGACGTCTTCGTGCGAATTAGCTTGGTGGTCAGGCTTGTCGTACGAAATAAATCCTAATTGTTTTGATCGCTTCACGATTTCTCTTTCGAAGCTACTAGACGGATTCTCCGGTACTGCAAACAACAGCTCTAAACTAGAGGTCCGCCGCCACCGCTTAGCCCGCTTCGTTCAGCTATGGTGCCTGGAGCGCGTCTTCGATTAGTGCGTTTAGCGTCCTCTGCTGCCCGTACATCAAAAGTGGTTAAGAAGTCGCAAAAATGACGTCACAGGAGCCGATATGTCATGCTGTCGCATGTCGCGATCCCGGCGGTTTGTCGTAGAAATGCTAACGAGAGCTGCGAGTAGCACGAGCGAACGCGAGTGTTACTGTCATCACGGCGTCCAAACTTCTGGCTGCCGAAGGTTTCGTGGACTGCTACACTGGAGAGCGACAAGCAGCAAAACAGGCGTCTGCCACTCCACCACAGCTGTTGGGACGCCACCAGGATAACTACTGGCGAGAGCAAGGTCGAGATGGGCCCATTGCCGGAACCAGTCAATCAATGATTTAACGATTCGAAATCGGCGCACGAGCATGTTTCAGTAATACCAGTTCAACTTTTCTTTCCAGATACGTTATGCACTAATTTACAAAATAAGAAGAACCCAGTCGCGTTGTTATGATCATCGTAACTTCACAGCTCTCTGCTAGAGCGCATGAATTATCGCGATTATGAAAAACCGATAAAACTAATTTTTCGGCAGTGTCCTGCCACACCCGGTAGAGAAAACAGGCCTTCAACTAAGCGTCGTAGATAATAAAATCGAGTCAATGTCACCATTGCAAGATATCAGGATTAAGATAAACTGAGTTTGGAAAAGTCACAAGCTGAAACGGCGATTCTCACGAGAAAATTTGACCCACCTTGGTAGCGTATTCATTGACGGTACAGTGGTTACGTTCGCTGCGCGCTATATTCACGAAATGTTCCTAGCACACTGGACAGGATGGCATTGGAGAAAAAGTGTATTCTGTTTACGAACGCGACTCATTTCCACCGGACGTTTCGGTCATTTGGAAAGCGATGTAGTTTGAAGACATTGCAGCCGCAGTTGCCTCGTCGGAACCCGTGCGCGATAGAGATGTCCCCAGATAATATCCCGCGCTTTCGGTTGTGATTCGTGCAGCCTATTACCGAACAATCATGTCCCGATGACCGGGGGATTCTCACCATTGATATTGCTAGGTCTAATTACATCTGGAAGCAAAACAATAAAGGGGTAACCGCGAAGAAAACAGTCAAACTTGGAGAAACAGACACGTCCAAGGCGTTCATTCGGGTTTTTCGCTCGTTCCTAACCACTCTCTAAGGAAGAAAGCGCCAGCAGCCTTTTTTTATTTTTCTCTTTTGCCGTTTTAGTACAACGGTTTTATTTCACGAGAAATTTATGTCATGTGGCCTGACGTAGCGTGACATATACACAATTCAGTTTCCCCGCTAAATTTAGCAAGGAAATTGATGCCATGGTGTTTTAGTGGGGAAATATAACTGGTGTCTAGGGCACGGGACGTGAATTTTCCCGCTAACTTTAGCGGGAAAATGATTTGGTCTGTGAGTCCCGTGACGTCAGATCACGCGACTTTGCTAATACCCGAGCTACGGACATTCACTGCGCACCCGCCATCGTCATGCGGCACGAGCCCGTGGACGTGTCTCCAGCTGACACAAACGACACATATGCGACGAGTGGACAAGGCACGGCCTCTCATATCTCCCTTCCATTAGGCAGTTAGAAAAAAAAAAAAAAAAAAAACACGCTAGAGTTTTGTTGACGCAAAAAATAGCGTCGTCGCCACTGCGGATCTGCCGAACGCTAACCCCCCCCCCCCCCCCCCCCCCCCCCCCCGTTTTGCTCTTTGCGTGCGCTATTTTAGCGTACGCTATTTTTCATAAATTGCGTGCGTACACAAAGTGTTTGCGCTGCTCCACGGAAAATTTGTGATAAGAATTTGGTAAAAGCCGAGACGAGCACAGTTGTGAAATGGCGGCTCCCAGGACCATGGCTGCGGCATGCGTCGTGAGCGCGATGTCGGTGGCATATCCTTTCAACTGTAATTTTCAACGCAGGACGAAACTGCACTCCTACGCGAGGTGCACGTCAGAAACGTTTTGGAAGACCCAGCAAGGTGGGCAACGATCGCCGGCAACGTGCTGCCTGCGACGCGCGAACGTTTATCGGCGAAGGTTGTACGGTGTGCGAAGGAGACCTCTCTTGTCGAGGCGACGCAAGCGGACACGACCGGTCGACCAGTCCCGTCATATTATCATATTTAAATGAATCTAATATCTTACTGTGAAGCTAAAAACTAGTTTTTTTTTTCATGAAACTACAGTTTTTCGTGTGTGAAATAAAAAAGTGTTACTTATTAAAATAAGACGACAAAGCAATCCCTAAACCAGGGGCCCGACGTTTCGAAGCCTGTTCGGCTTCTTCTTCAGGGACGACTATGGAAGAAAAGAGCCGCAATCTTGTTTTCCCTCTATAGCGGTCGCAAATGTGCACGATCTCTTCTGATTCCCCCATGGCCGTTTTTTGATGACACGTGGTGGAGCCCGTTCACATACATAGATGGCAGTGCGCCAAGAGACCTATCAATGCTTGTTGGCGTGGTCTGATTGTGCCAAGATTCAAGGACAAGCCTCCGTAGGCATCGCGCAGCTGAATTCAAACGCTCGCGAACAAGTCCGACAAAAGGTGGTTGGTGCGCTATCAAAACTTCCACATCACCGACACAATTCATCAAGAGAATATGCAAGCTCTTCGCAAGCTTCGAGAGGACAAAAACATCGTTATCCTGCCAGCGGATAAGGGCAACTCAGCGGTCGTCCTAGACCGGGATGCCTACGAGCATGAGGTCCACGATCTTCTTGACTCCTCTACATATGAAAAACTCAAGATGGACCTAACAGCAAGTCCACACGAACATCACCAAGATTCCTAAATATTTTCAAAGGGCACCCAGATTCCAGTAGCCTTCACCTGCGCCGCCTCTGCCGGAATGGCTTTACCCTTGGTTTCTAGTGACTTCCTAAAACACACAAACCTGACGTTCCCCTTCGACCCATCGTGGATGTTATCACCTTGCCGCTCAAAGCATTGTCAAACTCCCTTCATCACACCCTCTCTCCTCTTGTTGGGAAAACTCCGACATATGTGCGCAACGCCAGCGACTTCGTGGAGCAGGTTTCGCATTTAAAGATAAACACCGAAGAGATTATGGTATCTTTTGACGTTTTATCGCTGTTCACAAGCGTTCCGGTCTCCTTAGAAGTCATGGCTGCCAGAAACACCCTGGAGAAAGACAGCGATTTAAGCAACCGGACCAAGCTCAACCCGGACGAACTTTGCCGCCTTCTCAAATTTTGCCTGAGTAATACTTATTTTAGTTTCAAAGAGGACTACTCTAGGCAGACCTTTGGAACCGCAACGGGGGCCTCCGTCTCTGTCGCCACGGCAGACCTGTGCATGGAAGCCACAGAACAAAAAGCTCTACAGTCCTTTGCCGCAAGCACCAAAGTGTTTCTACGATATGTGGACGACTGCATCCGCATCATGAAAAAGCCTCAAGTGGACAAGTTTTTGACACACCTTAATTACATCGAACTTGACATACAACTCACCGTGGAACGGGAAAAAAACGACTCCTTACCGTTTCTCGATGTGCTTGTAAAAAGGCAGGGAGATCATCTCCAGTTCTCAGCTTACCGAAAGCCAACCCACACGGAAAGATACCTACAATTTTACCTCAACCACCCAACGAGTCATAAAGCATCGGTGGTTAACACACTCCTATCAAGGGCAAAGAACATTTGCTCAACTGATTCTGATCGACGAAAAAAAGACGCCATCATTTGCGACCTCAAGAAGAACGGGCAGCTTTATACAACGCGTTGCCCGTCGTCAGAACCGAAGTCGACAACCCCGCCAGCCGCAGGTTCACACGCAACGTCGGCCCATCACGCGCATCAGTGTTCTCCTACATCAAGGGAACAAGTGAAGCTGTGGCATGGGTGCTAGCGAAGGAGGCATTAAGATGGCTCACAAGCCAATTTCAATCATTCGACGCTTTATGCTACAACCGAAAGATCGGCCCCTTAAAGAGAAAGCGCAAGGTGTGGTCTACAGGGTTCCCTCCGCGAAGTGTCCGTCCTCATACATCGGCGAAAAAAAAAAAAAAAAAACTATCATGAGCGGATTCATTAACAAAAGGCTGATGTGCGCAATCTCGATCAAGAGCGCAGCGCGGTTGCTGAACACTTTGAAACAAATGACCAGCGCATTGACTTTCTTCACACACGTATCGTGGACATCGAAACTAACCCCCGCCGGAGGCTCTTCCTTGAATCTTGGCACATTCAGACCACGCCAACAAACATTAATAGGTCTCGGCGCACTGTCATCTGTGTATGGGAACGGGACCCACCACGTGTCATCACAAAACGACCACAGAGGAAGCAGAAGGACTCTTACGCATTCGCCACCGCTATAAAGGAAAAAGAAGATGGCGGCTCCTTTCGTCTATAGTCGCCCCTGAAGAAGAAGCCGAACAGGCGAAACGTTGGGCCCCTGATTTAGCATTTGGTTGGTCGGCTTATTTTAATAATGATTTCCCCCAACCAGACAGACATCTGCCTAATGTTTACATTCAAAAAGTGTTAATTACTGTGTGTTTGTAGCATTAAAAGCGGTTGATGCTTGGGCTTTTCCGTCGCGGCGGAGAAACGCTGTTCTAAAACACTCCTGTGCAGTGTGCGCTAACCCAAGCGCTAAATTTAGTGCTAGCGTGCGCTAAAATTGCGTACGTTATTCTAAAACTTCATATGTCTCGTGTCACCCGCACGTAGCTCTACGAAAATGTATGCAGCATAGTACACCAATGCACCGACCAATTGTTTTATCTATTACTATATTTACGATATTGTTTTAGTCCAGATAAATATGCCCAAGTAATATTATGCTTTAACTTTTTCCTGTATTAAAATTCATTTCCCTGCTTCAGTTAGGTGTGATAAGTTATTGCTATGCTTCAGTTATGCGTGACAGGTTTTTATAATGAATTGCCCAAGGTGGGAACCATTTATGCAATAGGAACGGAATCATAACGAGCTTTAGAGTTTACATAACTGATAATTTTTTTGTTTGCAAATTAAGGTTACATTCCGCAATACCTTTGTGCAAGAAAAAAGCACGAGAAAACTACAAACATTTTGAGGGATTATTTTGAGACGGGCTGTCGACCAAAGAATATATATAGTACCTTTCCAAGTTCCGCCAACGTGTTGATATTACTGAAGACAGCAACCAGGATGTCTCCGAAGATTTCCGGGTACCTTGACAGGCAAAAGAAAAAAAAATACGCTACCTTAAAAACCAGTTTATATATATATATATATATATATATATATATATATATATATATATATATATATATATATATATATATATATATATATATATATATATATATATATATATATATAAAAATATATATATATATATATATATATACCGGGTGTTTTTGTGAAGACTTTCAAAAATCCTAAAAATTAGGGCGATTGAAAAAAGAAGCAACTCTCTTCGGGAACAAACTACCAGCCACGGCGGACGTCAGGAATTGCCCAAAACCTACTAATTAGCCAGATAATTAATTAAACCTTGTTAATTAACTTTTTAATTAGGGGAAATAAACATATGGTTCCAATTAGAAAGTTGCTGAGCGTTATCGAAAACCACTAAATCAGTCATTTTCAGAAAGACTGTGAGCGCGTGAGACGAGTGGTAGCACACTAAAGTTACCACTCGTGGAGCAGGTACAAGGCTAGCGGTTGCGGTAAGGCGCCCGCGCGATTTTTCCGCCTCTTATCTAGCCCCAGCCTTGTACCTGCTCCACGAGTGGTAACTTTAGTGCGCTACTACTCTTCTCAAGCGCTTAAAGTCTTTCTGAAAATCACTGATTTAGTGGTTTTCGATAACGCTCAGCAACTTTCTAATTGGAATCATATGTCTATTTCCTCTAATAAAAAAGTTAATTAACAAGTTTTAATTAATTTACTGGCTAATTAGTAGGTTTTTGGCAATTCCTGACGTCCGCCGTGGCTGGTAGTTTGTTCCCGAAGAGAGTTTCTTCTTTTTTCAATCGCCCTAATTTTTAGGATTTTTGAAAGTCTTCGCAAAAACACCCGGTATATATATATATATATATATATATATATATATATATATATATATATATATATATATATATATATATATATATATATATATATATATATATATATATATATATATATATATATATATATATATATATATATATATATATATATATATATATATATATATATATATATATATCTTCCTGACGAAGGCCGGACTCCGGCCGAAACGTCGAAGATTGAATCGTCCGTTGTTGCTGTTTTCACTAAGGGTTTTTTCTTCTCAGTTTTATATATATATATATATAACGGGGATGGGCAAAATACATGCAAATATGTATCAAAATACAAATTCAAAATACTTCGTCAAAATGTGTTTAATTACACATCTAATTACATTTCCAAAAAAGCATTTAAGTACAAGATACAAATACAACCAAATGTATTTGGTCTCCTCCAAATACTTTTCCAAATACATTCCTCAAAGTTTGCGTCAGCGACTTCAGGGCACCTGCAACGGGTTTCTGGTTATCTCAATTTAATTTTGCATCGCGCACTCGGGAGTTAGTGTGCGAGGCTCTAGTAACGTAATAGAAATATAATAAAAAAAATGTAATCACCTTGGACGTAATAGGTGAAAAAAATACAGAGCTTCAAGCAGTTTTTTTTTTTTCGATTACATTTTGGTATAGACGAACAAAGAACCGAGACGACCAAGACGCGGAGCGCTATAAGTTTTTATAGTTGCAACTCGCACCAGTTACGAAAATCTGGACGACCCGCGCATTTAGAATGTTCCAGGCAAAAATATGGATGGAAATCAGGCTGGAAAGCACCACAAGTTGTTACAGGCACTTATTTAGCCCGTCTGCCAGTGAATGTCGATTTCGTCACTATTCTTGCCCTGGACAGCACCATAATCACAAAGTCACTAAACGCTTGTGCTTGATTGAGAGACACTGCATTCGGTGCAGAACGCAGTTTTCTTCCTGCTCTGGACAGTGACAATAAATTTAAGGGATGTATTTTCGCCCGCAAAATAGTATTTAATTACAATTGAATTTGAAATACTGCCCATCCCTGATATATATATATATATATATATATATATATATATATATATATATATATATATATATATATATTTATTTCATTTAGATATTTGCGGGTTTTACCAACTGGTATCACTTCCAATATTTTCTTTGTGTTCATACTCAGCTAGTTTTCCCAGACTTCTAAACCTTTATTTCAGACTCTAGGGCGTTGGATATTTTCTCAATAAAGTTGGAGCGTTTCGTAGCACTAATAGCGCACAGTGATTTCATGCCTGCTTCCGCTATTCGCTCCAGAGATAAAAGATGTCAGAACGCGATGACGCGGCAGAAAATGTTTAAACAATCTTGACTGGAAAGTGACATATGTCATAACGCGATGTGAGGACGATAATCGAAGGGGAACAAGGGGGACAAAGGGCAAACACAAATCTCCAAACACAACTAGGCGACTGGTGCGCGACCGAAAAAATCCGCCTGGTCCTGGTATCGAGCCCGGGACCTCTCCATTTCCAGTGGAGCTGTATACCAACTGAGCTACCCAGGAGTTTTTTTTTTCTTCTTTATTGCACTGAGGTATTCAGGAGTTATACGTCATTAGAGCAAACAGGTTTTATCAGCTGCCACCGGTCTAACATCAACAAAGCTGAACGACCCGCATTCTTAAGATTATGATGATGATGCAAATAATGCTAAGGTGCAAGCGAGTCGGACAAGAACGACGATAATAATCCCTGGAGAAGGGGAACAAGGACAAGCTGTGTTTGCAGATTTGTGCTTGTTCTTTGACCCCCTTGTTCCCCTTCTCCAAGAATTATTATCGTCATTCTTGTCCAACTCGCTTGCACCTTTGCATTTAATTGCATTATCCTCAAGTCAATACTCCAGCTAATTTTTTTGAGGGTGGGGAAAGGGGGAGCGGGAAATTCCCGCTCCCGTGTCACGTGTTATACGCTCTGCCAGCGCTGCCCGCTGTCCTCCGCGCCGCGGATGACAGCTGGGCGCCCTGCTTGTAGGAATGCATTGCATTAAGGAATGCTTTCGCATTCCTACAAGTAAGCAGTCTTAAGTACACTGCAGCATTTTTTGTTTTAAATTTATTTTGTGACATCCTTTTTCCATCTATTCTGTTAAAAAAAAAACAGTTTTCCTTTGCATATGTTTCTTAAGCTGTCAATAACGATGAACCTTTATAGAGCCTATCACAGGGAAAATATGTTCGGGCAGTAGGCTAGTAGACGCATGAGAGCTGTTCCGCCTAATCAGGACGCCTTTCACAGCCCAGTAGACGAAGCTAGCTACGCGCAGAACGCGATGTTCAATCCAATTCGTTTCTCGTTTGGGCGCATATTCGGCAGAAGCATAAAGGTTCGTTTAGTCGGCGGATATATAGACGGCGGTACGGTACATATCGTGAAGCACGCTTACATAACCTTGAGAGCATGCGAGTTCTCGAGAATGAACTCCGATGCCGCGGCTCTTCCGATTGTGCTGCGTCTGGCCGTTTCTTCAAAGATCAACGGAACGGCTATCATGTGAGTTGGCGTGAACACCTGGAAGTACCTAAACAGAAAATAAGAAAAAAAAAATAAAGGCGGAAAACTAGGATTATTAGGATCTAATAGAAATACAGTCTTGCGACAACAAGAGAAAACTATGGAAGTCACGTTACATTATAGAGACGATTTCGAGCACGCGTCCATTCACTCCTAACGTCGTCAAACAACTTAACATTAAAATATTTGCAAAGGCGAAGAAAAAATGCTCAAGAAATACGTAACATTCAATACAGGTTACTTAAGTCGCCGGAGGCTGACTGTATTGATTATGCTACTTTATTTTAACTATGGAGGTATTCTACAAAAGCCGACAAACAAAACACAAAAGAAACAAAAAAGCTGATTTTTATTTGTTTCCGTATAGATATAATGAAACAAAATTTTTTGTATTTTCGCAATACGAAAGTCATCTCCTTAATTAATCAAAAAAAGCCCAGTAAGCCTAATGAGTTAAAATTCGAAAGAATAAAACACAAATGGACGGTTTTATTCTTTCGTGTTTCAAGTCAGCTGTGCCAACCTGCTTTGTGTTCATGTTAGCCTAATGGGCTCTCAGGGCTTTTATTTGTTTAATACTTAATTAAGCCAAATAATGTAATAAACTACTTCAAATTATTTTAAAATATTACCGTGTCTGCTCAGGATTTTTTTATTTACACACATTTTTTATTTACAAAGAAAGACATAGTGAAAGTGGAATAAAAATAACTTCAAAATCAACACAACGGTCTAACAGCGGATGAAGCCTTTAAAATGTAGAAATAGGGGCCATCGCGTTTATGCAATACAAAGTCGTAAGTCAACATATGAAATATCAAGACAACATATGAAAAATCAAACAAAACACAAAACACAACTTTTGGTTTCCGTGGGGCTTCGAGGAACAGCAAACAAAACGATTTCACTAAACAGATTACAAGTTGGTATCTTAACTGCAGTTATTCTAAAAACACACTACACTTGCGGACAACATTTTGCGGCTATGCAGTCAAAGCTATGGGCGCACGTGAGCTTGAGCATCTTGCGCATTCATCAAAGCTGCGCACGCACAGTATGCACTTTTTCTGAAATACATGTCCAAGAGTATAGCATATATCAGGGGTGGCCAAGGTGCGGCTCTTCGCGCGTTAAAGTGCGGCTCGCGGCTCCCTCCCCTAGCACCTCCCCCCCCCCCCCCCCCCCCCACACACACACACACGCACACACCTATCCCTCCCGGTCACATGAGCACTTCCCCAAAAAGAGAAATGGAACGCATTTTATATTGAGAGAGGTTGCGGTTTGGTAGTCGTATGCTACTGCAACTTTACGTACAGTTCGACTGCTTTTGACTCGGATAGATTGCAAGTAGTTCTAGTTTCGTTTATTTCCCTAGACAAAAGTCTGCCCCCCCCTCCCTCGCGGCTCTTGGAAGTTTCGGGGGTTTGTTTGCGGCTCTTAGGCCGGGACAGCCTGGCCACCCCTGGCATATATGGTAACTCTGGTGACGCGTAACAGCAGTTAAAGTTGATTTAACTCTGATTAAGGGTGCCCGTGTAACATGGGTGTTAAAAAAAGTTTCGGCCTTTCCACTCTAATGAAGAAGGAATACCAGCGAAGCTGTACGCTCGTTCCTTGTGTTTCTTCTTCGTCCTCGTCTGTTTTGCTCGCCTGTTTACTACGATGAATTCCCACCAACTCGCCCAACTATCCATTCTTCTATGATAGCTGGAAAGGTTGCCGCCATCTCTCAGCGACGGCGGCAACCAGACTGGTTGTCTGGTTGCCGCAGTTGCTCATAGATGGCGGTAGCTGTCCAGAGTTTTGTGCCGACATTTGTTTGGTACCGGACACGAAACTGGGAAAACTGGCCCTTAATCTGCTAATCGTCTAATCTGCAACTGTTTTGCGAACACCTCGCTGTTTCGATGCCTGAATGGGTACCTAGTAATGTGTACTGATGGGTATCTAGTGAATGGGTATCTAGTATAGTAATGTGTACTGATATACGTAACCAGAATTTAGAATGAAGATACATTTTGAGCTGCCTACCGTGCGTGCTTGTTGTAATATGAGCCAATTTGCCCGCTCACAAAAAAGCTGAGACTGAATCTTTGCAACTGTAATTGTTAAAAAAAAAAAAAACAATGTGCTTTCCTTTGTATATTTTTTAGTAGAAAAATGTACTCACAAAAGTACACCATACTTGTAAGTCGAAAGAATAAATATTTTGTACGCGGTTAATTTCACATGTAAATGAGCTTGCTTAAAATTTCGACCCAAACACCGAAGTTTTGACCGCGTCTTTTTTACTGTGTAGCTCACAAGGACATTATAACACAGAACGTTATTAATATAAGCTTTTAAATATTTATCGGAAAGGAAGTCAGAGCTCATTTGCCGACGACTGTGTGGTTTATCGCCATAGATCAGATAATGATGAATGTGTTGCTCTTCGAAGGGACTTGGACAGCCTAAAAAAATGACACAGCGCAAAAAAAAAAAAAAAGATCAAAGACAAAGTAGAAGGGTGTACACAAGACAAGCGGTGGCTCTCAACTGGAGTTTCAATGTAAAAAATGAACAACCAAAATAAGCAACAGAAAATAATACCATCATGGCCAATAAACACGTGTCCACATACCTAATCTCTCAGCTAAGCAGATGGACCGAAGTATGGCAGATTAAAATAAATGTGAAAAAAAACTGTATTAACTAACCGTCTTAGAATGCTTAATTACGATTAATAAATTATAGTTTTCAATCTAGAAAAAGTTGCTACATATATTTGGGCGTTCACTTAACTCCTAACCTATTATGGAATACCTATGTAGAATACGTTAGGAAGCGCCAATCAAGCATTGAGTTTATAAAAAAATACATTTGTATGTGGCAAGGGTAGAAACTAAGCTGCTTGCGTACACCGCTCTCGTTGGGTCAAAGTTGGAATATACATGTATAATTTGGAACCCACATCAAAAATATTTAGTCGACAGTCTTGAATCGACACAAAACAGGGCAACTCTGTTCATACTAAAAAAATCTGACATCCGGCCAACCACTCGCAATTTTTCTCGTCATGATCACCCTTACAAAGTTCAGATTCCCTTTGTTAAGCCGAATTTGTAAAAATTTTCCACGTTCCTCCTGGTCAGGAGTGACTGGAATGAGCTGGCAAGTGAAATAGCTCTCACCAGAGACCTCCACTTTCTCATAAAAGCACAGTGAGGGCGCAGGCGAGCTGGTGTAAATTTACTATTATGTTAAAACACCTGAGACTGCGCTGGGTTTTAACATAAGGGTACACTTCTTCATGTCACTGTCGCGTGATTCTTAATGACTCACCATTCGTAAACCTTTCTCACTCGCTTAGCAGCATCGATTTTTCTTAGACTCTTCGTGGGTGATTGTGACTTGTGGACTCGTAATCTATATTTGTGTTGTCGTTAAATTTTTTTTATACTGATACTATTTGTGCCTTCACGCATGTTTTATATGATACACCCCTCTTTGTAATGCTCCATCGGGGCCTTTTGAAATAACCAAATAAATAAATACGCATTTAAACACATTTATGAGGTTAGCGACATTTTATGAAGACCGTATGAAATTTTACGAAGACCGTGTATCTAATTTTCAGTTTATGGCTGAGAGATTAATAAAAAAAAAAGAAGAGCCCGCCATTCGAAAAACCCACGCTGTACCTGCGTAAAGTGGAGGGGTTTTTGGAACAGCCCAGCGAGACGATGATGTTGGTCCTTTCAGTGGGGCTGGAGGCGTGACTCAGCAGGTTGTACAGTGCCTGCCACTCGCTTTCTCCGCCGTCCTCGATGACGGTGCAGAACACGGTCACCTGATGGTCTACAAGCAGACTGTGCGACAGAAAAACGAAATCATCCGGTGCTGAAGAATCCACTAAAGGCCGGTTTATTTATTTATTTATTTATTGTACCCTCAGGGCCCGAGGGCATTACAGAGGGGAGTGGGTTACAAAGTAAAATCACTAAAAAACAAAATGACAACCTAAGAATAGAAACACGAACATAAGAAATTTTAACTTAGAAAAGTGGTTAAACAACGCTTAAACATGGTGGCATCTGTTACAGACACAACTGACGATGGAAGGTGGTTCCACGTGATTGTTGTATTGGGGATGAATGAATTATAAAAAGTAGTGGTTTTACAAACAGGTAGACCGATTTTGTGTTGGTGATCAACGCGTGGCGAGACATATGAGGGAGGGGTTAGTAATTTTTGATGCAAGGAAGAATTGTGATGATAAATTTTATGAAACAGACAAAGACGGGATAACTCACGACGTGAAGAAAGGTTAGGTAGGTTTAAAAACGTTAAAACTAATCCGGGGTCCGTCAAGCAAATAATAAAAAGTAAGATCTTTTTGCGGGTTGTGTGACGTTATTTGCGACACCTAGGGGCTTCCGCCAGCCAGATTTAAAGTTACATTTATTTCAACTTGCAGATATCCGCAACGGCTGGACGCACCTCCGCCCTGCCGCCCCTCTCCGCCCAGTCGCCTCGTGCTGCCTAGAAATAGTTTACGAGGAGAATGTATTCTACTACGCTTATTTTCATTAGACAGCGCGACTGCAGAACCAAATACTCCCCTATCGGTGTGGACTGCAGCTCGCTCCCAAGAGAACGCATGCGCATCGCGCTGTCCACGCTGTCGCGCTTTTGTACTGCGCCGAGGAAGAGTGCTGCCAACAACGCGCCCAGATACCGGATCCGCCAAGACAGCACAGGCGGCCGTCTCCGCTGTGTCGAAGGCTGTCCACGGCGATAGATGGCGGAAGTCACCCCATCCAGTTCAAAGGGTAACACCCCGAGGCTTCGCGCGTTCAGCCGTTCTTACTATACCCGTTTCGCGATAACTTGGTCTGTAGGCTACTAACACTGCGACGAAACAAGAGCGTTGGAGCGAGGTACTTGACACTGCTTCACGAGGCGTGTGTGTCACTGCGCCAAATGCGAGGCCCGGAGAAACCGGTTGTCGTCTGCTGTGAAACACAACACAAAATTTAAAAAAAAAGACACGTGCTAACAAAAACGCAGCGCAGTACGTTGATTGTGCAACGTCAGTTGTCTCCGAAATACCTATGACTTGCGGTATAGAGTGTACGTTGAGCAAACCTGAATCTGTATAAATGACAAGGCGCGTGAGCATGCCCTATCTGTCACAAGCTCCCCATCGGGCAATCTCGTCATTCGTTGGGATAGGTGACCCTGTGCGCCTACTCGTGAAGATACCAAAATCGTAAGAAAATTAAAAAAATAAATCTAGGAGATAATTGCTTGAGGCCTATTACATACAAGAGCAAAAGGTGAAAATAACTGCGCAAGTGCACCGTCGATGCACTTAACCGAGAAAGCTAGTTCGCTTTTTTTGTATCGGAAGCCTAATTGCTTTTATTAATAGGGAGTGTGTTTTCAATAAACGTTCAGTTGTAAGTAGGGCTTGGTCCTGTCCCTTCTTTCTCGTGTCCACGAATTTTTGAGGCGCTTTTTTTCAGTTAGACAGGTAGCCATTTTACTGAAACTAGCCAACTGCAGATGAACGTCCACTTCCGTAACATTTCCGTCCACTGGAATAGAAGGCTCTTCGGTAACAATTCATGAGACAACCACACGCTCAATTTACCATCGAATTAGTAACGAGTGCTAGCGCCAGGGCCAAGCGCGAAGTTTTGAGCGGAAACAGCCGATTACACGGCTGCGATCGCCAACGGCTATGACGCTACGAAGAGGAAAAAAATGGGGAGCGGATACGAATGGGGCGTCACTTTTTTGGTTTCTATATATTGAAACTTATAAATTTGTGATGATTTTTTTTTTATATCTTTACGATAGAAATGAAATCACGCTAGTTCCATTGCTGTTGAAAGAAAAAGAAGCCCAGAACTACTTTTCGCCACGGACGGCGCCGTTGCTTTGGCGGTAACGAGGCCCCCGCAGCAACCCTATGGTCTCGGCCATGCAGTTTTATCCCGTGTCTTGCTCTGGCGCTCTTATTGGGTCGCGGGGTCCACAGCCTTCACACTTCGCCAAGCTATTGTGAAACGTAGTATACGCGGAAGCTGGCGGCCCCAAGGCCATTGAATTTTGTCGGAGTAAAGTGCATTCCATAATAAAGTAGTTGGTGATTGCACTAGTCTTCGAAAGCCACGCTCTTGTTTTCTTTCACGTCGTGCGTGGCGAGGAAAAAAATCACTTTGTTATCAGCAGTCGGCCCTTCAAACCATCCAAACTGAACCATAAAACTTCCTCCCGCAACGGGCAGCGGACGCTGCAGAGACTTTGCGGTTTTTAAAACTCGCAAACCAGAATCCGGATTTGTTCGAAACGGGTTTAAGTTCGCCATTATGGACTGACGATGTCCAAAGTTTGTCTTTTCTCTAATGTTCCTGGTCAGACGGGGATGCAAAAGCAACATTAGCACGTTACCTTTTGCTTCGCGGCCCAGAACGCCTGAAGAAGTTGAAGGCGTGTCTAGCTTCAATGACGCAGGGAGCGTACTTGTACCTGCAAGCCCAGGCATAGTGTATTCTTCTCAAGTGTCTGCAGGAAGGAAAAGCGAGAGAAGATTAGGAAGGTTCCCGCGATGGTGTGCGTGAATGATGTGGCTTTTAAGAGGTAATGAACAACCTCAACACTGATACCGTTTTATTTCTTCGAACGCTTCAAAAATGTGGAATATAAGCACACAAAAAAAGTAATCGCGATAAAATAATTTTTGCACCCGAACGGCCATCAAATGTCCGGATTTTTTTCCTAGCTGCACAGTTTTATATTAGCAGCAACAGCGCCAAAAGGCAACAATAAAAAAAGAAAAGAAAACACACAGGACATATCATAAGCAACATCGCCAAATTCTTTTCGCGCTGTTGCCTCTAACATAAATCCCCAACTTTCCCAAGCTTTCATCTTAGCATGCAACACCTTGTGTCTGCGATCACCTATGTGGTGAAGGCATTTTGCAGATATTTTCAAGTATCGAAATTTGCCTGTTCCTAAACATTACTAACGATTGCAAAAACGCTACACGCTGCAAGATATACATATATAAAAATCAAAGCCCGAAAGTATTAGTGACGAGGCATCGGCAGTGTCCCGGTTTTTTCTTCCTTGTTTTACGGTGCTTTCAGAGCCGGCAGTATCGGGGTTATACCTCACGCCGTACATACGCGGTATCACCCCGTAGGCCCATTACCGAAGCCTGCCACATGTTGTTTTCCGCTTTATATATATATCTACAGGGTGTTTCAGAGAACGCAGGCAAAATCGCTGCGAAAACTACTCATCGCAGCGAAAAAAGGCTTGTGGCGTCTTGGTCCAGGGCCAGGGGCCCATTTAGGAAAAATTTTAAAGTCCGGGATAATTAAGTTGTTAATTATTTCTGCGCAATTAACTTTTTAATATTATGTTTAAGGACATGGTTTAAATTAGAAAATTGCTCAGCATCACCAAAAAAACACTAAATCAACAAAGTGCAGAACGATAGAAGGCACGCGAAGCATTTTACGGCTTTCTGAAAAACCGCACAAAATCGACAGGTTTTTAAGTTTTGGTTTGCTATCGGAGCGCATAGGTTGGCTGCACTATCTCTCCACGGGGCGCGGTGCCGCCGGGGCTGAGATGCGCTCCGATAGCAAACCGAAACTTAAAATGTAGATGGTTGAGCGTGCAAAACCGCACAAAATCCTGTCGAGTTTGTTCGGTTTTGCCCCAACCTGCCCCAAATCGCTACTTCGAACACACCGATCGCATTATTACAAATCGACAAAAAACGAGCAGAAAAAAAAAAGTGTTGAGTGGAGCGCGTTTGATCGCGCTGGACTCAACACATTTGGTCGGCCTCTTCTCCGCGCGGCTTGGCGCGGCGTAGTGGACGATGTCCGCGAGAGCCCTGGAACCTCTTAAAATTTTTTACAACGATAGGACACACTGGCGCCATCTATTGGGTGGCAGTGGAAACTTGGCGGTCCGCATATTTTCTATTTCTCTCGTGCATCATCATCCTTTCTTTCTTGGCTCGAAAAACTTTTGTCAACGTTATAAACGAGCAGCTCTCACACGTATTACACAGATTTGACCTCGTAAATCCCTCAAAACCTTCCTTTTCTGAAATGCAGTTCCAGGGTTCCAGCATAGATGGCGCCAGCGTGCCAATGTGTTCTCTCGTCCTAAGAAATTTTAAGAGGTTTCAAGGCAGTCGGTTTTAAGGTGTCGCAAGTGTGCTAACGGGCCTTAAATCCACAAGTCGATGCAAGGGGTTTGGCGATGATGGGTACTGGCCCTCGGCACGGCAGCTATAAACCTAACCAGAAGCTAATTGGCCAGCCGCTTTAGAAGGCGTTCTTGTTCTTTCATTACCAAAATTAGTGCAAAAAAAATAATTAAGTTTTGAGACTGGCACTAGAATCCGTTGCAACTCAAGAAAGTAGGGCGAGGGTTAGACGGGCCGGGGAGGAGGAATACAAATACAATACTGGGGGGGACTACATTCCACTCCTCTCAAATACAATAGCCTCGGCGCGGACAGGTTTTCTGGGCTTGGCGAGAGCCATCTATCGTCGGGACGGTCTCGGCTATCGGGCGGTAAATGATGATGATGATGATGTTTGTTCTACACACCAAATTTATTGTTGTAGAAATGCTCGAGCCACGTTCCGCGCGCCACTTCAAGGAAGAACATGGCGTCTAAAATCTAGCTCAGTGCTGTGCCAAATACTTTGCTGCGCTGTGCCGCCATGATCTTCCCAAGGATTGCACGTTGCACGTGCCTCGTGCACCGACGCACCTTGTGCTACTTTTGAAACATGAATTGGCTTTAGGTGGAATCGGAGACGACACCGCTGCAGCCGCCGCGAACATCCACGTGCACATGCGCGTGGACTGATGTGGACCTCCACTCTGTCAGGGCTTGATTCGGCGCTGTAGGCGTTCTGTCTAATGCAAATGAGCAAAGTGGAATGTATTTCCCCCAGTAAAGTATTTGAGGAAGCAATCGGAACGCTGGAGAAGGGAGGGGGAAACGGCTCTTACTTTTCAAACGGGTCTATTCATCTGCGTTTACTAGGTCCATCAAGATAAAAGATGCTATTTAACGCATCTTCGGTATATTTACACATCTATTGGAAAGACTTAATGGTGTTCTTGCGTGCAGTTATCTACACTCTAAAAAAAAAGGGTATCACCTTACACCTTTTTGTCCCATATAATACACCCCGAAACTTCTGAACGACGTACAGCGCCCTATAGTCGAACAGACGGCACCAAATTTTAGCAGGGGCTTGATAACGGTGAGATATAACTTATTAAATTGCTAAAGTACGTATCAAAGACCAAAGAAAGAAGGCACGGAGCTTTTGCAGTACGGCCAAAAAAACTCCGATAATCTTTTTTGTAGTCAAAAATACGTACATCAGCTATCTTAATAAGTTGTACTACACGGCTATCAAGCCCCTCGTAAACTTTGGGGCCGCCTGTTCGATTATGAAGAGCTGTACGTCAAATTGAAGTTTTGGGGTTCATTATATGGGACAAGGGGAGTAATAATACACCTTTTTTTCTGAGAGTGTACGAGATTCTTTTTTTTGTTCTCGCGACAGATGCCACCAGGAAAACCACTTTGGTTTGCAACTGACAGCTTCGTTCGCCGATTCGTGTGCCAATGGCGGCGCTGGATCTGGGCTTACTCGCCCAGAAAAGATGATGAACGACGAGAATCTCGGAGCGCTCGCGATTTTCTTGGGGAAAGGTATATTACATTGCACGCAGCGTGAGAACGGTTATGTAGGCGCTGAAAACCGGCGCCATAGCCTCCTCTATACTGACAAAGCTTGGCAGATCGCCACGAGAAGCGGCCACCGAAATTGAAAAGGTGAGCGGCATACAACGGATGAGAGGAGAGTTAGGTGGCGGGTGAACCGCTGCGGCGAGACGCCGAAACACTCTTCTCCCGAGCGATGGAATGTCCGCTCGTGCTGCTCGCGTTCCTCGCGCTACTGCTTCGTTTCACGTCGGCTTTGAAACCGTGTTTCGGTGTCCTCGCCGCTGCAAAAGCTGTGCGCTAACTACAGGCTCCCCGAGAAGTGCTCTGTGCTACCAGATCCTCGCGCTCCAAATCTGCGACCGGGCACTCTATGGCTCCGTCGTCGAACTGCCAGGCTTTGTGAGTATTGGCAACGTGCGCGATTGAAAGTATTGCTGTGATCGACCTTCCACGATTAGCCGAATGCTGACTATGGCTTTAACAAAGGATTTATTTTCGACGAAAGTAAGAGGAATGAAAGAACTTCAATTTTGGCGATGTTAGCAGCGTTGGTTTCAGGGCGCAATGCTTTCAAGCTTCCACCATGCTCATTACAAACACCGTCGGACTTGTTGTTCGTGAGGTAATGGCGTCAGGAGAGGAACCACAGGAGGGTGCCACCAAAACATATCCCCGCGATAGAGAAAACTATGCTGGCGCTCATCAACTTTATACCATCGCCTGCGGGCGCACGGCATGCTCTTCCAGGCACGAGCTCAACAAACGCCATTCTCCATCACGAATGCTAGACTACAACGGAAGCTCCATCGGAAATAAACCGACTTGGCAAGCGTATCAGATGTCTATACCATATATCTAAGCAGAACATCTTGTACTACTCGAAAATGATAAAGTTTTTTGTCGTGCTTTCAATTTTTTTTATAAGCGCTGAAGTAATTAAACAACAACGTCAGAAGACAACGCGATGAAACAACAAAACATACACTTGCAATGACCACCAACGTCCAAATTTGTTTTGAAGTCTAGCGGCACACTGCGCCGGTTAAAAAGATTGGTACTATTTTCTCGGTTAACATCTGGGCTCTCCCATAGGGTTCACTGATTCATGGTGATAAAATACTTTTACCCCATTTACATAAATAACTATTGTATTAGTGATCTTTCTTTTTGTCAAAGATTGACTGTTAGGAAGTTACCAGTTATCACAAGCATAATTAAAAAAAAATACTAGTACCTTTTCTCGTTGTCTTCAACAATATGAGACCACTTGAAGCTGTGAACATGGTGAATCAACAAGCGGATGATGAAAAGCTGTGGAAGAAAGGACACAAGAAAGATAATCAATATAAACCCACTTTTAATTACTGCAGTTGAACAGCAGCGATCACAAGTTGTGAAAGGTGATCAGGATGATGGTGGTGGATACGGTTCTCAATGTATTTCTGTGTCTCTGAATGGGCTCATCACACCACGTGCTCAGAACCGAAAGTATACTTCAGGCTCCGCTTTTAAGATGGCTAATGTAAATATCGGGAATGTCCTTTTTGTTTTTTTAAATAAAAGTGAACAGGCAGATAAACATATCGCTCAGCCGAAATTTTCTTTGGGATAACGTTGGGAAAAAATTCGTACTCATAAAAATATATATTGTATAACATAAATGTAATTTATATTATATTCAATTATAATAACTGATTTAAGTTGCAAACCTACATTAACAAAAAAGGTTTCATATAACATATTGCATTCAGTTGAATAAGCTAAATACGTTTAGAATTAGTTTAGATTAATTAAAAAAAGAAGCGTGCGGCCGGGAGTTGAGTTTTTCCCGTTATATCGTTTATTAATCTCTTTCTGACTAAAAACTTCGAAGTTTTAAGGCCCCATGATCTATAATACGCGTATACAAACAAATATAAATTACTTTTTTTCATTGGTATTGTTAATAAAGCGCAACTAGATTGACTTCCGTGGCTCTCAGCCTCAAAGCTGCCGAATTTGAATGGTAAAATTTGTAGTAATCTAACAGTGAGTCAATTAATTGAAAAAAGAAACCAACGTAAAACAAAATCTTGGTTCGAAAACAAAAAAAAAAAAAAAAAGGCCGCTGTTGTGCTTCCAAGTTTTGGGAGCGGGGGGGGGGGGGGGGGGGGGTCTCTCTTCCGATTTCTCTCCCTCTCTTCATCTCTCTCCCCTCTCTCTTTCAAACATACACACACACAGGCAGGCAACTGCACGCACGCCAGCACGCACTATGTATCGAAATAAAAATACAAAATACTTCGTCAAAAATGTATTTAATTACAAATCTAATTACATTTTCAAAAAAGCATTTAAGTACAAGATACAAATACAACCAAATGTATTTGGTCTCCTCCAAATACTTTTCCAAATACATTCCTCAAAATTTGCGTCAGCGACTCAGGGCACCTGCAACGGGTTTCTGTGTATCTCATTTTAATTTTGCATCGCCCACTCGGGAGTTAGTGTGCGAGGCTCTAGTAACGTAATAGAAATATAATAAAAAAAATGTAATCACCTTGGACGTAATAGGTGAAAAAAGTACAGAGCTTCAAGCCGCTTTTTTTGTCGATTACATTTTGGTATAGACCAACAAAGAACCGAGACGACCAAGACGCGCAGCTCTAGCTAGAGAATATTTTATTGTTGCAACTCGCACCAGTTACGAAAATCTGGACGACCCGCGCATTTAAAATGTTCCAGGCAAAAATAAGGATGGAAATGAGGCTGGAAAGCATCACAAGTTGTCACAGGCACTTATTTAGCCAGTCTGCCTGTGAACGTCGATTTCGTCACTATTCTTGCCCTGGACTAGCGCCATAATCACAAAGGCACTAAACGCTTGTGCTTGATTGAGAGACACTGCATTCGGTGCAGAAAGTAGTTTTCTTTCTGCTCTGGACAGTGACAATAAATTGGAGGGATGTATTTTCGCCCACAAAATTGTATTGAATTACAATTGTAGTTGAAATACCCACGTTTTAGTATTTAAATACACACGGCAAATACATTACCCAATTTGTAATTAAATATACAAATGCAAAATACACAAAGTATTTGAAATACATATTTCAAATACTTGTATTTGAAATACTGCCCATCCCTGATACATATGTATGTATGTATATTTATGTATGCACGTATGTATGTATGCATGCATGTATGCATGCCTGCGTGCGTGCGTGCGTGCATGTATGCACGTATGTATGCATCTATGTATGCATGCATGGATGCGTGCATGTGTGTATGTATGTATGCGTATATGTATGTACGTATGTATGTATGTACGCATGCGTGTATGTATGTATGTAAGTATGCATGCATGTATGTATGTATTGCACATTTTGCATTATTTCCCAACTCGAGCCGCGCTTTAAAGAGTCACCGACAGGCGAAAATGCACCAAGTATGCCCAATGCACTAGAGCCGACTGGTGGAACTTTGAAGGCGCCAAGACCGTGCCAGGGCGCCGACCCCGGTTGCACGATAGAGCATCCATAGCAGGGCACACAAGACAAGAGCGCCTTGCAATGTCAGGATGGAGAAGAGGAAATATCCGTGCGCGACAGCTAAGCGCATGCTGGCGGCGAGCTTCCACGGTTCTTTTACAACGTCCATTCCATACCGCTAAGATCGCCGGCCTTAGCAGCCGATTAATGTGAACTTGTTCTGAGCATGCGCTCCGAGCAGCGGACTCAAATATGGCTATAATTATAATGCAATTAAATGCAAAGGTGCAAGCGAGCTGGACAAGAATGACGAAAATAAACCCTGGAGAAGGGGAACAAGAGGGACAAAGGACAAACATAAATCTCCAAACACAGCTAGGTGACTGGTGAGCGTCTGAAAAAATCCGCCTGGTCCGGGTATCGAACCCGGGACCTCTCCATTACAGGTGGAGCGCTCTACCAACTGAGCTAACCAGGGGTTAGACGTCAGTAGAGCAAACGGGTTTTATAAGCTGCCACCAGTGTAACACCAACAAGGGTGAAGCTTGCAAATTTAAGGTTATAATTATAATGCAATTACATGCAAAGGTGCAAGCGAGCTGGACAAGTATGACGAAAATAATCCCTGGAGAAGGGGAACAAGAGGGACAAAGGACAAACATAAATTTCAAAACACAGCTAGGTGACTGGTGAGCGTCTGAAAAAATCCGCCTGGTCCGGGTATCGAACCCGGGACCTCTTTGCATTTAATTGCATTATAATTATAACTTTAAATTTGCAAGCTTCACCCTTGTTGGTGTTACACTGGTGGCAGCTGATAAAACCCGTTTGCTCTACTGACGTCTAACCCCTGGTTAGCTCAGTGGGTAGAGCGCTCCACCTGTAATGGAGAGGTCCCGGGTTCGATACCCGGACCAGGCGGATTTTTTCAGACGCTCACCAGTCACCTAGCTGTGTTTGGAGATTTATGTTTGTCCTTTGTCCCTCTTGTTCCCCTTCTCCAGGGTTTATTTTCGTCATTCTTGTCCAGCTCGCTTGCACCTTTGCATTTAATTGCATTATAATTATAACCTTAAATTTGCAAGGTTCACCCTTGTTGGTGTTACACTGGTGGCAGCTGATAAAACCCGTTTGCTCTACTGACGTCTAACCCCTGGTTAGCTCAGTTGATAGAGCGCTCCACCTGTAATGGAGAGGTCCCGGGTTCGATACCCGGACCAGGCGGATTTTTTCAGACGCTCACCAGTCACCTAGCTGTGTTTGGAGATTTATGTTTGTCCTTTGTCCCTCTTGTTCCCCTTCTCCAGGGATTATTTTCGTCAAATATGGCGTTCGATGAATATGAGCAAAAATATTAGGATTGTGATGTGTACACTGAACGTCTTATCACATCTCCTGTCGGTCATTTCTAGCATGATCTAGATTTTAATCTTCAGTTAGATTTTGTTCAGTGCCTTCTGGTAGTACCGTCAGGACTGCAGTTTGTGGACGATGCACGTCTAAAAATTGAAATCTCACGCGGTGCAGACTCTCTAACGGTAGAAATTGTACAAGTTTAAAAAAAAAAGAATTTATTCAGGATTGTTTATTAATGCGATACGTGACGGATGCTGCCACTGATAGGTTATGCCAATGATGATTTCTGTAAATACGAGCTTCTTTGTGCGTTAACAGCGCACTAATTTTCTTGAGATGCAATGTGTATAATAATTTCTTGTTTTTTTACGTGCGAAACATGTATTGTACAAGGGCAGACTGAGCAACGGAGGGGACCATAGTCTGGAAAATTCGGCAGGTCAGTTTTAAATTACGCTGCTGTAATAATATAAATAAAAAGCAATCCAATTGACAATATTTGGTGTGGCTCAAAAATTTTGAAATTCATTGTGCTAGGCATTAAGGGTTTTGCGTCATGATGTCAAGATTCGCGTAGTTTTCACAGTGTTGCAGCATCATGCGAGTATGCATTCCACGGTATTCGAGCGTTGCAGAATCTACGCTCGCCTCAACTACGTAGAACAAAAAAATGTTGACACCGAGTGTTATACTCAAAACCCAGTTCCCGTATTAGACGTTTAAGAAATCGGTGAAACAAAGGCAGGAGATGTGATGCTTGTAAATCGCCGTGTAGCGAATGCTCAACAATAAAACAAGGAAGGTGCGCGCGCATCTCACTGTAGGAAAAAAAAAATAATGTTGCCGCACCAGCCTAACTGAAGTGGGTTAGCTCTTGAAGAAAACTTTTTTGTGAAATAATTGCATTAATTTCTGAAAGTAATACATAATTGTTATTATTTTTTTTTGTGGACTACTAATTACGACCAGCAGTTTTACTAGCCTAACGCCATGCTGAGTCTCGGGCGCTGTCATGTGCAGGTCGGGTGTATGTCATGCACAACCGAAAGTTTCGACGCGCCACTGTGCAGACGAGGGCTTCGTCATAACATAATTAACTATACTTTTAAAGCTAAGCAGTTATAACTGTAGTTAAATTACATCAATTACCGAGTATGAAGCACCCACCCACGGACATAAATGGACGGCACAACTGCGTCGTCCGAAGCCTTCATCGCCTCAGTTGGGTGTCAACTTGTCTTATATCGCATTGCATACATATCTACATATATTCAGTCTCAGTCAATTAATGAGTGTGAATCACTTTTCCTAAAACACGCACTAAGTGTTCAGTCTCAGTCAAGTAATGGGTGTGAAGCACTTTAAAAAAAAATCATACACTACGTACTACTTGATTACTGAAGCGTTTAAAGACATGTACACCATACCAAAAGAAAAAAAAAAAACCTAAATATCTTTACTCGTTGCTCGCTCGAAAAGTAACTAAATACATTACTCGTTACCAATTTTCATAAGGAACGCGTTACCTGACCTCAGATGTAACGTGTTACTTTTCTCGTTACTCTGCCTCATAAACAACTGCTTTTGTTTCATGCTTTGAGATCTTTTCAGCAGTCGTTGCACTTAAGCAGTAGCTACCCCTGGAAGTTTTAATAAGGTATTTTTCTCCGCTTCCTTGAAAATACATCTACGTCGACGCTGAACAGTCGTTCTACTGACGCATTCGAAGGAACGACAGTGCTGTGTTTCAGGAAGCGCTGCCGAATCTGGGATTCTCCTCTTTCTTTTGCTGTCTCTGCTTCTAATGTTCGAAATTGACAATGGGTTCTGTGCCTTCCCGCGTGGGCAACCACCGGGTTTACATTCGGACTGTACGCGATTCTAGAAAGGTTCAACCAACGTATACCTTATTGTTGCACACCGCTAAGACCGCAGTCGACAAAAAGAATGGGGGCAGGAGTCAGGACACACGTCTCAAGCGTGTCCTGTCCACGTTCTTTCCGTCGTCTCCGGTCTTAACAATGCGCAACCTAAACCAGCTTGCCTCTTTCCTAGCTTGATGATTCTGAATCCCGGACAAAAGCTCACCGGACAAAAGCTCACCCATTTTTTCACAGACCCGTACAAAAACTCACCATAAGAAAATTTCATGTTGGTCTTAACACGTGTGCGGACAACTTAGGTGCATGCGTGCGACACTAAAATGCAACGATAAATTAAATCGGACAGGCGCATGGTTTGTTGCTTAGAGTAGAAACAAGTTTATTTATCGATTGGTTAGTAGCGAATGGAGTCCCCAACTAGCTCCAGCAGTCTTGGTAGATCTGGGTGTACCTGCAATCCCTCGAAAATATTTTTCACACGATTCGGCAGGCGGAGAGTGGTTTTTCGCACCCGCTTCTCTGGGAGTTCACCTCTGCGGGCTTCTGTCAATGCCGTGGCAACGAACGCCTGATTTTCCTGTGGGCATTCAATCAGCATCCAAACGCTTGGATGGACGTGGCCGACTAACCTCTGGAACCCGGTATTCCATTCTTTGCAGGTGTATGCCCTATCTTTATCTTGAAGAGTGGCGTCGCACATATTCCACGTTCCGGGGGAAACTCCGGTCGTCGTGTTGGCGCACAGTCAGTCAAAGGAAAAAATTTGCTCTGGGTGCCGCCGCAGAAGGAGCTGAAGCATAACTGAAGGGGCCGTTGACATACTTGAAATCAAAGTAGTTCAGCAGGTCGCCGATGTCACAGGTATACTTTTCCCTGATGTAAGTTAGTCCTTCGGGCAAAAGCTGTGGTGGAAAGAACGCGAGCCTATTTAAAATCCCGCACAGCTTTCTAAATTGGTCATTTGTCCAAAAGGCCACAGTCCCGTTCCCTGAAAATATTTCTAAAACTTCTCAACTCAATGGTTTGCATATCACAGTTTTGCTTCAGTTTCCTTTTCACAACACCCTGAGATAATCCTTGATTTCAAATACATTTAGGACGCTCAATGACGGAATGAATTTAATTTTTCTAGCCATTCACTTCAAATATTACCCTGAACCCCCAAAACATACATTAATAATAAAGAGACCCTGTGCCTAACCTTTATGTGCGCGTTTAGCGTGACATAAGCAGAATGAAAAAGCGAGGTCGACAAAGGTTGACTTCGCTTCTTCCGGGTCACTCTTCGGGTTCAAAAACTTCGGTTCACGAAGTTTCTTGGGCGTTGCACAAGGGTATTCCGGCATATCTTAAGTCAAGCGAGCCTGATCTTATCAGCTCCACTTAGTTTCAGTGACCTAAATTTTGGTCTCAAATCGTTGCTTCTCTGCTTATATGTGGACACCTTTGCATGGGGTGGGATGCCAGTTCTCTTAAACATGGTGCAATGTCCATCGCGTTCGCACTTTATCCCAGCCCGTACATCGCACAGGTACCAAAAAAGGAAAAAAAAAGAGGTAAGCTTTTGTTTAAATCTGTCAAAAAAAAAAAGAACAAAAAAAAAAAAAACGGGTGAGCTTTTGTCAGGTGAGCTTCTGTCCGGTGAACTTCTGTCCGGTGAGCTTTTTGTCTGGTGAGCTTTTGTCCGGTTATCTTATCATCAACATTTTGTTCTATTCGCTTGGTGAAGGACATTCGCCGCTGTAGAGTTCGACTGACGTGTCCAGTAATAAACGGTGCTCTACTGTCATACTGTTTAGTCGTTGTTTTTTTTTTTCGGGCTGCCCATCTGACTATGTAGGAATACACGCATACTCAGGTTAGAATTAAAACAAGTGTTTAAACTGTGTGTTACATGTTACTTTTCAAAAGTAACGAAATATCGTTAGTCGTTACTTGGCATTACAAGCAAAGAAGCGCGGGACTCGTTCCTTTTGTAGAAAAAGAAAAAGCTAAATACGTTATTCGTTATTGAATAATTAACTAAGTACAATTCACTCGTCACTAGCAGCGCGTAACATACATGTCTGAGCATTTGCTATGAACTATAAAGGAAGAGTACTGAGAACTTCCGGACGTGAATTCGAAGCTTTTGCCATCGCCTGTTCGTGAAGGTTGAACAGAAGTAGTTGGTTGACGTACTTTCCAAAGTTCTCGCGTGAACATGCTCCCTTCCTGTTGATCGTTTACCTTCCATTTCTCGATGATGGTTCCGCCACTAAGCATGGCTTCGATGTACTGCCACTTCTTGAGCACTGTCAGCCACGGGATGATTTCCTTCTCTCGGCGTAGGTACTCGGAAGCATGCAGCGCCGTTCCATACGGGAGGATGCTCATGCTGTGTGTAGGAAAGGACCAGCACCATTTTGTATTTTAATAACCACAACAACCGTACCTGTTCGCGGAAATCGAATAATGGAGAGATTAATATTGTTTAATAAAGGAGAGGCGGTTAATGTTAAGTTGTGTACGTCTAAATCACTGGTGCGACCATAACAAATGAAAAAAGTAAGATATCAATCTCTTTTTTTAAATTTCAACTAATGAAAATAACCTAAGTCTAATTTTCGAAGAAGTTCGAAACGGGAACACGGCATTGTTACCATAGAAAGAATGGGTTGTTATTATTTTAGTTATGACGTCTCCCGGCTTCTGGAAAATTTACAAAGTAGAAAGGCCAAACTATTGCACTGTTACAATTCATATTTACGCTCATAATAATACCTTCTTTAATTGAGAGATGATCAACAAGTTCAATATGTAATAAGAAAGCCAGGTATAGTTCGCCAAGTTTTAACGTGAGAGCTTTAAGGAGCTGGTGTCGCAGAAAAGCCGGCGTCGGCGGGACAGGAAAATCCTGTTTGGTCGATAGGGTCATGACGTCACAGGACCTCGCGCGGGAATTTCAAACAACCCACAGCGCTCACGTGAAACGTGACGCCACGCGTGGAATAAAAGTAATGAAAACAGGAGATGTAATGCAAATTAAAGGTCGCCGCATTTCTTAAATGATTTTATTTATAAAGTAATTCATGTGCCTCCAAGAAAAAAATGAAACATTTCAGGCGGGATTCGAGTTCACGACCCTCCGGTTGCGAATCAGACACGCTACTGGTTAGGCCACGCAGACACGCTTGCACGGAGTGAGAAGGAGGGGGAGTTTATATGTTTAACACTCGCGTTCCACTCTTAAGGGCGAAACTGAAGCGTCTGCCTGTAATTGTTTTGTGCGCCTGGATTTAGCAATCAGCGCGCTAAAAATAGTAAAGGAACGAATGCCAGAGAATTCAATTATGGAGACCAAGGGTCTCCAAACCTTTCGGCAAAGGAGTCTAATAATAGATCACTAAATATAAAGGAGAAGCCAATTTATAAATAATCCCGGATCAGCATCTTAATGCCAAGTTAAAAGTTGGAGTAAAATATATAATAAAATAATCTAAGGCGGGTAAAAATATGCATTTAATTTTCAAATGAGATATTTAGCTAATCATGATATTACACAATATTTGGAGCCCAGAAAACTCACAAGGCATAAATCAAAGCGCATAAAAACTTTGGCATGTTCACGCAGGGCGGAATACTAATGAGAATGATCGAAGTGGACGCTGGCAATGTGCAATATATACGATACCTGGACAAAGCGCAATATACATGGGAGCGCAAAGGGATTATAACATTTGTAGTTCCACATATATGAAAAAAAGGACTAATGTAGCTGATGTTGGTGATGGCAATGTCCAATGAATATTATGACGGGAGGGCACGCCTTACCAGTATATAGGCAGATTTCTCCCGTTTTTTTATGATTTTTGTTGATGCGGTTGGTTCGCGTTAGGACGTCTTTCCTTTTCGTGCGCTTATTTTTGCGCCGGTAGCAGCGGGCCTGCTGAAAGCGACCTGCGGCCCTGGCTTCATTGACAGTACATTGAGGCCCCTGGTGTAGACCAGGGGTCTCAAATGGCCCCTGGTCTACAGCCCTGGCCCCTGGATTCAAATGGTCGCCTTCTGCGTGCCGCCTTGCTTCTCTACTAGCCTGTTGAACGCGTTTCGAACATGAGTAATTCTGTTGAGTACCAGACGCCTCACATGCATCCATAGCTCGATGACTCGGTGCATATTCGAAAGGTGCATATTTGTCATAGGGCCATTGGAAGCCTAAGGAACTCACTCTGCCAGGTGGAAGAGGTCGTCAATTATGCGGGCTCTGTTCAGCACGTCGATGTTCTGAAAAAGACGACAAACACAGAAATCACCGTGAATGAGTTTTTCTATAGAAAGCTCGTTATGAGAGATCACCGATTTGCTTGTTTGGAGTGTGAACACGTTGGTAGGATTCGTAAGTCAGCTTTTGTTAATCTGGCACTTGTTGATGTGATATTTCCGCTCTATGACCGCACTTTGAGGACAACGGCTGTTCTATACAAAAGACTTGTTCATTTTAAGAACGCTTTTAAGCTTGACCGACTTCTATTTCGATAGATACAGAAGGAAAGGACGAGATGAGGGTGTGGGGTGACACAAGAGCGCCAGACTTTGATTGGAAGGATTAGGAGGCAGACAGAAAGAATAGCTGCCTTTGCCTCTACCACAGCCTCCTATATACTGACAAAGCCTGGCAGATTGCCACGAAACGCGGTTTGCGAAAGTAAAAAGGTAGAGCGGCAGACAACGGATGAGAAGAGAGCCAGGTGACAGGCGCCCCGCTGCGGCGAGACGCCGAAACACGCTTCTCCCGTGCGATGGATTGTCCGCTCGTGCTCATCGCGTTCCTCGCGCTACCGCCTCTTTTTCCTGTCGGGTTTGAAAACCATGTTTCTGGTCCTGCCGCGGCAAAAGCTGTGCGCTGACGACCAGGCTCCCCGAAAAAGGCTCTGTGCTACCAGATCCTCGCGCTCCAGATCTGCGACCGGGCACTCTATGGCTCCGTCGTCGAACTGCCAGGCTTTGTGAGTATAGAGGAGGCTATGCCTCTGCCCATTATCCCCCTCCAATCAGAGCGAGCGTGAGCATTGTCTGCCTTTCGCGCGGACTATGGAATTCAAACGTCGAACGCCGGCGTCCGGTGTTTGGCGTTCGAAATATAAACCGTTATTTTTTACCGAACGGAAACGAAACCGTAACTGAGAACGAACATCTGATATTGCACCCGAACCAAAAAGCAATCTCAAGTGGCGGTTACTGGTGCGTTATCATTAGAAAATGGTTAGGTGTAAGTGGTGAGCCGCGCCTGCTTTTGCGCGTGCGGCGCGAAGTCAATTTAATATTCACGATGCTGACGTCAGCGACTCAACGTTGACTAAACAAACGCCAGCAACATGGAGACAGCTCGACAATAGTAAGTGAAAAATGACGCGTCTTTAGGCTGCACGGCTTGGCGTCGGTGAGTCGACGTTGAGGCGTACACTTCTATGCCCATCTGAAGAAGCTAAATAACTATTCCTTGTTTGTTTGTTTTGCTGCTTCCAGACACTACCTACTAAGGAAAAAGGAAGCGAGAATAAAAAAACTAAAATAAAAATAAACAAATGTCGGTGTTTTTTTTTTTTTTTTTTTTTTTTTTAAGGAGGTAAAACTGGGGGCGCCATTGGAGAGGCGAAGCCGGGAGGAGTCCGACGCGGGGGCGCCGGGCGCCGGGACATTCGCCCGGATCTCTGGACGCTGTTTGGTAAATAGTGTTTTAATGCGAAATCATCAACTGTCCCATAAAGTGAGCCGACGTCATCAGCCGCGGCAAATGGCAGATAAATTCCCGAAGCCGCGATCTGAGGCATCCCTGCAGCTTTGAAACTTCGCAAAAAGCCACTCAAAGCGGCAGTGATATGAAGCAGACGCGCGTCAGTTTCAATTAGCGCCACCCCATGGCGCTGCGTGCCCGCGCCAGAGCAGAAACTGCCGAGGCGCCGAGAAGACAAGAAGCGGCCGGCCTTGGTGCGGAGGGGATCAGAAGCGGCCGCGGCACGAAGAACGACATTCATGCTTTCGCATGAACAACTCATAAGAAGTGCCTAGTTGTACCTTGAGCCTTTTATTTTGTCTAGTGCATTTCAAAGAAACATGCTGCCCATTTTTGTCTGTTTGAACAATCTTTCAACGGCCCTCCGGTGTTTTTCTCGTCTTCAACGCAGTCGTTCGAGGCGAGTAGTTTGCGAGTACGGTGCATTGCTGACTGATTGACTTTGTACATGTGCCTGTGCTTTGGTGCCGGTCTTAAGCACCCGTATGGGCATGTAATCTACATAAAATAGTGTTTGCGATAAAGAAAGGTCAACATCAAAAGACGAAATTAGGCATAATGCTGTCCATGCTTCAGTAGCACTGCTTCCGATGATCAGTTTTCTTGTAGTAGTTTTTTAATGCAGGTAACGCCGTATTGAACAACTTATATTTTTTTCTCAGTGACTGGGAATCGAGAAAGTTTCGTTTTGTTTGGTGCGGGAAACGCACGGGGGGTCGCGGTTTGAGGTGAAGTTAAGGATCGGTTTAAACCGGCTCACGCGTCCTGGAACTAGCAACCGAACCGATAGTTTTGCACGCAAGACTGCGTCGGGAACAAAACTGAAAAAAAAAATGCACAGCCACTGAACCAGACCCCGAAGTGAACCAGCACGGGGACAAGTTGGACACCCTGCTTTAAACGTCGCAAGGTGCTTAAACTCCTCGACGAATTACCGTGTGGTAGGTGTTGAGTTCCATAAGGATGAGGTTCCAATTTCTGGCGTCGTAGTTGACGCGATAGTATCCGTAGCCGCGCAGGTTAAGAATGAGCCAGTCATCGTCCTTAGGAACACTCGGCAGATTCGCTGTTACAAAATTACACAGGTTGATATCAGAACGATGTTCTTCTCTAAACAGCATATTTGACGTTATTTTGATTTTCACAGGAGAGGACTATATCCGATTTAAATTCGCTTCTTAGTACATTTAGAGCAAACGTTTTATTCTACTCATCACAAAATGTTGAAATTAAAAAAGAATGTAAAATAACTTTTTGTTTAAGCCAGAATTAGGCAGTTTAAGAACTGAAAATAATATAAAGAAAAAAAAATTCGATGGATTTGACAAAACTGAGACGCAACTTTTTGATACATGCTTAATTTGCCTTGGAAGCGTTTTAATTTTTTATACTTTCATCATGCGTGCCAACTCAATGCCATCTTTAGCAACTTGCAGCTTAAAAAAAACGCGGGGCGTGGCGAGTCCTGAGCATTCATTATCTCTCCGCAGCCATTGAGACCTCTGCATCAGTCGATAAGAAAGCCGAAAGACCAATCATGAAGCATGAAGGCAATTGGCCACGCCTTTCGTTTCTTAAGCCGTCAATGACTACAGTGCCTGAAATACCCGTCTGGAATATTTACGCTAATGACGAAAAAAAAGTATTTTGATCGGGCACCGCGTTTTTTGCACTGAGTCGGCAGATCGGAACATGTTCTTTGCCATGTAGTTCTACCTCGATTAATTTTAATATTCATAGTAACAAAAAATAAACAACAACTACAACTTCCCCTCTCTACGAAGCACTAACCAAAAAAAAAAATCTTTGTTAAAAAAAGAAGAAATATTAAGGGATAAGGGGTTCGAGCGTATCAGCGTGAGCTGATTTGATGCAAGCTCGAAATGTCATGGCGCTTGTATCTAGGCAGTATATTCTCCGGTGTTTGTTTATAAGAAAAAGGGGCGATGTTTTTAGGCGTTAATTTATTTTTCACATATTTCGGGGATATTTTCGGATCGACGCGAAAACAATCGTTGTCGATGAAAAAAATAGATTAAAAAGGAAGAGAATTGACAAAAATGGGCCTAACTAGAGCAAAGCGTTAAATAAGTTTTTTTCTAGGTTTTTCACTGATTCTTGTATTTTTGCCACCAACAAAAAATTGTCAATATAGCTACAAAAGAAAAAAAAAATTACGTTTATTTTAATATTTTTTTTTTTATTTTACACCAAGTCGTTTGTGCAGTTACTTTTTGTTTATTTTTGGTTTTCGGCTCAATTTTGCATTTTTGATACCGATGAACGCTTATCGGCTTTGTTCGGTTAAAACCAACGTTACTAAAACACTCAGTTGGGAAACTCCCATAGAGACAGCCTTAAAAAAATGGCCCCAATCTGTCTCCGAGCACCGAGCTAATGACAAACACAACGCCACCATTTCTCCCGCAGCGGCCACTCGAGAAACTGCACGTGACTTCTATTTTGGCTTTAACAACTGTATAAATATTTTTATAATCGGCACTTCACTGTCAAAGCTACCTTTGCGTCAAATTGGTTACCATTGACTGGACATTATTTTTTCATGCATTGTTATTGTCGTGCTGCTTTTTGTGTGAATAGTTGCCAACACACTGCTGTCCGCTGTAAATTAGTTTTTTTTTTTTTGCGCATTGTTAAATTAGGGGTTTAGACTTGAATTGTAAGGTTCTCTTGCATCTAGTGCTTCATTATTGTGTCACTCCAATTATATTCCATGTTTAGAATAATTGTATTGATAAATATTAATTGCATTATTCGTTTCCAGAAAAGTAATTAGCAATGTGATATAACTACTTTTTAACAGTAATTTCGTCATATCTGCGTACTACCGAAAGAGAACGTGCCACAGCTAGTTCAGAGCTTCAGCGCAGGAGGCCTGCCGACGACTTCACAAAAGTCAAATTCGAGGGTTTTACGTGCCAAAACCAACGAAGGGAATCTGGCAAGCCCCAGCGGAGGACTGAGGATTAATTTCGACCAGCTGGGAATCTTTTGAGGTTCTACCGAAGGCCCAGTTACACGGTGCCTTCTCAGCAATAAACCTCCGTCAGATTGCGGGTTTCTCGGCTGGAATTCGAACCTGCCACGGATCCCTAGGTCGTTGCTTTTCCTCTGAGGTGGCATCAACAACTCTACAATACGCGACACTAGGCTTTGTTCAGAAAACGCCCCGCACGCGAGTCCAGACGTATTTTTAATGCGAAAGCGTAAACTGGTCCCATGGAGTGAGCCGACGTCATCAGCTTTGAAGCCGCACCAGACGGCACCTTAAATCCTTTCTCCAAGTGAAGCCAGCTCCCAGCTGTGAAACCACGAGAAAAGCCTCGGAGTCATTCCATGTCAAACGTCCCAGACGTTGCCACTCGACCCCTTCCGATTTCAAAAAAAAAAAAAAAATTCATGGCCTTTTGCCGCAATGTCCGTAGCCATGCCCTAAAATATTTGTGGTGAATTTTTTTTTTTTTTTTTTTGTTGATGACGTGAGGGCAGTAGGGACACTGAAGCGGTTCTCTATTTGAGAAAAAAACATTTCAATGGCCTTCATTCTACCTCCAGGATCAGGAATATCAAGATTATTTTTCAATTCGGTGCACGGAGGCTTCAGAAATTAATTTTTAAAGTACCGCCGAAGCCCCTCCTTCCCGGGGCGTGACGTCACACTAGGAGCTTTCGGAATCTCTGCTCTCGCGCATCTTCAGCGCCTGTCAAAGCTATGCACGCGCACTCTTGCTATTTTCAGAAAGGTCAGAAAGAGACGTCACGACTGGTGTCAGTGCGGGGAAATATACGTGGCAAGCTTGCCGTTGCACGCGCTGCCCACACGAGCGACACGCGCTTGGCGGCCTGAAGATCCTAGAATGACGTCACGACTGGTCGAATGTTTTTTCGCTTTTTCTCGCTTTTAGTCGCATCTTCAGGGAAAACAAAAGTGATATTCAGATTCACGGGATAAAAATACGCCAGAATTCACCTCTAACTCGTTTTTTTCAAGAAGTGTTTCAGCTTCCCTTTAACTTTTAAAAACAGCGTGAAACTAGGCATCACTCAATAATTGGTGAAAAATCTGCTTTTTAGTGAAACACCCAACAATATTTTTTTCTTAAATGTGGTTGGGCTTGTAAAGTTCTGTTTAATTTATTTTTTTTAAACTAAAAAACATTGAATATTTTAGCATTTTTCTTATTTTTATTTAATTACTCTCGGGACTTAATATAACTTTTTACAGGCTGTCCCTGCAGGTATATAATCTATAAAAAAATGTTTAAAACCGCTCAATTAAATATCTCGCAGTTAACAGAAATTCTGAGGTTGCAAAAAAGTGTGTTTTGACCCATAAACAGCCGTTTATTTCACCCTGGGGTGGTCCAAGTAAAAATACAAAATATGGTGGGTTTGGGAGAAAATTGAGAATCTTTTGATTCTGAATGTTTAATCAAAGTAATGTTTGTTTAAAGCGAGAAAACAATTTTTGAAGTTGAACTCTCGCACCACAATCCGGCGTCGCTTCTTAACGCCTCTTCGCCGCACAGCACGCCACCTGCGACGATAGCTGACACGATTAGGTCCAAAGAAGGAACGGAGTTTTCTGCCGCTTCCCCTTGTCCGTCTTTCCGGCTGCAAGGGAAGAAACGGCGGGCATCGTATAATAATCGGAGGTGCCGCCAGCGCGTAGCAATAGCAGGCCCGTCGAGCCCTTTGTATCCGAGGGCGGTTCGAAACGCGATGCGTTTCGAGCCGCCCTCGAAACGCATCGCATCGAGAAACAAGAAGGGAAAACCTCCTTGTTTCTCCAGCATTCTGCCTGCTTCCTTTCCCTCGCCCTAACTTCTTGAGTTGCAACGGACTATAGTTGCCGGCGTTGGCAGGAGAGTGTCTTGAGAAGTCAGTCTTCTGTCCCTCTTCAAACCAGACAGACGAATTCCTCAAAGCAATCACGTGTACTGCAATAATTCCAACGAGTGCGAGGAAATCTGTCAACTCCAAATGTGGGAAGTAGGGAATGCACGATCGGATTGACGCTGTCTCACGGCCGGAGCGTTCCGGTCGTTGAATTTGAAAGCCCTTGTGGAGCAAGTCCAACTCCGGCTCTCTGATTGTCTTGGTTTATTTTAGGTACGTGGCAGTGAGCTCTTCTTGTATCAGCCTTGTGTGGGTTGGCAAGAATGGGCATCTCGGGTGTCAGGATAACACTGCCTTGGTTTAGTACCTGTTGTTACTTATAGCCGAAGGTGGAAAGGGGTTAGTGCAAGTAGGGCCCAAGAAAAAGGCACATCGCAATAAGGCGTACGTACGTACACAGATAGCTTGTCCGCCTTGATCTGATATGATACATTCTCCATCAAAAAGGTTGTTCACCGTCAAGCTCAATACCGCTGGCTCGTTTGCTGGAAGCACTGGTCGTAACTCAATCGCTCCGGTGGCCCCTTCTGTCGTGTTGTCCTTTGCGGTGGCTGAACCGTTGGCTGATGAGCTGCCGTTTGTAGAGGGGTGAGGAACACATGGTCCCGGAACACATGGTCCCGGAACACATGGTCCCGGAACACATGGTCCCGGAACAAATTGTCCCAGAACTAATGGTCCCAAGTTCAAGGTAGGACAAAATGGTCCCGTAAAAAGATTGTTTCGAAACCAAGACATACTATGCAATATATTTCATCCGTTATGCAATCAATGATTTCCTGGTGAAACGAAGGATCTCGTCTATATTTTGAGGCCAGTTACTTCGAAGAAAGTGGTCGGGTATTGAACTTAGTTTTATTCAAAATGGTCAACATATTTTCAAACGAAATTTTTTTTAAAGGAAAAAATGAGGACTTTTTAGTCATACTGTTGAAGCGGGTCCATATCACATTAGCGAATGACGTTTTAGCGAATAGCGACATTTGAGCGGATCAACGTTTTAGAGAATAACAGGGGCGTGTGTTAACCCCCTCTCCCCTCCGTCTGCAGTGGCTCATTACAAACAATATGAACCCACTTGGCCCACACGTAAACGCCGCTTCGCGGCGGGCGACTATTTGCTAAAGTGTCATTCAGTAAAAAGTGGGCGTTCGCTAAAACGCCACTCGATCAAGTGAGTGCCTCCCCTGTTGAAGCCATGAAACTCGAATTACTTCCATTTCGTCATGACGCGTGGTGGTAGCACACATAACGAGCGGAGCTCGATGCCTTTTTAGGTGCATTAGGTTTATATACTGCAAATCATTTCTGAGCTTCCCAGAAAAATATAGAAAAAAAAAACGGTCGAGCTCGTGCGACCGTCAGCTTAAAATTTTGAGCTTTTCTTGTAAATTGGAAACCGTAAAATGGTTACCTGCGTGTGTTATTGGATTTTATCGGATTTATCCGAAAACGCAGAAGCCACATTGGCAATATTTTTCTGGGACCAATTTTTCCTAGTTTGTACTTGGGACCATTAATTCCGGGACCATTTGTTCCGTTTCCCTTTGTGGAGCCGTCGTGATGGTTAATGTTGTGGATGCCATTCCTTGTGACGAGGCACGGTCATTGTACGTGCCGCCGCGTCGCTATTCGCCGAGGTCCCATCATGTGAAGAGCTGGATGAAGTGTCGTGCAAAAAAAAAAAAGACGCCGCGCGCGTTTTGGCGTACGTTCCCCTGCGACGCGCGCCTCGAACGCGCGTCGCCGCTATTCGCCGAATTCAGTCACGTGAGGAGCAGACTCCGCATGCCGTACAGGAAAGCCGGCACTCCGGGGGTGAACGCTCAACCCAGGCTCCTGTAGGGAGCCTATAGGGAGTTTTCACATGACGTCAATTCACCATTTTGTTGTTAGTTTGTTTTTTCAAACAAATTTATTAATGTGAAAGATTACATCGCAACCTGTTAAAGGGGCCCTGCAATGACTTTTTTACTAATTTTTAATTTGCACCGAACCTGAGCGCACGAACGTAGTAACTTTGTGAAACTTTTTTTTTTCTCGAGATTCCCATTATTTTAAAAGTTATACGGAAATTAAAATTACGAAAGCAAGCACAAAATAACTTCCTTATGACGTCCTTGGTTGCTTGAGAGTGGCCGCGAACTAGAGAAGCAGTGAGCTCATCGAGCGCTCTCGGCTGCCGCACTCCGTGCCAACGGCGCGAGAGGGCGCCATTAAAGCATGTTCTTGATAGGCTGTATGCAGCGGGCGGCCAGAGCGGCTCTCATTGCATTTGCTGCGCGATTAAATACTAATTCAGCATGACACTTCATCGGCCACAAACGACAGCAAACACGGGGTAAAAATCAGTTCAGAATGGGAGCTACTTTGCGCTGCCATACCGCGAAACACAGCATTTCGCCGAAGGCCTTCGGAACGCTCGGAACCGGTCGGATCCTCCTGCCCATACGACCGCAGCGCCGCCGCGTACATCCGGCACTTTTCCGTGTCGGCGCCTGATCCCACTAGTCCTTTCTAATATGCGCCGCCTTTTCCACCGCTTGGTGGCGGGTATGTCGACGGGTCATTTCTTGTTTCCGTACTTTATGAACTGCATTCATTTCTTTTTTTATCTAAAATACTGAACAAAAACTACTTTTTATAAATAATTGAAACGGTTCGCGCCACTTATATTTTGTATTTCGACCAAAAAGAAGCCTTTAGCGGCTCTGAAAAGTAGTAAGCTCAGGACCAAAGACGTCACATTTTGCGCGCTTTCGATACCGCGGGTCGCCCTCGTCGGTGGAAGAGGTTTCCGCGTCGTCCGGTTAAAATATAATGCACTGATATTTAGGTACTCTCTCCGTTCCCGCTGGCTTGCCCAAACCCCAAGAGACGTGAAACCGCAAAAAAGGTAGACGCTTAGATATGATTGCAGGGCCCCTTTAAGAACAGATACAGCGGTAGAGGTGACATGGGTGCCACCCCCGTCTCCGCGGCGGACGCGCCGCGTTAAGGCCCGACCACACTAGCGTGAACGGCGCCGCCGGGCGGCGCCGCCGGGCGGCACCGCCGTCCGGCGTCCCAACGCGAGGAGTCCACATTGGCCTCCGTTTTGCAGGCGTCACGTGACAGCGCTGGATCCCGCGATCGCGCCTCCCGTCGGATTTCCCGCTCTTTCGTCGTCTGCTCTTCGTTACATTCTTCCGTTCCGCACTCGCTGTCTAGACGGTAGGAGTTCATAATGACCTGGTGATCAGCGTGAATGTGATTATCCTAGCCTGCTCGTTGATCTTGCGACGTCGCCGCGTTCTGAAGGGAAGGAGGTGCGGGTTTTGGGATCGGCCATGTTGGTTCTACCGAAACACCGAAGGACAGGACAGGTCTGGCGCACCGCCGGGGCTTTGCTGCCCCGGCGGAGCGCCAGAGATAAAGGCTACTCTCGAAAGTGTCACCAGATCAACACGACATCCGTCACAACAGAGACGACATGCAACAAGTGCCACGGAGAAACTCACTTGTAATTCCGAATTCCTCTCCTATAATTTCCCAGCGGTTAGTTTCAAGGAACCGCTCCGTTGGGGAAGGCATCGGGGGGAAATAGGGGGAGCAGACGACACGAAACACGTCCTTCGCTTCGAGACGCGCCGAGAACCGGCTTGAGCGTTGCCATGGCATCGCGACGTCACTATCTACGCCACCTCCCATTGGCTCCTCTCTTCTGCGGCGTGCGGCACTGAGCTCTGAACCGCGCACGGAGCGGTTGGGTGTGCGGCGCCGCACACCCAACCGCTCCGTGCGCGGTTCAGAGCTTGACGCCGCACGCCGCAGAAGATAGGAGCCAATGGGAGGTGGCGTAGATAGTGACGTCGCGATGCCATGGCAACGCTCAAGCCGGTCCTCGGCGCCTCTCGAAGCGAAGGACGTGTTTGGTGTCGTCTGCTCCCCCTATTTCCCCCCGATGCCTTCCCCAACGGAGCGGTTCCTTGAAACTAACCAATTCGGAAACACAAGTGAGTTTCTCCGTGGCACTTGTTGCATGTCGTCTCTGTTGTGACGGATGTCGTGTTGATTTGGTGACACTTTCGAAAGTAGCCTTCGTCTCTGGCGCGCCGCCGGGGCAGCAAAGCCCCGGCGGCGCGCCAGACCTCTCCTGTCCTTCGGTGTTTCGGTAGAACCAACCCGGCCGGACCCAAAACCTGCGCCTCCTTCCCTTCAGAGCGCGGCGACGTCGCAAGATCAACGAGCAGGTTAGGATAATCACATTCACGCTGATCACCAGGTCATTATGAACTCTTACCGTCTAGACAGCGAGTGCGGAACGGAAGAATCTAACGAAGAGCAGACGACGAAAGAGCGGGAAATCCGACGGGAGGCGCGATCGCGGGAACCAGTGCTGTCACGTGACGCCTGCAAAACGGAGGCCAATGTGGACTCCTCGCGTTGGGACGCCGGACGGCGATACCGCCCGGCGGCGCCGTTCACGCTAGTGTGGTCGGGCCTTTAGACGACCGAAGTTAAAATGCACCTAGGGCGGGACGCGCTACCTGAAAGGCCCGCTGAGGCATGGTTTTATAAAAACAATATTAATTGTTCCGCAAAACCTTGCGAACTAAAGATGATAAAAACATCACGCGCCCATCATTTGGTACTAAACTCCTAAAAATTTCATACAACAAGAGTCTTTTCCGTTTGTTTTTACGCAAAAACAGGCTTTCAAAACGGTCAAGGTGATTACAGCACAGAGAAACGATAAAGAGTGGCGCTGTCGTCGCATTTAGCTCGGTCTCGGTGGACGCCAGTTGCCCAGGTTTCGACGGCGAGTTTCCCAACTGAGTGTTTTTTTAGCGTTGGTTAAAACCAGAAAGACTACAACCTACTCATAAGCAATTTGTGCGGTCCAATATACCTTCTACAATGCCCAAGCTTCGTGTCATGTACATCTATCTGTCTTCATTTTTTTCTGTCATAAATCAGCAGAATAGACGGTATGCGAAACTGCTTGGTGGTCTGGCAGCACTGTGCACACGGCCACCTTGGTTGCGTCAAGTATCTTGAGTTTCGGTTTCTCAGCATTTCCAGAGCATGGACGCTCTGCCATTAACTGCGATTCGGAAACTGAATTATTTTCTGACTTCCGATCACCCAACGTCGACAAATGACTAGGCCGTCATGCCTTTCATCTCTGAGGAAACTTTTAATTATTTTTTTCGAAGCGAAAACACATAAAGTCTTACCGTTTAGCGGTAACCTGCTCCACGCCAATACATGCGAATCAAGGTTACTTTTTTTAAAATTTGATTTTAGTCGTTACTGGCGAAAGCTTTTTTTTTTTTTTTTTGGTGGAAAGCTTAGTGTTTTTCTAATTAAAGCCGTGCACTGGGAAATAATTTTCAGGCGTTGCAAAGAGCTCAGATTGTTTGCAGATAGCTTCGACCTCAAGCACAGTTGACGGATTTTGCGCTATTAATGAAGATTTGTTCAACCTTGGCAGAATAACTGCATCGACTTTCTTAAAACAACCCCCCGAGCTTCTTTGCACTAAACAAAATGTTTACATCGGCTGCGACAAAAAAAAAAATAAAAAAATAGGAGATTGTGAAACGAAGTTGCCACCACTCGTGTTGCTCCATTCGACGTCAGCAACGTAAGTTTTCTCCGCCGCCGACATCGAAGTTTTAGCCACTGCGATGCACCAAAGACGAACGCTACGTTCGATGTAATCGAACGTGGCGTTCGATTACAGATGGGAAAATGTTCTTTGCCATACCGCAATATCCCGTCTCTGGGACTGTTGAGCAAACATACACGTCGTCTGTGGCTGTTGTGTTTTCTATTCTGCTTTACCCCGCTTTAAATATTCCAGAATATTATACCAACAAACTCTCCCGCTTAGCTTTAGAAGCGTTTTACAAACCTCGTTCACAGAAAATTCGCTGCAAAGCAATGAGATTGTTTTCTGGCTTTCTCAAATATTTTTTTTTAATATATGACGTTAAATGAGGGCTCTGTGGTGCTTTCAGCTTTCGTTGTTCATTGTTAACCATATGCATCTTCAGTCATGGCGGGCGGCGTAGATTTTTAAAACTGTCATTTTTTTTTTTTCGCTTAACATCTTTTGTTTGGTCCGCATACATTGAGCTGGTTGCGCATCAGGAAAACCACAAATCAACACTACAACCAGCGTAAAAAAATTAATAAAAAAGTTAAAAAAACACATTTGGTACAGCTTCGTGAAATGATTAGGGACCAGTTCAATAGTTGTGCATGGCCTCACGCCACGCGATAACGTTCGCATGTTTCATAGCGTTGTCACCGATTCTCTTGTCAAAAGCTGCACCTCAAGTAAAAAATAAAATAAGAAAAAATTGTAAACCCTGTTTTCGCTTACGCCACGCACGAATGGAAGGTTTATCGCTGCCTCCGCAGTGGAACGAAGCAACGCGTTGTCATCGCATAAATCGCACGAAGCGCGGTCGCTTGTTTACACGGGTTCTTTGCCGGCAAGGAGGTTATAAATAGGAGGGGGCACGTTGCAGTGCAATATATGTGAAGCCTAGTCATAAAAAGTTTAAACGATATTATGCCCAACGTGACTGCAGATCTCTCTGGCGATTGGTGCGCGTGACATGCGAGATGGATGGTTGTTTGTAGAAGGATTCCTTGCGGGCTTGCGCGCGCTCCGTCCGGTAGGTTTTATCAGATCGAAGGTTGGGCGTGAAGCAAGCAAGCAAGCGGTTGAGATTATAATGCAATTAAATGAAAAGGTGCAAGCGAGGTTGAGGCGGATCACGAGCAGACGACACACCGCTGCTGGTACACGGGACGATCAGGGCAATCGCCGCAACGGAGAAAACGAAGGCCGGGCGTCGCCGGGACCACGGTGGCCGGGACGCTAATTTCCTCAGGCTACGGGATGGGTGCTTGCAGCGTGGTCGGCTGCCGCAATCGGACTGGCTTTTTTTCAGCGGGGGTTACCTTTCACCGGTAAGGCCTTGGCGTATTACACAAACATAGTTTTACGATCTTCGTCTCATCCTACGATGGACTAAAGGCCAAAGCCACGGGCCGCAAGGTCCAATCACGTTGCAAGCTAAAATATGACACGCTTAGCATTGGTTAGGGGTGGACGAATGATCCTCCGAGTCCAAGAGCGCTGCATCATTTTTATAGCTTCGACACTGCAAAGAGCCTGTATGACATAGCTTTCTTTGCAATGTAAAATTGCTGAGTCACTCAGTGCTATTCAATCCAAACTACCGTCCGCCCCTCCCCATTAGTGATTCGAGACGCGGGTGCCGATACGCGCATCGAAGCGAAATACCACGCAACTTGTAAGTGGCTCGTGATTGGATCTGGCGGTCCGTAGCTTCTGCCTTTAGTCTATCGTAGGGTGAGACGAAGTATAGTAGGAATCGATCAACAATTATCTTAGATTTCCGGCGGTCGCCGAACTGCGGAAACGATGGATTTCGGCCGTTGGTCGCGGCGGTGGCAGGGCCCCATCGAAGTGGAGCATGGTATGCTCCGTGCACTTCCAATCGTCAATAAGGCATCTCCCAATCTCGAGTCAAGTTGAGCTGGTTCAATTTATCACGACAGCAATGAAACGTCCCAGTGAACGACCTGCATAGCGGCCGCAACGAAAAGCAAAAGCCAGTAGCGTTATATAACATATGGGAACGATGAGAATGCAGCTATCATTTGCAGGCGAGCGCGGAAATCATCGCCGCAGCAATGCGTAAGTACTGGTCCAATCTGTCGGGTCGACATAGTAACCCAATCATGTGTGTATATAACTCATTTTTCCTTTGGCTACTGCAGTAATTACTGGCCAAAAGATAAAGGAAATACTCCCCGCAGATGCACCGTACATTACCCAAAGCACGCCAACAGACTTCGTTACAGCGCTTACGTTGCGCGCTGAATGCTATCGCTTTCCGGAGGGTAACGGTCTGTAGAAAACAGAAGGCAAAACGAAGCGCAGCAGGCGTAGAATCGGTCGGCTGTGCGCGGGCCACAGTTTCTGTCTGTGATGACTGATAACTGAAACCCATGGACGAGCACTACGCTCCCTGCCACTGTGCTCCATGCTACCCGCCACCATCAACCACGCGACGGTCACGTGCTGGGCCGATAAGTGAGGAGGGTAAGGAGGAAAATGAGAAAGAGGGGAAGCATCAAGGGAGCATGGCTTGGGGAGGCTACGCGGCTGCCCGTCATGCCCCCTCTCTTCTAAAAGCCTCCTTGTTTGCCAGTCGGTTCACTCGTTTCGTTTTCTCGCCGCTACCAAGATGGTGGACGTAGTTCTCAGCGCGCTACCAGATGGCGCTCTACATTTCGCATATGGTCTATTCCGCCGTTAGCATGTTGCAGACACCATTCACTCGGTGATCGAAGTGTATGGATATGGTGATCGAAGTAGTTAGACTGTATTTGGGAAAGGGTACTATTTGAGGATTGTGTATCTTATAGTCTTGGGCAGCAAACTGATGAAATCTAAGAGTATGTAAAATTTACTGAACCGCCTTTTTACACTGCCTGATATGCTTGCCCATAGACGAAAGCTTTAGCCTACTCAACTAGTTTCTTTGGACGTTTTAAAAAACAACTATAGGGTGATTTCAGATAAGATCGACCAAAGGGTGGCTGGTCGACATTTTTAAATCAACTGATGTTTTTATATGACATTGTCTAGTGTCTGGTATAAACGAATCCACACTTAGTTTTGACCAGAAAAAAAATTTGGAGACAAGAAAAATCGTAAGGCAGGGAGAGGTGGACAGTTGCAATAACGCGCACTGATGGAGGGGGCAAGTTTGAAAGTGAATAATTAAAACAATAAAATTAGGAGAATTTTAAAACTTTTTACAAACAAACTATGGGTACAACTTGCTTGTAATATAAAGTAATAATATTTATTAAAAATTTATTTAGTTTTCTAAAAATTGCCAAACATGCCTGCTCGAACGACAAATGGCAAACTTTGGAGGTCTGTATCTCATGAAATAATTTAATCATTATGATATTATTTGCAGATATTATTCTACTAATATATAGCTAATATTTAAAAAATAACTAAGGTATCTGTGTGATACAATAGTTAGGATATATTTAGTCAAACATGGGAAAAAAATCAAATAAAGAAAAATTCCAATGCAAATTAAAAAAAAACACCACCTTCGATTTTTTTAAAATTTGGGTACCCTGTTATACTCTATTTCGGCATTCATTTCTATTAAAAACATGTTGCGTCATTGCACTGTGAAAGAAGAAACAACTCCCCAAAGTAGGGTCCTTTTTCAAAGCCTACACTTAGCAGTGTCCTATACAAGAAGTGACTCTGAGTTCCAGTTTCATGAAACTTGCACAAATCTTTTATATACATTTATTCAGATGAGGTCATTGATAAAAAGAGCGATCGGTCACACAGTAAAAGGGAGGAGAAACTATATACAGCATTTTACATAAGCGTACAAAGTGGTATCATATTAGAGACTAATGATTTGAGAAAAGATGATGCAGTGTGAAGTTGTACCTTCCGGTATATATTATATCTAGAGTAAAATAAATAACTTTACTTCCACACACAAAAACAAAGATATAATAGTAAGATATTTAGGTTGGCGTTGTATTTACGATTACAAACAATTTCAGGTGACGGATGCCATAGTGCCTAACTGGAGCAGCTTCGATGCTCTCGGTGTATGAATGAATCTGGCAAGCCGATATATTTTATCCTGCTCGAGGATAACATTTTGGGATTTTTTTTATAGTGATCAGATAAAAATTATTAGTAACCACCAACAAAAACAGTAGGTTAAATACCCCGTGAAGAAAAATGTGATAAATAAGATGTCCCTGCATTCAAAATGAGCAGTCCTTGGGAAACCAAATTCGGCACTTTACGCTAAGGTTTTCCTCGCTGTAACCATTTAATAAAGTTGCTTCCAAGCAGATCCGACTGTCCGTGCTACATATACGTCACAGGTCCCTTCTGTTGATGACTTGCTGAGCCGCCACGCGTGCCAAGACTGAATGCCAGGGAAGGCGCGCACCGTAAGCCACTCTTCTTTTTTTTTTGTTCACGATACCGAACAACCTCATTTTCGTCCAGATATACAAGATGCACGCCTTTCAGGTTCTTTGATAGAACGCTCACCATTGTCCTGGCCGTCTGAATTGCGCTTACTGAACGTTCTCTCAGGTTGTTCAGCGTGGCCTGGTGCTTCACGAGTCCGCCAACTCCGTCACATGCATTTTTCCCATGTCCAGATGCAGAAAATAACCACTGGGCTTGTGGGCAATCGTCCTTTGCAAATTGGTGAAGCTGGTAGCGATTCTTGAAATGACTGGCGGCGCCTGGCCTGAGCCATGTCGGCGACCGGTTCGCGAGGGGTTGGCGGTGGGGTTACGTTGATGGTCACTCGGATTAGCCCTTGCTGTACTGAGCTACCGCCTGCAGTGCCTTATCGCCGGCTGGTGTCAACAACGAGAACACACACACCCTGTCTACACCAAAACTACAAGCGTTCACCGCACACGCGTCGCCGCCGCTTTTAAGCTTTTGTGAAATTGCTTTCTTTTGCCGCGGAGAACCGCCTTATCTTAACTACGCACCTGAAATCCTTCCAGGCGGGCGTACACAATATCAAGCGTTTCGAGAAATGCCCGTGGAGTAGAACTATGGGAAAATTCGGAGCCCGCGATGTCGATATCGTCGCCGTTGTGTTAGTACGCCGTCGCGTACTGCAGTCCCCCGTTGGGGGAGGGGGGGGGGGGGGGGGCGGTCTTACTACGATAACATGGCGACAGCGTTTACACTCTATGTATTTACGCGAGGCTCGAGTATTTGGGGATAATGCTGCCGGTTGGTGTGCCCCTTTGTGCCTGATATTATCGCCCGTGACGCCAGCGAGTGAGATGGCGACAGGCATGACTGCTCAGTAAACAGGCGTCGGCGGCCATGTTTTGCTGGTTGAAGCGAACCCCCTTGTCCTTGACAGCGAGCGGGGAAATGCGAAAAAAAGATTGTATCGGCCGTTTTGCCAGAACTAGCGACGAGTGTCGTCTGCGGTTTCCGGCAACTATTTTGCCATAATCGTGAGCTTAGCGAGGAAATGATTTTTGCTAGCCACAGAACACTACCACGCAGAAAGGGAATGCTTGAACATGTTTTTGTTCTGGATATATGTCAGGGATATATATGAGAGAGAGAGAGAGAGAGAGAGATGAAGGTGGAGCGGAAGAGGGAATAGCATATAGTGTCGCAGGAGAATAAAGTAAACAAAGTTCCTAGTGGCCGATGGCTGCATGATCTTTTCTCGGATCACTAGTCCGTAATATGATACCTCTTTGTACACAGTAGTTTCTCCTTAATTTAAGTGTGTGAACGATTTCTTTAGTTATCATTGGCCTCATCTGAATAAAAATATATCAAAAATGTGTGTTGGTTTCATGAAACTGGAACTCAGAGTCAGTTCTTGTATAAAACACTGCTAAGTGTAGGCTTTGAAAAAGGACCCTACTTTGGGGAGTTGTATCTTCTTTCTCAATAAAATGATGCAACATGTTTTTAATGGAAATGAATGCCGAAATAGAGTATAACAGGTTACCTAAATTTAAAAAAAATCGAGGGTGGTGTTTTTTTTTATTCGCATCGAAATTTTTCTTTGTTTGATTTGTTTTCCATGTTTGACTAAATATATCCTAACTATTGTATCGCACAGATACCTTAGTTATTTTTTAAATATTAGCTATATATTAGTAGAATAATATCTGCAAATTATATCATAATGATTAAATTATTTCATGAGATACAGACCTCGAAAGTTTGCCATTTATCGTTCGAGCAGGCATGTTTGGCAATTTTTAGAAAACTAAATAAATTTTTAATAAATATTATTACTTTATATTACAAGCAAGTTGTACCCATAGTTTGTTTGTAAAAAGTTTTAAAAATCTCCTCATTTTATTGTTTTAATTATTCACTTTCAAACTTGCCCCCTCCATCAGTGCGCGTTATTGCAACTGTCCACCTCTCCCTGCCTTACGATTTTTCTTGTCTCCAAATTTTTTTTCTGGTCAAAACTAAGTGTGGATTCGTTTATACCAGACACTAGACAATGTCATATAAAAACATCAGTTGATTTAAAAATGTCGACCAGCCACCCTTTGGTCGATCTTATCTGAAATCACCCTATAACACTTAACTCTTAGGAAACCGCAGAAAAGTGGGAGGAGATACAGCGTTAGTGCCAAAACCGCTGAAGCTTGTGAACACAGACATAAAATATTGCTGAAATTGTTGTTATAATAAACCAAGATTTGAATTTACAGTTTTGTTGAACTTAAAATATAATTAAAACAACAGTAAATACGCGCAGCAAAAAAAAAGTGAAACATTCAAGTAAGTGGAATGCACATAGGTTTTTTGTACTGAAAGGAACGACACGATGTGAAATGTTTCAGTAGAGCTTTCCTATACGAGTTTCTAACGCGACACAACGTTCAATATACCGGGCATCCGTGAGTAAACCGAACCCTGTTTTTCGCATTGCAAAAAATAAACTAGACATTGCGGAAAGTCGAAATTCCGTCAGAACGTAGCGCCAGCTGTTCGGGCAAGTTGCCGAAGTTTAAGCACCAACCGTTATCTTATTCAAAAGTTATACGCGGTTTTCTGAAAATTTCAATGGAAAAATAGCTGCCGACGGAGCTCTTGAATATAGGGAGCTCTATGGCGCCACAAACCGCAAACGGGCGAAACTGGGCACCATTTTTCCATTTAAAGTTTCATAAAATCATTTAGAACTTTTGAATAAGATAAGAGTTGATGCCAAAACTTTGGCATGCTGCTCGAACGGCTGGGGCATACGTTCTGACGGAGTTTCAGCTCTCCGCGATGTCTAGAGTGTTTTTGCGATGCGAGAAACAGGGTTCGGTTTTCTCGCGGACGCCAGGTAGTTGAACTTTATTTGAGAATTTTTAACAATCTGTCTCTTAAAGTAAGCAGGATGGATTATGTATGATTCTTGCCTTCTTTGGTGGTCAACCAGAAAACATTAGGGTTGTCTTGAAATTGCATTTTCTCCCCATCTGTGTAGGTGATCGGAATGTTCCAGAGAAGACCAGAGGGGCTGAAAATAGATATAACGAGGAAAAGAGGGTGGCGAAAAAAAGAGCTTAAAAATAACATATCACAATAAAATGAATTAATAAAATACCAATAAAAACAATACGAATACTTTTTTTGATTGAGTGACCAGACATCGTTTATTGATTTGGAACGGGCTCATGCAAAACAGGTAGCCATAGTGCCTAATTCAAGTAATATATTGAATTATAGGGTGGCATAAATCTGCAGGTTTAATCTAAAGCTGCTAAAAAAAACTGAAATCTGCACATAGTGAAGCAAAATTTTAATAAAAGGTGTATTTTAGTGGTCATTTTTTCTTGTGAATGTTTAAGGCCTCTGTGAAAAAATAAACCGGCAAACTTGCAGTATATTTCCGATATGTTATAGCGCCAAGCTTCTCCCTACTTATCCTGTAGTTTTAGTTTCACTTTCCGTTTTTCAATAAATACACGGCACTTTACAGAAAACATAGATTGTGACTGGGCACCCCATTGGATTACCGTACCCGAAACAGAACGCCACTTTTTGTGGTTGTCAAAAGTCCTTTAGGAACAAGAGTTGAGGGGCGGTCGCACAAGAAAAGTTTTGACCTTGTAATACTTTATGTGAAAGTAGTCAGAATGGCGGCGTAAACTAATGAAAAGAAAGCTAAGGGAAGCTATGAACTTGAACCAATAAAATACGCACTTTGGATTATATTCATCTTGACGAACGACGGCCAGTTTTTGCCCGTAACTCCTACTAAGTGTAATCAAAGGATATCCAGCATTCTTAGTCCAGCACCCCACCAAAGATGGCGTTACGAAGCTTCGACTGTTTTCCTGCAATAAAACAAGCCTCGTAATTAAAAAATGAATATGTAAATACAACAAATTTGAGCGTTAAAGATGGCCCCGTTAATTCGGAGACACACTTTGCTTTTACAGGTATGTATTAACAATATTATAATTTGGGTCTACGAACGTTTCTACTGCTATTTAGGCCTAGCGTATTGTACTGTACATGTTTAAAGATTTGGTGGACGAAAAACTTGTGGTCATGATTGATAAAAAGGTATGTCTGATTACGTTTCATTGCTCGAGTCAACCACAACATAAACAACTTGGGGTGTGGCCAGCTTAGTAGCCTTTCCAAGCTTTATCGTTTTTAAAACATTTTGGCACAGTTTTTTGGTAGGGGACTTTATACGACCTAGACGAAACTTCAGTTTCTTTTAAGTGGAATGTGGTAGAATAATTTTGTTAGATGGACAAAACTGTCGTTTAAGTAAATTAAAACAAAACAATTAGGAAATTAATTCGAAGTGCCAAAAAATATATAAAGCCTGTCAAAAATATTTTTTTAAGTATTTTTCTTAACTTTGGACGTCATTTCAATAAAGTTTACTTACTCCAGCGGCTAATATATTCTTATGCAGCAGGGATTATTATGAAGCAATTTTTATTAAGAAAAAGTTGATTTGTTAGTTTTTTAGTCAGATTCGAGTAAAATAGCAAACTTACTACGTTGGACAATTTTGCCTCAAATTTGAGCTGATCTAGTAAGCGAATCGCCAATGATAATGACATGGAACAAGCATCAGTGCATGGCTATAATCATGTGCTATATGGTTTCATAAGCTTTGCATTGGGACGGTTTAGAAAAAAGTTATATCTATAGCTTCAAAGTCGTCAGAAATCTAATTTTTCAAAATAATTAAAGTAAATTAAGAAAAAATATTTAATTTTAATTTTTCTACTTGATAGCTTATAAGGGATATAAATACCGGATACAAGTCTTGGATGTAATATTGGTGTAGTATTTTAAGGACAACTAGTTAAATGAGCCAATTTCAGGCCTGTTACTCAATCTTTGATTCAACTATGCTGGCTTCATGCAATGCTCCTGGCGGCCTTAATAATGACGTGCTTTTTGAAGCCATTTTACAATTGTTATATGTGGTCATAAAAACTTATAAAATATCCGAGGGATGGTACTGTGGGCTAAAATAAACCATCCATGTTAACACTAATGCCACCTGCAGTCCGAGAGCGGGGCAAGCCAGATATTATGTTTCAAGCTCTGGCAAGCAACTGTTATTATCTTAACAATCTATGGAGCACAGTATAAGATGATAAAAAGAGTAATTTAAAAGTGTACACCAGGGAATCATTAACGAAGCAGCTGAGTACATATCTGCAATACGCAGAATTGTAAAATATATGTCGGTGTTGGTGTGACAATGATGTTTTTCACTTATGAACGCACCAGCTATATTCTGATGCAGTTCAAGCGACTTGCACAAATTTGAACTCTTTGAACTATGTAGTGCGTATTTTATTTTGTTTATAAGTTTACATAAATGAGACATAGCTGAGTTGACAAAATGCAAAAACACCTGCTGTATCTCATCACAAAACCCCGTAATTTAATGAGTAATTTATCCGCGTTAATAAAACACGTACACATAAACGTATATAATTTTCCACAACACTCCCCCATGTGTTCATGCAGAAACCATTACAAAAAAAAAAGTCGTCGGCCTTAATATTGTACAATCTTACACATTTGTGCTCTTTAACTTGCGAAACTCCATAAGGGTACTAAAATACCGATTATGCAGTTCGCTGAGGACGCAGTTTTCCGTTTTCGAGTCGCCACACTTGCGAGAGGTGGATGCCTTTTAAGGCAGCTACGGACCCCCATTCGAATTCCCTGGCTTTGTGTAAATCACCCACGTACATATATATTTTTTTATATCAAGGGGAGTACGTTTGGCACACACTTTCCTGTCTTCTTCACAAAGTTCATTGATGTCTGCATGGCCGCATCCGCAGGCGAACGGAGGTTGTGCATCACCGCCTGCAGCTTCAGAAGATTCCCACCTCCACCACAGTCATTTTTGCCATGTCCCGATACAGAAAAGGATCCACTACGCTTTAGGAAGACTGGCTTGGTCGAACTCGTAGAGCTGAAATCTATTCTTAAAATGAGCAGGCGCTCCGTGAAATATATACGTTAGTGACGCACAAACTGAAATGTACTCCTTCAGCCAGTCTCAATGCATCTTAGAGCGAGTACTGTGTGAGGAGCAGTGTTGCGGAATGGGCACCCCCATTCCATTCCAATTCCATTCCGGGGAATTAAGTTTGCGATAATTCAATTCCTTTCAACTCCTAAGAATGGGGACACTGGGCCCATTCCCACTCCTGGAATGGCTGAATCGTTCCATTCCATTCCTATAATTCCGAAACATAAAAGTTGGCACTTGACAGCTACATTGTGTTGCCGGCATAAGCACCGTAAAGTTGACATTATCAAGCGCATAAACAATTGCAATAAAATGCAAAATTCCTCAAAAAAGCACTGATTTTACTAAGCGGAGCGCTGGTGGCACAAACTGTTTGTTTACATTCTATACAAACATCGAGAAAGCCCCTTGATATGTCGATGCTTGTTTAAAACGTCGGTCTTTCGACCACGTGGCTCGCAACAAACAGCAAAGCTTAAATCCACAAATTTTTTTGGCAAATTTTTTTGCATTTGTCTTCTAGGACATACGCGGCGAGCGTGTTTGTTTGATAAGACCATAAAAATGTCCAGTTCGTGCGTGGCGCAGAAATAACCTAGATTACTGTATTCTTCAAATACCTGCACAGCAATATATCTAGTACGCTGCTGGAGGCGACTCCGTGCACAGTGGCAAGAACACATCCTCTGACAGACTGCAACCTCTACGGCACAGCACGAGAGACTGTATCTACCATGTCACGAAACTGTCTTTCTGCAGGTCTAGTCGGTTCGGTCACGCGACAAGAGCGGTGGCGACAATCTACTTCACCTTACGATGAACCGCAACAGACAGCAAGAGAGCCATCGAAACCAATCCAGTGTCTTCTGTTCTTAGTGTCACATGACCCTGGGGCGCAGTAACGCGCCGTGCGTGTAGTTTCCCTCATGGTGCTGGATTGCCTGGGGTGACTCGTAGCGTTCGCAGCGGTCCATCACAAGGTGAAACACAGTAGGCAGAGACTAAAGTCAAAGGAAATAGCGGGAATCCGCTAGCTTGCTTGTAACCCTAACCCACTTGAATGTAAAACGTATAACACAGAAAACAAGCATCAGAACAAAGACCAAGTAAAAGGCGGACCTACACGTGACAATGCAGTATAAAAAGACAAGCGCCGGAGCAAAATGCAAGAGGAGAAGAGAAAAGTGAATCTCGCTTTGTTTTAATGCCGAGGCAAACCCAGATTTCACACTTCAAAGGAGTGCGCGCGAATGAACGTGGAAGGCGACAGGCCGCCTGTTAAACAGCGGTCCTCGAACTATAAGAAAACAATAACTGATCATCTTTCGGCGGCGCGCGAGTCAACGAGTTATCAGAGCTCTGCGAGGTATGAGTCGTCCCCCGCTCCCAGATCTCAGTCTGTGCGCGCGTGTATTCTCCATGCCTTCGTTTCTTTTGCTTGGTGCTTGGTTTCTTGTTTCGCTCGCTCTCGTGTAACGCCAGTAAAGCCCGTCGCCTGCGCGAAAGGCGCCACCGCCAGCCCTCCCTCTCCCTCCCCCTCTGCTCTTTGCTTTGACGCTTCTTTTTTGCATTGCATTTTTTTGCGTATAAGTCTGTTAGAGCCCCAAGCGGGTTAGCTGTTTTCCGCCCGCTCATTTTATTTCTGAGAAACTGTCTCGCTGACTGGCTCAAATTCACTGACTGTAAACACTAAAAAAAATAATAATAATAAATAGAACAACCGGGCCCATTCCATTCACATTCCATTCCGGGCAAAAGGCGTCTGATTCCATTCCCATTCGATTCCCCTCAACATTTCCGCCATTCCATTCCCATTCCATTCCGGGGTCGCGAAAATTCGGAATGATTCCGGAATCATTCCAACTCCGGAGTGGCAACTCCGCAACACTGGTGAGGAGTGCCGTGGCACAGGTCTTCTCACACAACACCGAAACATTTGGGACCTTGCGAGGTAGACGAAACACATATAAACACAAATATTTGATGCTTGCGCCAGTGGTGTTCCTGTATTTTATGTGGCAGAATCACTGTCCAGTTTTCCGCAAAATCAATATGCATAACAATATATCTAGTGGTCACCTTCTTCTTTTCAATACGAATAGCTTTCCGTTGACTTCTACGGATAAAATTGCGAGTGGTAAATCGTGTGAACGATTTTTTTATCCTTTTCAAAAAGGCTTTCGAGTCCACAGTCTTGTTCATTAAACTGCCGTCCTCCAACGTGCAAAATGCAATTTTCTCATTTGCAATTAGCGCTAACGCTTTTGAGGCGAGTCGATCAATGCTAGGGCAATCGTTGCATTTGCCTTGTAAACCATCGGGCATAGGGCCAGGGTAACAGCACAAAACGACAGCCTCCTATGCAAATATTTTTCCCTTCTGTGCGCTGCTAAGTGTAGATAAGCACAAAAAATATATGGGCAGCACATGCCTGCGCACACGCATTGGCAAGGGCTGAGCTAACCCAATTTTAGTTGCTGCGAATACAACTTTGTCAGTCCTAATTTGGAGTCCAGGTTGGTTTTCTCTAACAGCTGGTAAGCTTCTCGGATAGACCTCGTCATTTAACGTTTGGCGAGGACTTGTTGTTTCCCACCTTTCATAACGTATATAGCGTCTTCCTTGTTGGGGGCTTTGCCGGGATTAGTCGTGATCATCGTGAGTGTAAAACCGTATGGCTGTCTGCACGATGTCCTCGCTTATCTAAGGGCCTTGGTATGGCTCCAGACGTTCTCGTACGCCAAAACGTTCACGCAGTCGCTTGGACTTTATCAGAATATAGGTCGATGCCTCGAGGATCAAACTTGCGACCTAGTTAATACAATGTAGACTGACCAGCGTGTTGGTTTAGTTGAGGAACAACGAAACAGCAAAACACAGGAATCAGTTGCTAATGCTATTCAGGAACATGACACCCGTGAATTCCAAAATATCTATGGAATCTCGGTTGATGGCTTTGTCGACCTTGTTGCCCTATGCCCCTACAGTCTACTCTTGTGAAATATAAAACAAAAATCATGAGACAAAAAAAAAGTTTGCGTTAGGTCTTGTTTAGCGCCTATATTAATCGAAGTTTACCTCTCGGTTGTGGACAGAGCCACAAAAGAGCGACTTGACAACAGTGACGTTGGATGAAACATTTTTAGGTTTGCGGACGAGTATACCCATTTATCCGACCTTGGAGTTGTCTTAGTTGTCAAAGCATTCACGTCATGCTCTTCAGGACTTGCGCCAAAGAAGACCCGTCACCGCCGTTAGACGGCTTGCAGTACTTGGAGCTTCGTCTTTATTTTACCCTCTCAAGGTTGTGCTGGGCATTTTAATAGAGGGCAAGGAAGCCGGTGCTTCACTTCTGAAGTGCTTACTCTAAGTCAGTCAAACACGAAATCATCAAGGCCCTTTTCTCTTCCTCCCTTTCAATATTGCCGCGCGCCAAGTAGGCAGCGCGGCCGTAGCCTAACGGTTATCGCGCTTGCCTCCCACGCGAATGGCCAGGGTTCGATTCCTGTCCGTGGCTACGCATTTTTGTTTATACTGTAATGTGATGTTCTAGTGAATTCGAGAACCGTCTAGCTGATTCGAGGTTGGAATGTTCTACGCGTCGAACCTTCTACATCGAATGCTCCAGAAGCCAACGCGTGTACAAAAGCGGCTCCGCCTGGCAAGCAGGAGTCAGTCTCGCCCCAGCGTTCGACTCTGCTGCCACGCCGACTTCGACGCCCGCGACGCTCTATTATTATCTTTTGTACTCTTTTATTTTTGGCACAAGTTCGCCACATTAAACGTTTATTTCTTCCTGTTTATTTATTGTTTTTTTAGTCACCACCCGTGACATTTTGGTGGAGGTGCGGGGCACCGCATGTCCGTGCAGCGCAGCCCTCCGAGTTCCCGCAGTACAAGTCCAAACCCAAGCTCCCGAGGACCCAACGAAGACCAGATCGAGACTCGATCAAGTCGCCGCACCCAAGGGCTACACCCGGAATACGGACTTTTACCACCCAGGACCAGGCAGCCGACGATGGCCAACCAGTCGCAGACCCCCGCCGCTCCTACCGTCGTCTACCTACCCGTCGCTCCTCGAACACCGGCTCCATTCCACGACGAACAGTACGAAGACATCGAAGACTGGATTGACCAGTATGAACGCGTTGCCCGCCACAATGGCTGGACCGACGAGCAGCGCCTGCACAACGTCTACTTCTCGTTTGAGGGGACCGCCAAGCACTGGTACGAGAACCATGAGTCCTCTTTGATGTCGTGGGACATTGTCAAGACCGATCTGAAGGCTACGTTCGTCAACCACCACCGCCGAGAGAGAGCCGAGGACCTACTGCGAACCAGGACCCAGGGCCCCAATGAAAGCGTCACGAGCTTTGTGGAAGACGTGCTCCGCCTGAGCTCCCGCGCCGACCCTCAGGCCACCGAGGGAAAGAAACTGCGCATTTTGATGCGGGGCGTGAAGGACGACATCTTCGGAGGCCTCGTCCGCAACCCGCCGGCAACCGTCGACGCCTTCGTCAGCGAGGCGACAGACATCGAGCGCGCCCTCCAAGCGCGCGCTTCCCACTACCAGCGGCAGCCAAGCGTCACTGCAACCGCTCTGCTTAGCGGCGAAAACACTCCTGGTACGGACATCCGCGAAATCATCCGGGAGGTCGTCCGGGAGGAAATCCGCCGGTTGCTGCCAGCTGCAAACCGACCAGCGACGCTCTCCATCGCCGAGGTTGTGCGGGAAGAAGTTCAGAGAGCCATCCAACCAGAGGCTCCCGTCGCCGTGGCAGCCACCGAGGAGCCCACGTTGACTTACGCCGCAGTGGCCCGACGGCCACCGCCTCCTCCTCGAGCCTATGTTGCGCCGCCCCGACGTCACTCTCCTGCGCCGCAGCACGACCGACGCCGCGACGACCAGCTCCAGTACGCCAGTCAGGAGCCCCGTGCACCCCGGAAGACCGATGTGTGGCGAACGCCCGACCGACGCCCTCTGTGCTTCCACTGCGGGGAAGCAGACCACACCTAACGCCGATGCCCATACCGTCGACTCGGGCTGCGCGGGTTCCACCCGAACGACCCGCGACCCCGTAATGGTGAACGGCCTCGGGAAATCGACGAGTACCTGCGACGACCTCAGTCCCCCGAGCCTGCGTTCCGCCGAGAGTTCCGGTCGCCTTCGCCACGACGTCCAGCTTCGCCGATGCACCGACCCCGACGTGAAAGCCTGTCGCCCCTCGCTCCACGCCGGGGAAACTAGGCGCGGCAACCCCTGGAGGTGGAGTTGCCGAAGACGACCGACGCCAAGATCCTCCACGAACGTCGGAGGGCCCCCACTCGAACGCTACCAGAGACCGAAACGACGCCCCGACAGCGGTGTCCAATAACCTAAATGTCGTCATTGACGGGCACGACGCATCAGCACTCGTGGACACCGGAGCAGACTACTCGGTCTTGAGTGGGAGGCTCTCCCGCCGCCTTCGAAAAGTCACCACGCCGTGGGATGGACCACAAATACGAACCGCCGGAGGGCACCTCATCACACCAGTCGGGAGATGCACTGCTCGCGTCGAGATCCACGGTGAGACGTGCCCCGTGAAGTTCGTCGTTCTGCAAGACTGTTCAAGGGACGTTATCCTCGGAATGGACTTTCTCTGCGAGTATGGCGCCGTCATCGACCTCGGGGCAAACCAGCTGACGCTGCGAAAGCCTGTTTTACCGCCGGTGGAGACCAACACGACGTCAACCGCGATCCGAGTTATCGCCGACCATGTGAACTTACCGCCGCGGTCGACTGTTTTCTTCACCGTTATAACCGACGCAGTCATACACGGTGAAGCTCTTCTGGAAGGCAGCGTCCAACTTCTCCTAGAAAAAGGAATTGGCGTCGCAAGAGGCGTAACGGATCTCCAAGAAGGACGTACAACTGTTCTTGTGACAAACTTCCGAGAGGAGCCGCAGCACCTGACGAAGGGTACCACTGTGGGCCACATTGAGGAGCTTAATTCAGGCGCCAGTCGTGGTCACCGCAATCTCCGAAGAAACCTCGTCGCAGAACAGCACGCCGCCGCCGCCGATCGACATTGACCCCGAGCTCCCAGCTCCTAAGCGCCGGCAACTGGTTGATCTCCTCGCTGAATGCCGTGACTGTTTTGCCACGTCGTCGAAAGTTCGCCAAACACCAATGGCGAAACATCGCGTTATTACCGACGACGACGCGCTCCCTGTCCACCAGTCGCCGTATCGAGTCTTCTTAAAGGAAAGGAAGATGATTCAGGATCAAGTCCAAGAAATGCTCGACGACGACATCATTCAACCCTCAAGAAGTCCATGGGCGTCCCCAGTCGTCCTTGTAAAGAAGAAGGACGGAACCCAGCGGTTCTGCGTGGACTATCGTCGACTGAACGCTGTGACGAAGAAGGACGTCTATCCGTTCCCCCGCATCGACGATACGTTAGACCAACTGCGCCACTCCCGATATTTTTCGTCGATGGATCTGAAGAGTGGCTACTGGCAAATTGAAGTCGACGAACGCGACCGGGAGAAAACTGCCTTCGTCACTCCCGACGGACTGTACGAATTCAAAGTGATGCCGTTCGGGCTTTGTACTGCGCCAGCCACCTTCCAGCGTGTCATGGACACCGTGCTGGCAGGTCTGAAATGGCAGAGCTGCCTCGTCTACCTCGACGACGTGGTGGTATTTTCACGAGATTTCGACGAGCACCTGAAACGACTTCGAGCCGTGCTTCAAGCCATCAAGACCGCCGGCCAGTCACTCAAGCCAACAAAGTGTCGATTCGCCTATGGTGAGCTTAAGTTCCTTGGCCACGTCGTGAGCAACAAAGGTGCTCTCCCTGACCCTGAGAAGACCCGCGCCGTGGCTGCATTTACGCCGCCGTCTGACAAGAAGGCCGTGAGAAGATTCCTCGGACTTTGTGCCTGCTACAGACGATTTGTTCGGGCTTCGCCAAGCTGTCCGCTCCGCTGACGCGCCTCACGAAGGACGCCGTAAAGTTCGAATGGACAGACGAACACCAGCGGTCATTCGATGAGCTGAAACGAAGACTCCAGACGCCCCCGATTCTTGGCCATTTCGACCAGTTCGCTGATACAGAGATTCACACGGACGCCAGTAACACCGGACTTGGCGCGGTGCTTGTTCAAAGGCAGAATGGGGCAGAGCGAGTCGCATACGCGAGTCGGACGCTGTCTAAGGCGGAGAGGAACTACTCTACAACTGAAAAGGAGTGCCTTGCTGTCGTCTGGGCAATAACGAAGTTTCGCCCATATCTGTATGGAAGCCCTTTTCGCGTGGTCACGGACCACCACTCGCTCTGCTGGCTCGCAAATCTGAAAGACCCCTCCGGACGCCTCGCCCGGTGGAGCCTACGACTGCAGGAGTTCGACATGACCGTTGTGTACAAGTCCGGCCGGAAGCACCATGACGCCGACTGTCTGTCAAGAGCTCCTGTCGAGGCCGGTCCTGCTTGTATCGAAGACGACGACGATGAGTGTTTCCTCGGCGCTTTGGACGTCAGCGACATGGCAGCACTCCAACGAGACGACCCTGAACTGCGAGCGCTCATCGAGCACTTAGAGGGACTAGCGAGTTCGGTTCCCCGTGCTTTCTTAAGAATCCTGCATACATTCTCCATGCGGCAAGGGGTGCTGTACAAGGAGAACTTCGTCAACAACAACACAGCATGGCTGTTGGTTGTTCCAGCGAGCCTTCGAGACGAAATATTCCAAGGATGCCATGACGACCCAACGGCTGGACACCTTGGCTACAGCAGGAAGCTCGCCAGGATTCGAGAAAAGTACTACTGGCCGAGGCTACCGAAGACCGTTCACCTATACATTCGATCATGCCACCAGTGTCAGCGACGCAAGAAACCGCCAACGAAGCCGTCAGGACTTCTGCATCCGATTTCTCCCCCGTCTATGCCGTTCCAGCAGATCGGAATGGATTTACTTGGCCCTTTCCCATCATCAACATCGGGAAACCGCTGGATTATAGTCGCCACCGATTATCTCACACGGTACGCCGAGACAAAAGCCCTTCCAGCAGGCACGGCTGTTGAAGTCGCCAAGTTTTTCATTGAGTCCATTGTCCTCCGGCACGGCGCCCCTGAAGTCCTGATCACAGACCGTGGATCTTCGTTCATGGCCCAGCTGACACAAGAGATCCTTCGTCTCAGTGGCACCGGCCATCGTCGAACCACTGCATACCACCCGCAGACCAACGGGCTGACCGAACGACTCAACAAGACAATCGCCGATATGATCTCTATATACGTCGACGTAGAGCACAAGACGTGGGACGAGGTGTTGCCCTACGTCACGTTCGCCTACAATACGGCCGTTCAGGAGACCACTGGATTCACCCCTTTCCAGCTGGTACATGGTCGGAAGGTAACGACCATGCTGGACGCAATGCTGCCCTATGAGACATCTGACAATGAGAGTGACGACGCCCAGGCGGTTGCTCAACGCGCCGAAGAAGCCGCCAGCTCGCCGGACTCATGATTCAAGACCAGCAACGCGTCGACGCGGGCCGCTACAACCTTCGTCGCAGGGACGTTCACTTCCAGCCCGGAGACAGGGTGTGGGTGTGGACGCCCATCCGTCGCCGCGGCCTCAGTGAGAAACTGCTGAACCGGTACTTTGGACCATACAAGGTACTTCGTCGCCTCGGCGAGCTGAACTACGAGGTGATGCCCGACGGAACAAGAACATCATCACGCCGCCCACCACGACCTGAAGTCGTCCACGTCGTGCGCCTGAAGCCGTACTACGCTCGATAGGACTGTGGATCTTATGTGTTTCAAATGACTCTTTAGTTTGCCGTTCTTTTTATGTGCTTTGTTTTGTTTTGTGTTGCATCGAGGCGATGCACTTTTAAAGGGGGGAGTTATGCCGCGCGCCAAGTAGGCAGCGCGGCCGTAGCCTAACGGTTATCGCGCTTGCCTCCCACGCGAATGGCCAGGGTTCGATTCCTGGCCGTGGCTACGCATTTTTGTTTACACTGTAATGTGATGTTCTAGTGAATTCGAGAACCGTCTAGCTGATTCGAGGTTGGAATGTTCTACGCGTCGAACCTTCTACATCGCATGCTCCAGAAGCCAACGCGTGTACAAAAGCGGCTCCGCCTGGCAAGCAGGAGTCAGTCTCGCCCCAGCGTTCGACTCTGCGGCCACGACGACTTCGACGCCCGCGACGCTCTATTATTATCTTTTGCACTCTTTTATTTTTGGCACAAGTTCGCCACATTAAACGTTTATTTCTTCCTGTTTATTTATTGTTTTTTTAGTCACCACCCGTGACAATATGATGTCCCCACCTATCGGGGAAAAGAAGCCTTCGAAGCTTTGCACCGGAGGTTAGTCAATGGGGGGTTTCGTTTGGATCTTCTGAGGAATACTTTACAGAGATTTATTCTTGGTCTTAAGTGCTCGAGACTTGCTATCAAAAGTAAAAAAGTTGAACCGCTTTGCCGTCATCTCTAATTTAGACTAATCAGCGCACCGTTTGAAAGCTAGTGCCACCCAGTATAACACAAACATTGTAGTTTCTTGCAGAATGCGTTTAAACAGCTTTGTAAAAGAGTCAGCAATGATGAGATGCCGTGGCCACGTGCTATTAAGCACGAAAACAATTTTGTACCAGGTGAAGAGAAGAATGTTTATTTTATTAAATTAGGTTGCGCTAGAGTCTCTGAATAAAATTGCAGAGTTCCGAAACTCCCAAGCTCCGCGCCGTGGCGCTCAAATTATTTTATATCCGTGCCGCCATTTTGAAGACTCGCATAGTACCCAGTATGATAACTGCACGCATAGCGCGCTGTTGGCGTTGTCGACATGTGTTACAGGTAAGTGTGTGGCGCTTCGGATAGCCACCATATAGCATTTACGACACTATTTACATTCCAGTGTAGCTACAAGGGTGGAATCATTACTTTGTGGTTCACGTCAAAGACCCCAGGTTAGCGTTCATACCGCACTGATCGAATATCTGATTTTGTAATTAGTCACTCTCACTGCTTAAATATCCAGACAGACCTATAATTCATTCGACGATGGTGGTCTATCACGTGTTCCCGGTGCAGTAGCATACTTTATTGCTTAAAGTTTAGTCGATGGAAGTTTTAAACGTTTTTTGAGCATTAAAAAACCGTGGTATAAGCGCAGCAGCATTTCATCGATTTAATTACAACCGCATACAAAATGATCAGGATTGCACAACGACAGGATAAAGTAAAACAGTCTCAAGTTCTTGTGATAGCTTGACAATTGCTGTGATGGCCAAATGAAACTTGCAACAAAGTCAAGCAAAGATTTCTCCATGACGATTCTCAAGGAAGATGTCAGTCATCGCAAACTCTGCAAACGGTTGATGTAGACAAATGAAACCGACCGTTAGTTACAAGAGCTGCGTGATATGAAATCAATGACTTTACAAAACTGGAAATACCAATGATGTTTTGATGTTTCTGTCATCATTCAAACAACCTGAGCTTTAAGATGCATTTTTTTTCAGTCGGGGCTTCAAGTGACATACCTATATAAGATTGTGCTTTCAAGGCTTCAATAATGTTTTTGTTTGTGTCACAAGGCAGGAAAAGAGAAATGTAATGCGTAAAAAAACTCAGTTGAGAACCGTCTGCGTGCTCATTCACACAGGAGTTTCTGCTTAAAGGAGTCATAAAGTGATATTTTTACTTTTGCTATATAGTACTTAGAATCACTCGCTAACGTTAAGAACTGAATAAACTTGCCATACGTTTTTTTTCCTGGTAAATGGCAGTCGCTAAACAAATTTGAGAAATATAAGCATCGTTCATCTTCTCAACTCGGGGCCAGAACAGGCGGCCGCATGCTGCCAACGTTAATCATAGCCCCGCGCTGGGGTTGTAAAAGTAGAAAATGCCTGTTGAACTCAATGAATTGTTGAAGTGCGGCTATACTCATCACCGCAGTGGTTGGACATGAGCCACTACCTGAGTGTCCGCCGAGGCGTTTATTGTTACGAGCCGGAGTCGAGTGCTCAAGCAGTTCTTGTGTCCAAACCATGAGCCGCGCTCGACTTTCGTCAGGCGTGTTGTTTCGATCCCACAATTACGTCATCAAGCTTCGCGAAGGCAACACTGAAAGAGTTAGTCCTCTTTTATCCTCGCTTTTTCACCGCGACAAAGGAGCTTCTCAATCAGTAGCGGTACGTGCGAGTTTACTTGGGCCAGACTAGGACCAGTACGCCTCTGCAAAGTCATGAACATTCCAACCTGATATCGTTTGGTGACCCTTATTGCGTTAAGGCACGCGGACATTCGTGCCTCGAATTTCGCATGCAAAGCTACTTTTTACATTGCTTTTTACGCTTCGTACACAGAGAAGGAATTTTAATTAAAAAATTTTAATTAAAAAAAAAAAGGAACCGCAATCGAATTCTTATCCAGAAGCAGCCGTTCTTTAAAGCATCGTTCGTGCCGAGCCAAGCGCAGTAGAAGCATCCTGTTCGTCTGCAATACAATAATCTCACAACGCTTGCTTCCTGCATTAGACGTGGAATTTATTCATTTTATAATGGCAAGCCAAGTGCTCCTCCACTTCGCAGTAGCGTTCTTGTCTGACGGAAAGCGGAGGAGTCTTTTGCTGTTCTCTGATCTACTTCTGCACCCGAAGGCACAGCAAGCAAGCATGTAGGAGCCGCAAAATAAGCAACGTTAAGATGCGATTCCCTGAAAATACCTGCGTCACGGCACTATAAGTGACTAAAAAGCGAACCGGAGCGTGGCAGAAAAAGGTGGATGGCAGCAAAATGGGCGCCTCAACGAGGTAGAGGGACTTAGAGCGATAAGCGGGTATCCCGTCCACCAGGCAAAAGTGACAACCGCTTGGCTGACGCCATGTTGTAGGATTTTGACCACTAGACATGTAACCGTACCAAATTCTGAGGCTTTTACAGAAAAAAAAGAGCCGAGATTTCTATTGTGATCGCTCTAAAAAAACATGATGAACTATTTTTTAAGACTGTTAGCGCCAGAGATCAATGCCTAGCTCCGATAAAAACCCAAAATACAGCATCGCGGCATACGACACTTAGCGGAGGCAATGCGCGCTGTTCGAGTTTTTGTTGTAAAAGCATATTTTGGGCTTAAAACAAACGAAACATAACATCTCGTCGATAATATTATTAAAGACCAATAAGCAATCATTTATGCGCGGTACTTCGTTAAAGTCTAGATGTGCAACTATTATGACACGTCTAGCGGTCAAAAATGTGCAACATGGCGGCGGCAAATTGGGGGTCACTTTCAGCTGCCAGTTTATCGCTCTGAGGTCGTCTACCTCGTTGGGTGACCCACGGCGGCGATTGAAAACAGTGATGTTGATCGTGACGGCACACGTCTCACGTGACTGCTGCCGTCCAATGATGCCCCAGAAAATCATAACATACTCGAGACTGTCGTCTGCAAAGCATTAAAGAATGGGAAATTGGTACTATGGCACATTATTTAGTGACACTAGTTTGCGGAGACCAATTTATTGGGCAAACCGGAAGGTGCCTCAACCGTTGACTTCGGTAGCATTGCTTGGATTTTCACGGGCCTGAGATGAATCGTTTCACCTTATCGTCGTTCCTTCCCATTTAGACAGGCTTTGCATTGCATGTTTTGAGCGAACTAGCAACATAAGAGGGCACCATAACAGGTTCGGAAGAGATATAATAGAATAATTCACCATAAACAACAGCCGACAGCAATGTTTCTTCTCCGCCACTCGTTTTAACCCGAAATGAGATAGCGTTTTGTCTCCGGAATGATTTTTACAGTCAAGCCATAACTTTTTTTAAAATCTTCTAATCTTTTAAATTATCAATATATCCATTTTTTGCTCTCTTCCCTTGTCTATTGTGTTTTTTTTTTGCTGTGGGCTGTCGCTATAGGTTTTGCACTGTTGCGAAATTAAAGAAAGGATACGTCGTTTCTTGTCCCACCTGTGTCTTATTCTTTCGGTGTTCCTCGCTCACAGTTGCACTTGCCGGCATTTGTGTGAGCAGCTAACATCTACCTTCTGATAAGACGGGGTTTTGACAATAGCTTCTCTGAGGTTCGCCCACCACTCGTCAGAGTCGAGGCATTGTTGGTTCAGTCAACCCCACCTAGAATAACGAAAGCCTCCTCATCGTCCTTCATGAAATGTTATCATAATCGGATCGTGCTAACTCTGCTATTGGGAACGAGAACGACCTTCGACGCGCTGATTGGACACGGGCCCCAGCCGAACAATGACACAGCACTCGTGCCCAATCTCAAGCCTCCATCGATCTGACTGGGATGACGGTGCGGAGGCCTTCTGCTTGTCCAGGTGATGTTGGTTCAGTGCGAGCAGTTGATTCAATCGTTGAGGTGTTATATACTGTAGCCAACGTTTTACGTACCTGTCTGCTGTACGACCTTTCAATTTTCCGCTGTTTTCTTGTAGCGTAAGAGTGACCGCTCTTCGGGTTTACGACAGGCGGCATACGCAAGGGAATTGTCTCAAGCGCTGCGGAAGATATTTCTTCGTGATTTCTTTGATGAAGCTTGCCGGAGAGCTTGAAAATGTATCCCTCACCATACACGCTGAAAGTTGTTCACCCCGGTGCGTCGAAAACAGTTCTGACAGAGCATATCCGTCAACAAAACAATAGCAGCTTTGGACGTAGGCAGTGTCTCTTTAATGCATCTAGATCGAGGTCGGTTACAAGATAAAATTATCGGCTGCGGTATATTACTTGCTTATATCTCTGAAAGTATTCGACAGAGTAGGTTCCCTTTACGCTGAAAACTGCAGCAAACATGAATGTGAAAAATACAAGGGACCACTTTCTTCCAAGTTCAAAGCAGTGTGTTATTTCTTGACAAAATTTGTCCTTCTGCTTCTTTATAATCCCTCCCCCTCCACATTTGACTCTTTATTATTTTAGTTATTTGGTAAATTTTGGTCGTTGAAAAGAATCACCGAGAAAGATCGCGCTCTATATCTTTTCGTTCAAAGGGAACGTAAGTAAGGAATAGGAAAAAAAGGACGAAAATAAAATCAGGGGCTAAACGAAAACAACACACATTAGTCAAGAGGACAAGTACGATATCAGATAAACTAACTTAAAAAACATGGCCGCTGACAAAAATCTACTGTAATTTTTGACAGTTGTCGAAAAGCTGGGCTTTTCGACAACTATCAAAAAGCACAGTAGAAATAGCTGCAGATACATTTTCACTTCCGCGTAAATAGGGTTACGTGCATGCCTAAAATCGGCATGGGAATGTCGAAGGTCGGCTTTGTTCGTCCCCTTTTAAAGACAACCTTGACTCAACGAAGCCAGACAAGTTTTGCACACTGAGAAGTGTCAAGTTTGCGGTCCTTTGGTGAGAGATGAATGGATGGGAGCGGTGCAACGGTACAAAACCTCGGTTGCACGAGGTCAACAAAACTTATCGTATGGCGAACTCTGAGCAATCTACAAGACGCACGCTGATGCCCTGTTTGATGTAAGACAAACAGCTTTTCTTTTTCTTTTTTTCTTCATTTCGAAGACGACTCCTTTTGAAAAAAGACAAGGCATAGCTCTACGCGGCTGTGGGGTGCAAGAAATATGTTGACAATGAAATAGTGCCGACTCCGGTTGATGTTTAATAAGTTTGGAGCTATATGTATTTTATTTTTGTTTTGGGTCAACGACGCAAACATATTACAACCAGATAGCCAAGTTTCTTGCTGAAAAGTCGGCGGCCGCTTTAAGGTTTATCGGAAGCTCTGCGTCATTCCTAGAGCATTCCCTCATGTTCATGTTTCTTTGTATAGGGGTTTCTAGAAGCTTCCTCTATACTTCGTTTCAGCTTAAAGTCCAGAAGCAGCCAACGGCATCCGATCTTACGGGATCAATCAAGCAGAGACAAACGCGCTTGTTATGGGCATTTTCTGTTTAGGATTGCTTTAAACACGTACAGAACCGTGAGGAACAGCATGATAATGCGCTTTTGACGCTGTCTGCTTGGTCCCTTCATCTGATAGCTTCAGTTGCGTCTGGACTCAAGCTGAAACCAAGTATAGCCATGGCATATTAGAGAAAAATCATGCTGTAACATACAAATGTTAACCAATATATGTTCTATCTATACTCTGTTTCACCTTATGATGTACCGCAGAAAAAGCTACAAGCGCGAGCTGCTTGCTCTAGGGCACATCTTGGCGGCGCAAGCTCTCGTGCAGTAAGGGCAGCTGCCAATGCTATGAGCTCGCGCTTCTAGCCTTCGCTGCGGTACAGCATAAGGTGAAACGGAGTATAGATCGGCTTTTACACAAATATTTAAGGACTTTCATTTATTACAGAAACTGTGCTATCGAATATAATCCAGACTGTTATACGTAGGATTACTTAATCACACTCTGCTTCAGCGATTTATTTGGTAAGAGCACTCGCCTACAGAAGCTTAAAACGTAATGTCTAGCTCACTCTCACACTGCAGGTGACATTACTGTTCCCATAAATAATTAATTTTAGCCCCTCGCAACGTCCACTGTATATTCCATAAGTTGCTATGAGCATATGTAGCAGCAAATAATTCACGGTAAATTAGCTTTAGAACACATCCGCTTTTATTGAGGCGGCCAGTGGTATTACGTTGAAGCCAGCACAGTTGAAACAAAGATTGAGTTACTGGACTGTATTTGGATTTTACCTGGTCATTCCTGAAATAAATCTGAAGGATTAATATATTAGACCCAAGATTTACATCCAGTGTTTTTATAGCTTATCGGTTATCAAGTAAAAAAGTTAGAAAAAAATGTTTTTTTTAAGAAAATTTATTTAAACTATTTTAACATTTTAGATTTGCAGCACGTTTGGAGCTAAATATAGTTTATATCGCAAGGAGTACCAAGGAAACGATAATGCCACCAGGTTGCTTGCAATTACAGCTCTGCACTGATACTTGTTTCATGTCATTTTATTTAAAGGTTCGCTTACTAGAGCAATTCAAAGTGGATGCAAAATTGCTCCGGGTAGACAGTTTGCCGTTTTGTACGAAAATAACTATGAAACATAAAATTTACTGCTTATTGATAAATATGATTTTAGCATTTGCAGCGTAAACTACATTAGTGGTTTGACTAAAGTCAACAGTCTTAAAACCATGTTTAAAGTAAAACAAAAAGGAAATTGACATTTTATTTTCAGGCAGTTCGAATTTTTTTTAAACTTTTTAATATTTCAAAGAACAGTTTTGTTCATCAAAAAAATAGAGCTACCGAAAATATTTTTAATGTGAAGATTGACAAGTTTGGACGAATTCAAAGTATACCACCCTGGCAGATTGATCGGGGCGACATAATCTCACACCGCCTACCAAAGAAACTCAATAAGTATATTTGATTGAGAAACTAAGTAGGGAGAATAAAGTGCTACTGGCATTCCTCGACGCTTTGAATTTTGAATTGAACACGTCTAACGTACCTGAACTAACGCAACACTGTTTTAGAGAAAAAAAAATTCTGTCCAAATTGGGTAATAGTTTTTTCTTGTAAGATACCTGCTTTTACTGCTTTGGCAAGTAGACATTATGAGTTTTGTGTTTCCGACATAGGCATCTTGATATCGTTATCCGTCCAGAAATTTAAACCACCTTCTTGAAAAAAAGTATTTTATAAATGGAAAACTCCAAACTTTACGACTTTCTCAGTGTTCAGGAGGGTAACAAGAACAGTATTAATCTTCGTGAAAATAATCTAAAGTCAAGTTAATGAGCGTGCGGACTTCGAGGGAAATTGCGCTGAAAAATTAGGTCTCTTTCATTGTCGAATAAACAACTTATTGAATAAACCAAGCATATAGCATTTAGTTAATCTTTTCCCAAAGGTGATGAATATTCCCGACCTTTGCATCCACGTTAACCCTTTGATCTGTTTGGTCAAAACGAGAAAAATGCTAGAAATGGCGACTGTAGACCAACGTGAATTACTAGAACGTTAGTTAGTGCAAGGTAGAAACTGGTTTGGTTAAAATTATTGCTATTTTTGTTTTGAGATAGATTGCATGGTCTGCCCACCATGGCGGCGCTTAGCCCTTAACATTTCAAGTGTTACAAAATGGTGGGATCCATCAAAGGGTGGATAGAAGTGTTGCATGAACGCTGGAAGCAATACCTTTGATATTTCTGCCCAGAAGTCACTTTGGCTGATGGTCTTGTACCTCTGCATCTCCAGCAGTGTCTGTGTGCCAGGTGTAACGGGGCTCAATTACAAAACACATAAGATTTGTACGTGCGTTAGAAACTTAGCACCCATGCAAGCCTTCGTATATCATACGAAAAAAAATAGTCCTTCTTCCAAGTCGTAAATAAAAAGAAAAATAAACATGGTTAAAAGTACCCAAAACTAGCGGTATTTCGGCCCCAACTTTATGTTAGTATTGTCACCAAGGTAACCGGAATTCAGAGGACTTTTAACATGTTACTCATTATCTTTCCAAAAACGGCATACAATTACCTTTTGGTTGAGACACAAAAATACCATATTAAAAGACTTTATATCTTTGCTAATCTTCCCGACAGGTACGTTGCAGTCAGAATCTTTTCAACATTTCTGGTATGTGTGAAAGTTTATAGAGCCTCATGATTTCTACACCAAACACCGCCGTGTCTTATGGGCCGACAAGAGAAACGGAAAGGCGAGGATTGAGGATCAAATATACAAAAAAGATGTATTAAGTTTTAAGGTTATCATGCAGGTATGTGGTTGCATGCATGCTAAGTTAAAGCGTATAGAATCCCAGTGAATATACACTAGCTTACCTTGAAGCACTTGCGGAGAGCGTGTGCTGTGAGAAATGAGTCAAACATTCGAAGTAGGAGTTCACCCTGCATGAAGAGACGAAGAAACACAGAAAGGCCAACACACATTATTTGGAAAAACGCGTAGGTTCCCGCCCAGCATGTGTGAACAGAGAATCAGTCTCTGTTGAAATTTGAGATTAAATGAATCTGCATTGCCGCTTAGGTTAGCGGTAAAAAGGTACTTACGACGAAGAAAGGTTTAGGTAGTTGATGAATCATAATTTGGGCGAAACCAGCTGAACATAAAATTACGACCATTCACACAGATAAGAGAAAACAATGCGCATTCAACCGCTAGTGAATGGTTGTAATTGTATGTTCAGCTAGTTTTGCCCAAAAGGTAATTGAATCATCCATTTACCATGGACAGACGTAACAACACAAACAGATCCTACATCCATTATGGATGTAGGCAAGGCTCCGTTTGTGTTGTTACGTCTGTCCATGACGTTACATATGTCAATGTTGTTATAGCTCTACGTGACTTTATGTCTTTCAGTGACGCTACGTCTGTTGCTAAGTAAACTTGTATGCACAAACAAAGAAGGTGAACACGAAGAAGAGGGCATGTACAAGCGCATGCCCTTGTCCACTTCTTCCTGTTCGTCCTTCGTGCTTGCGTATACAAATTTACTCAGTATCATGAACCAACTAGGGCAACAGCAAGTCTCTCTAAGTTTGATCTGTTCATAACGTTACATCTGCCTGCGACGTTAATGTCTATGACGTTACACTTCTCATACCATTACTAGATGTTTGGGTTAGTTTGGATATTTACATGACGTTAAATATATTTAAAATACAGTTAGTCTGCAGGCCAGCTGGTGATATTTAATCATGATGTTTAAACCCCGAGACCGTGGCGAGTGAAATATAGAAAATGTCGGTTGTTGATGGGGAATGCAGCAGCGGGAAACTTTCGGACCAAACAAGATCTTGAAATGCGGCTCTAAATTTCGATTTTGAACTTTTGATACTTTGTAATCCCAAGTAAGACCAGATGAGACATGGAAAACTTGGGACCCAAGTTCTATTTGAATGTGAAACCCTCAATTTTGGATGTTTTCTTCTCAATTCAAGCCATTTCCAAAGTAGTGAATTTTGATGGAAGGGTTGCTTTTGTAGATTTTGCAGTAGATAAAACTGAGGAGTTAATAAATAGCAGATACAAAACAAAACAGATTTTCACGTTGCAAATGAGGTGAAAAAAGAATGGAAAGAAAATCCGCTCGAACTATTACAAACCGACAAATCCGGGAAGATTGCGATTTTTCAAGCACTGATTTTTTAGATAAAAGTTTGAGAAGGTCTAGACTTCTTATTTGTAAAATGGGAGTATAAGTTTGGTAAAATAAAAAGTGGTATTGTAACAATGCTTAGGGAAGGGGACATGACTTCCTTTTCGAAGCAAACGATGAGCCGAAATAGTTCGGCGTCAAGTCTTAAATTTTTCCTGAAGGATCACGAGCCGGAGATGCGTCTCCGCATAGTAATTAACGAAAAACCGAACCTGGCAGTATGTGCTGTCTAAGGTTTTACAACGTGGGTTGAATGTCGTGCATCACGAAAAAAGTAGCGCACAGAAATTCAGAAGAGTTAATCAAGACTCTGGGAGTTTTTCACGGAAAATAGTGTTCGGGTATATCAATGGACATAAAATACCTTTACTACTCGTTTGAGAAGGTTAGCTTTATGCATAGAAAATACGCTCGAACATGCGTTGGAATCAGAGTTAGCTAACTTTCCATCGAAGATGGGCGGAATCCGGACAATAGGGTCCCGGACATTGTGCTCCCGGACAATGTGGTCCCGGACAAAATGGTCCTGTGTGCTAGGCCGGACAAAATGGTACTAAATCTTTTTCGCAGAGTTTTTTTTTCTTTCTAGATTTTCAAGGTTTGTAGATTCCAATAATTTATTTTTCCTAAACACTTATGACATGAACCGTTGGTCATTTTGAAGTTACTTATTTATTGCTTACTCTTCACAGTTTTTCGTTATTAAATGTGATTCGCAAAATACTTATGTTGCGAGCCGTTTTTCAATAAGAGTTCATATTTTTTCCAGGTAATGTTCACCATTCGTTCTTCTTTTCATGCGTTCAACTTGAGTTTGAACCTCGACCGTGAAACATAGTCTCAAAAAGACCTTGCACAGTATTGATGACCGTCTTTATAAGGTAGCTCTTTATAAGGAAAGCGTCGCATATAGGCTGTTTGTTGGTATGATGGATGGAGTAGCATTCTTACCTTTGGATGACGTCGCAAGCGGAATGGACTCTTTGCGGACGATCACACCTCCTGAAGCGGAAGACCTTTTCGACTACTTTGACAGCACGCACGTAAACGGTACGTTCCGCCGAATACTAACCAGGGATGGAACGGTGAGGCTCCGGAGATACGCAGCAAAATTTCCTGCAAGCACCTGGAACGTGCATGTTTAAACCCTGACCGGAGACCACAAGATGAACAACCTTGGCGAGGCGTGGAATAAAAGATTCTCCAGCATGGTGGGTCGCTGTCATCCCTCCCTTCGGAGAGCAATCGATGCCCTGCAATCTCAGCAGGCTTCTCAAAAAAAAAGGAGGAAGAGGGTCTACTGAGAAATGCAACAGCGACTTCTAATACTCTGCACATAGTACGTACAAGGGAGCCGTACTATAAACGACTTTCTGAAGGGCGTGTACCATATTAACACGTTACCCCTAAATGTCGCTTCGAAATCTTAGACCTTTGTTGGAACATAATAAAACTTGTCACGTGTTCAAAATCATGTTTATTTCCATTATGATTTCCTAATATTGCATCGAAACATGCGGTATCTGCACTATAAATGGCGTTTATTCTCCCTATGACGAATCGGCATGTGACAAATGGACCGTATTTCATTTCTATCACTCACCTTAAAAGTAATCTCTACAGATATCAGCGACATTATGTACAGAGCGTCGAGAGTGTCAAAAAATTGACTTGGGACGTTTGTGACCAGGTTTGCACTCGGGGACAAATTGTCCGGGACCATATTGTCCTACACCCAAGATGAGCTGAGCAGTGGACATTATTCTTTCTTATTTAGACCTATACCTCCAAGCGACAGTAGTAGAATAGAGCCGACAGAAATACACACAGAGAAATAGAGTTTGTATAGGATCGTCCGTGACTCAAATATTGACAGAAATTAATCGTAACGCATTAGACAGTGCAATAACCTGAAGTCTAGGCGGAAGTGCCTCCTATGATTGCTTAGTAAGTACATTATATTTTTATTGTTCATTTCGGGGTGACGAAACACAGGCCCTGAAAAATGTGGTGGGGACAGAAGCTCCAGAAATAAGGTTTACCGTAGAACAGCCAAAGGATAGAATCCTACAGTTTCTGGATTTAAGTGTGCAAGTCGAAGCAGGCCTTTGTTGGGAATACGGGAAATAAAATGCGAATCTTCTTTGAAATAAGAAAAGTCATACACAATTTGTCAAAGGTGTAGTGGTCAAGTCTTTATTGATGAAAGCCATGCGAAATTTGTGTACACACTGGACGAATCACTCTACAAAAAGACAATGGGCGAGAGTGGAGAATTGTGGGTATTAAGATGATTTAATGAAAATATAACTAGAAGTTCATTTCTCTAATGAGCGCAAAGGAAATAAAGAAGACGAAAACGAAATAACAGGGGTTCTGTTTTTTTCTAAATAAAATCTCTCATAATCTAAGGGCCTGCGGCAAAAATTCTGGAATTGATGTTGTTTTTAGGTCAGATTATAGACTATATTAAACTCAGATTCAGTCTGGCCAAAAAGTCGGTCAGAAGGCACATCGGGAACGGTCAGTTTTGCGCCAAGAAAGGATCGTATGAGATGCCGCTGGCTTGTGCTTTTAAGTACGCAAGACAGATGACAAGATGTGTAAACGTTAGGTTTCTTGAACATAAAAGAAAAGTTAAAAACGCGTCAAACCCAGAAACGGTTAAACATATATTACAATTTCACGGCAGCTTGGTCAGAAACGAAAGTTTTACAGAAAGAGCTCAATGGAGATCAAGAGGATCGTGAAAGAAACAATATTAAATTGCATTTGTTAGGCTTCTAGGCAGCTTGGCTTTAAGTAAATAAAGCTTGTCGAAATATATAACCTGTCCTTAAATTTTTTTCTAAATTCACTGTGAATCAAGAGTGACCCAAAAAAAAAAGAAGAAGCTTTTTTGGGAGGTTGAGTGAAGTGCGTGGAAGTGTGTTTTTAGTGCAATATATAAGGGTTTTATTGCGCATTGTTTTTCAAACGTCGATCGAGGCGTTTTGAACAAAGAATGTGTGTATGAATGAAGTTGCTGATTATTGATTTGGGATTGACTTTGTGCATTTCTAAGAGGTCACTCGGTGGATGATTCACATGTATCTAAGAGTCAAATCGGTGCATAGTGAACGAAGCGTACACCCGCCGGCAATATGAAGGTTAACACCTTACCTGGTTTCTTGCCTGTTTTACGGCTCCCGATTGCTATATTAACTCTAAACGTATCAAATGGTACGTTGCTTGGGGTCTAGACTTTGTGTTCTAGCCCTCTTCTGGAACAGAGCTTGTTCCAAAACTTGCAGGAGCGTCAAAAACAAGAAGAGGGCTGTTCACCTTCATATCGCTCACGGGTGTACGTCCGGGAGAGGAGTTGTTGTTTATCAGAAATACATAAGGAGCAAGAGAACATAAACGATTTAGTTGTATTTAAGACGTCTTCTCCTGTGCCTTTTTTCTTCGATTTCAAAGTTTTGTATTTTTTCCTCACCGCAGTCTCGGGTTTTAAATATCATGATTTACTTTACATAGGTACTTAACGTTACATATCATAGTGATGTTAAAACGCCGGTGCCGTTACACATGTCTGTAACGCTACATATTACTTTAGAATCACCACCCTCCAAGACAAAAATGGGTTCTCTCTTATCAAGAACGAGGGTGTGACGTATTTTTTTTTATACTGGGATACTATAGCTTCGCTTGCACAAATACTTACCTTTCTTGTCGAGAACGCATCGAAAGAGGGATTGGAATACCTCTCCGTATTGGCGCTAAGCGGATGCGTTTTTTCAGCTATGTCCTGGCTTAACGTATGCTGCATGCCCAGCTCGAAATCCGCTTCTTCCTGAATAGATTAATTTATATGTGTTATAGGCCAGATAATAAAAAGGCGGATCTGAACATGTTATCTTGATGGGAGAGACGACCTAATCCGTTCAAAAGAAAGAAAACGTTTATGATGGCACAGGCTATGATCGGTATAGGAGATTGCTACTGGTAGTGGTATCCCAAATTATACAATAGAGGAACGGCCTTCATGAGAAATGTGAAGCAGAAGTGGGACCGCAAAGCTGCATTTTTTCTCGGTTAGGCGTTCACACGCTCAGCTCGCCTCCATGGAGAGCGTATATAGATCACGATATAACCATAAACTGCTGCGTGTTCTTGAGAACTTGTTTTTCTGTAAAATGTAAATGCCTTAAAACAGCATAGATATGTGCCAGGTTTTCTTCCTAAAATTTATTGAGGTTCTCAAGTTGTATCTTCTCTATAACCCCCCCCCCCCCCCCCCTCGTACGATCAAGTTGGACAGTTTATCCTAGAAATAGTTAAGCCAACGGTAGAAACTAGACAGACACTGTGCGCACGCCCTTATGAAAAGGTGTCAAAGGTGATGGTGTATACTGGCCTATATTTGAGCTCTTTAGTTGGGAGTGGTAATTACGTGCTCCTTACATGTTAGTATGCTCCTTCCCCAAGTGCCCAAGAGCTTGCCACACACGTTTTAGAGGCTGAGGAACGCTGAAGGGTCCTCACATTTTGTTGTCAACATAAGAGCCAACTAAGGCTAGATTTATCTGATTTTGTTCCTAAATGTCTCGATTGCTCGAACGCTAATGCATCATAGGCAATGCTGAGGATGACTACGATCATGACAGAAAAATTTAATTTTTAGGATTTGCGCACTGCACATCGACACGTCACAAGTTGAGAGCGATGCCATAAATATTCATAGTCCCATCTCAAAAGTCACGTGACAATTGGCGACGTCTCAAATACGGAATGATTAGACAATATACGTTAAAATAGTGTGTTGCTTTTAAGTTCGTACTGTGCAGTGCAAAAGAAAAGAGAAAGAAGCATTGAAGGCCCTCCCACAGATAGATGCTTTTCTTGTTTTAAGGGGAGCGAAAATAAAAGGAGATAGGAGGATCAATAAAATCTAAAAAAAAAATACTTAGAAGTAAAAGAGGTAAAAATACCTTGCGGGTGTTGTCGTACTAGAAACCAGTCCCAACGTCCTCATACAAATGCAACGCAAAGTTCCGCAGTCGCTCATCTAAGTCTGTCATACAGAAATGTGTAACTGTATTTATTCTATCAACTCAATCTATGCGGAATTGCAGTATGTGATAAACGGTGAGTTTTCATGCCGTTTTCTTTATTGGCACAGTCTCAGTAACCACGTAACGTTACAGTTTACAGTGTCAAGTTTAGGTGTCATGTGATGACCAGATATCACGCGACGTTCACGCGTCATGTGGCGGTGTCCAACATGCCATCCAAAATGTCAAGCTGGTGTCAAATGATGTCAAGACGCGCGGCACGGTGCCATGTCACGAAACAATAAAAACGATTTGGAAAATCCCCCCCCACCCCCAGCGTGTCTGACAGCAACTATGTTTCGGCCACATTTTCTCCATAGGTGAAGGTTCATCTGAGAGACGCGCACGGTTTCTCAAATCATTATGCTCTTAATATGAAAGCGAGTGATAGGGAAGTAATATCAAGTACTCACCTGACCTACCCTGACGCCTTCAATCTTGCCAACCAAGTAAACCACATATTCGATGATCGCCTCGTTCAGCCAGAAGTCATCCCAAGATTGGAAACTTACGATACCACCGATCCACTGTAAAGGCGAAATCATTGTAATATAGGGAAATCCATATACACGCTGTATGAAAAATAGTAATAAAAATATTCGTGTGTTTTATTGAGTATAACGGGAAGACATAAAGCAAAGAAGGCTTGCAAGGGTTGGTAAGTAAGGGCGAATGAAAGGTATCTGACCACATACGCTGCTGTATACTCCACCGCCCACAATATGTGTTTCAACATATATTTCTCGAAAATATATAGTGAAAAACAAAGAAAAACCCGGCAGCATAGTGAATTGAATAATTTTCCCGCTTTAAAATGTTCGCAGTCTTGAGAAATTGGAGAGCAATTACATTTTTTTTAAATATTCCTACAAATTTAAACTTTGCAAAACCTAAAAAACTGCAAGGTTTTATTTTGTAATTTATAGAAACAATGTATTTGAGCAGCTTTGAGACGAGAAAATATTTACATACCTCGTTTCAATTACGCAATATTTAAGACTGAATCTACAGTACTACAGCACGTTTATTTGCGGATGATGTTGTTATGTTAACTGAGGTAAATGATGTTAGTGACCAGACATTACTTAACAGCTGCTTATCCAAAATCCACGATTGGTGTGACTCGTTGCAGATGTCACTAAATGTTAACAAATGTATTCGAATGCATATAACCATCAAAACTAGTTTTCTTTCCTATAATTATTCCATTAACAATACTGTTCTAGCCGAAGGAACTTCCAATAAATAGCTTGGTATAGCCATTTCAAACGACCTGCGTTGGAACAAACATATCAAGGATATTGTTCGCAAGGCATTAACTAAGCTCTGCTTTCTCCGGCGAAATTTAAAGCAAACCTCATCGGCTGTAAAAGTAACAGCCTATGAAACGTTTGCTCTGCCTATATTAAAGTATGCGCCCGTTGTCTGGGACCCGTTTACTAAAAAGAACATAAATTTACTTCAATCCATTCAGAGAAAATGCTTGCGTTTCATATACAACGAATTTCAGAGACAATACCCGGTTTCCGAACTATATGTGCGTTCCAGGATTAGCCATTAACCCAAAGACGCATGTTTCAAAGATTAAAAATTTGCTCGACCTACTAAACAACCGATTTAATATTGACACCTCTACATATATTTCCCCTGCTCTTCAGGGTCTATGTATTTAAGTTCTCATTTTTACCAAGGACCATTCATGATTGGAATGCCCTACCCAGTCATATAATAAATGCTTGGTCTGAGTCATCACTCATTGCTAACCTCCGCATTTTCTGTAACTCCTGCGATTGACAGTAGTTCTTCCAGGTTTTTTTTTGTTGTTATTTGTTTTTGCTTTAATTTTTATTCAATAGTGTATAATGATGACATTGATTGCCTTATTCATGTGTGCTAAAATGACTAGAAATGTATGCCTTTATACAACAATATGTACCCCCCTCCTACCGCATCTCCCGAAGGAGATAGTAGTATCAATAACTAAATAAAATAAATTAAAAAAAAAACGCTGTCGGAGCATGCGCTGTTGATCTGCTGTATGGCATATCGGACGCGGCGCATGCGTCCACGACTGAATGAATCGGCATTTTCGCTCGGGTGATAAGCGATGCAAAGGTCTCTACGACGAGCAAGTTTGCCTACTCAGTGCTCAAATGTACAGTGACGTCACTGCGCCAAGATCTGGTTGGAGCAAATACCGAGTAGAGACACAGACGGAATACTTTGGGTATACCCATTGTACGCTTTAATCAGAGCGAGCAGGTCGGTCAGAGCATTGAGCTCCGGTGTCGCCTGCTGGAAGCAGCAATGGCCGCCTTACCTTTTTTGCGGCTTTCGGAATTTTCCCGGTTTTTTACGAACGAGGGCCTCATCTTCGAGAAAGAAGATATGAGGTAGTACAAAGGCAACGTTGTTTTTTTTTTTACTACACTTCGTTTCATCTTAAGTGCATAGTGTTTTTAACGGGCGGTAACTTGCACCACCTAACCCAAGTCTAACAAAAAGAACAAAAAAAAAAAACAACAAAACATATGAGATTTTTCGCCCCTCTAAGCCAATTTGCTCCCTCCAACTATAACCAGGCAGTGTGGAATATCGCCAGGCTGACCTTTGAGGAAATGGAGACACACTAAACCCCCCCCCCCCCCCCCCCCCCCATGCCTTTTCCCCCCGACGAGGTAGTCGCTAAGTTTTTAATAGTCAAACCTTGTCGGTGTTACCCTAGCACCGGAGCCGCTGGGGAACAGGGTTGAGCCATTGGGCCGGAGCCACGCGGGAGGTGGTCCTAATTTTCCTCTGTCCCGCCTGTTCCCAGCTGTGCTAGTTAGTTGTGCATCATTCAATTTTTCCTAGATAATTTCCGCGAATGGTTCTAATCGCCTCTTTGTGACTTTAATCCTCTTCTCCTTCCTTGCATTGTCGCCAGCGAAAGTCAGGGCCCTGGCCAAATCTGTTACCTTTTCAGGGAGTGCAGGGCGAAGCTCCTTGCACTTCAAAACCAAGTGCTCTAGTGTCTCGCTCTCATTATGGCAGGCAGCATATAATGTTTATATCTCCTGAAAATTAGCCATATACGTCCTCGTCCTCGAAACTCCCGTTCTCGCCTCAAACAGTAAAGAATTTTCCAGTTATTTTCTAAACACATTTTCCTTTCTTATGTCCTGCTTTTGAGTCACATCCTTGGAGCTGATTTTTCCTGCGCTCTTACCTGCAAAAATTTTCTTTCTGCCTCATTCATTCCCTCTTTCCACTGAAATAGTCTGCTCAGCCCAATCAATAGTGTGTAAGTATTTACATGTAAGCTTTTGGGTTCCGTTAGTCGTTTTTGTGTTTACACATTTTATGTATAAATACTTGAATATCTACCGTACCCACCGCGTATCGTCCATTTCAGTCAATTTTTGTTCAAATTTTAACTTACTGCTTGCCTCTCTGCTCTCAAAAGACGACCAGCCCATGACCCCTTGTACCCCTCAAGAGGTGTCTTTTCCAATCTGCCTACGGTTTTTTGTCGAATTTATAGTCCTGATTGAACCTCTAATTTCATGCACAGTACCCCATTGCCAAAATATAGTCCTGGTACCATCACGCCTTTCCATATGCCTCTGACCACATCATATCTATCATAGTTTTATAGTGCCTTGAGCTTCTTAAAAGATTAATTTCTTTTCCATTTTCTAGTTATACTCTTCTCATGTTCCTGTAGATATTTCCTTCCATCATTGAGCCAGACTTCCAAATATTTGTACTTTTTTACATGGTAAGGCGCTGGGAATTCGCCTATAATTTTACTCTGTGAGAAAGGTAAAATCCTCACCTGATAAGGAGTTTATCCAAAGTACACCTTACCGCACAGTATAAAAGTTTCAAAAACCACTTGTGTACGCATTAAATAAACTGAGTGGCGTGTTCCTTTACGCATGTTTCTTTGCTTACTTATGTGATGATTGTTCCTCTGAGACCGGAGAGCTTTAATGAGGCGTAAAAAAAGCGGCGGACACCTTAAAGTATGCGGCAACTCTTTTTAGAGCATGCGAAAGCCGATGGACATATGTTATGACCACCGGTATGGTGTTTTTTTTTTCAAGACGCAACAGTCACTATTTGACATGAGGGACTCCGCAAACTCTGTCAAAAAGCGGTCCGGATATCCTGCGGATTTCAGGCGGCCAACCTTGGGCTTTAATCTGGACAAATAAATTTGGGAGAAATGCGACCGCTGTTATTGGCCGGCGCAAATGTCAATCATAGCCGCCAAATTCCCCGCTGAACATTTTTGCCAAGTGTCGAAATTAAAGACCTGGGTCATTGAAACTGTTGCTCATGTCGTGCTCGCAGGGCCTGTAAACAATCCTTCATCAAAGTCAAAAAGAAATCTGTTTACAGGTTTGGAATGTACAGAGGACGGATAAACCCTTTTTTTGAGCTCAGCTGGTACTTTCACCAAATATGGTCTGTTTACTTCTCAAAGTTCAGGTGCAAATATAAAACATTCCCTTGAATCTAATATTTCATTTATTTTATAGGTAAAACTAAGCCCCAACAATATGAAGAACAAGCACTTCTAGTTCTCTATTAATTTGTTCGTCGTTGCAAACAGCTCCCTGTTGCACTAGCATGAGACAATTGTCTACACATCTGGAAATCTTGCATATGCCGGAAACGGCGATTGCCTAAAAGAATTTGCTATCACGTTAAAACAAATCTGGAAGAAAAGTTCTTGAAGCGGCATAAGGGTGGGGGGAGGGGCAGAGTGTTTAAGCGCAACTAAAGATGTAAGCGGTTAAAAAATAACATTGAAATTAAAAAAAAAACAGTTTTTTTTTCGTTTTTTTCAGTTAGGATAAAATTTAAAAAAAACAAAAAAACAACAACAGATCTCACAAACTGTGAAACGCTGCCGCGCGCCGCCGTCAGCGACGTCCACCTCTCGCTGGACGTCGGGAAACTTCCTGTCTAACATCGCAGAATACAGAACCTGCAAAGGAATTTGGCCAAAAGAAGGAGTTTGGGAGTCTCCGAAGCAATTGGATCCATACACGTGGCAACTCCGAAGCAATTGGATCCATCCACCTGCTGGCAAGGACTTTGCTTCAACCAACCCTTGAGTCCCTCGCCTCTCGTGTACTGCAGATTCCCCCTTCTTCTGCGGTATGTAAAATAATTTGGTCCAAATTTGGAAATATGCACACCAAGCTACGCAACAGGCTCGCAGTGGATCGCGTGCAAACACTTGTGTACGTGCACTCCAACCTGAATGTCTGGAAAGCTTCGTCCGCTGCACAGCCTAGCATTGACGCGTCATGCGGAAATGAGTCGGAATTATCGGACACAGGTTGATATAAATATCAGTCTTGACACTTTGACACGATGTGAAATCAATACCATGACGTGAAATCGTAATTACATTTAGAAACCGGAAGCTCTGCTGGAGCCTGAAACTTTTGTGGTGCATGGTGCAGTAATGTAACAATCAGAATCTTTTTACTGTTAACGAAACAAATGCATCGGGTTTTTCATAGCTTTGTGTGCAATCGTCTTTTTTTATAATTTTTCGTATTTTTCTGAAAAAAAAAAACATGAAAAAAACCTGCTTTTTTACGCCCCTCAAGATTTCATGAAATCTTACATCTCTAAGTGTACCGTCACTGCACTCGTGTGATGAGGACTTCGCCTTTCTGTGGAGGGAGCCCGATGATGTGTACAAGAAACGGACCGAAGACACTTAAGATTGCTTACGTGTAGGAATGCGAAAGCATTCCTACACGCAGCGCAGTCCTACAAGCAGCGCGCCACGTCTTCCTTTTGCACACGGCACTCCGGCGATGACATCACGCTCCCCCACCGGGCAGGCGCGGCGAACCCCGCCGGCCTCACGGCTTCCGTGACGCTTTGCTGTGCTTTTCTCTGTGCTTTATTTCTAAGGCGCGTCCGCTCTGACCTTGAGCCGCGTGTGATCGATGATTGATGACGTATTGTTGTGACCATCTTTAAGGAACAACGCCGACGCCTTTTCTCGTAATGGGGCGTACGAAAGGTGATCAGAAAGTTTTGCAACTCCCATATAACAAAACCTACCAGGGCTTTGAAAAAAATATCTTTCAACATAATCCTCCCTCACACTAATACACTTCTTCCATTTGCCTTGCCATTTGCCTCGAGAAAAAAAAAAAAATTCTTGCACGTCACATTATTGTTTTGTGGCAGTTCGTGGTTCACTCAAGTCAGCGAACCTTGTTTCATTTAGGTCCAACGAGTCAAAAGATCCAACGCGTCAAAAGATCCATTATTAGACCTTCTGACTCGTTGGACCTTTTGACTTGTTGGACCCCTTGACTCTCCATGAATCTTTTGACTCGTTGGATCTCTTGACTCATTGGACCTTTTGACCCACATTGGATCTCTTGACTCGTGTTTGGCGAGTCAAAAAATCCAAGTCGAAAGATCCATTATTGGACCTTTTAACTCGGACCTCTTGACTCCCTGCCTGGTCACCGGGAAAGGGGGAAAGGGCTTCGAAAAACAGCAGGAAAAAAGAAGAAAAACAAAATTACGATGAATGACGGCTTTCGGGTGGCAAGGACGGGCGTGAACGCTTCAGGTCAAGAGATCCAACGAGTCAAAAGGTCCAATAATGGATCTTATGACTCGTTGGATCTTTTGACTCGGCAGACACGAGTCAAAAGATCTAATGTGGGTGAAGAGGTCCAACGAGCCAAAAAATCCAACGAGTCAAAAGGTCCACGGCAAGTCAAGAGGTCCAACGAGTCAAAAGGTCCAACGAGTCAGAAGGTCCAATAATGGATCTTTTTACGCGTTGGGTCTCTTGAGTCGGCAGACATGAGTCAAGAGATTCATTGCGGGTCAAAAGCTCCAATAACTCGAGAACTGCCGCTTCATATTGCAAAGGAGTCACTGAAAGCCCCTCACCGCTCCTTCCCTAGTCACGGTGAGGCGTCGCACAGTAGGAATCAGTTCAGTAGGCCTTGAGCCAAACGCACGGGGGCTCAGCGATACTGCTCAGCAACCGCTAGAAAATGTCAGCGGGTGCTTAAACTTCTGTTGCCCCCCCCCCCCCCCCCCCCCCCCCGGTTCGATTCCGAGTCAAAAGGTCCAACGAGTCAAAAGATCCAACGCGTCAAAAGATCCAGTATTGGACCTTCTGACTCGCTGGATCTTTTGACTCGTTGGACCTCTTGACTCGCCGTGGATCTTTCGACTCGTTGGATCTTTTGACTCATTGAACCTCTTGACCCACATTGGATCTCTTGGCTCGTGTCTGGCGAGTCAAAAGATCCAACGAGTCAAGCGATTCGTTATTGGACCTTTTGACACGTTAGACCTCTTGACTCTCTGCCCGATCACCGGGGAAGGGGGAAAGGGCTTTGAAGAAGAGCAGGAAAAGAAAGAAAGGCAAAACTACGATGAATGACGGCTTTCGGGTGGCAAGGAGGGGAGTGGCGGTCACTGCACTGAAGCAGGGTGGGATACCGCGTCTGATAACAAAGCGACAAAAAAAGTGGGAGATGAGATAAGAAGAAACAGTGGCCTCGGGGACGACAGATTTTGGGGTACTGAATGGCTGGCTGTGTCACGGCACTTTGCGTTTTCCAGTTTAATCGGATGGTGACCAACGCCATCTCTTCGTGCGGTATGCTTGACTAACGCAGGAATTTCCTGTGAGTTGTGCACGCTGCACAGTAGTGGGGACGTAGGGTGTTTCTCGAATCCAGAAATCAACGAACAGCTAATTGGTGTCTGAATTACGAGGCACGTATAGACCAACACGCGGTGTTGACGTCCCGCCGCTGCGGTGGTGCTGCTATCGGCATTGAGCACGCGCGGACAGCCCACTTGACGCGGTCCCTGCGCACGTGCAGTGGGCGTCTTTTCCCACACCTTGTGACGGCTTGTATGGAAACAGCGCGTTGGTTAATACGCAGCATGAGCACAACCCGGAGGGAGGGTTATGTGGATCATTTGGACAGCGTAATATTTGGCAGTCATCCAGAGGGTCAACATGTCGTAATATCTTGCCGGCCAGTGCAGCATGACGACTGAATGGCGCCACGCTATATGGAGAACCAAAATCGGCTTACTTTCGCGTAATCACTACTGCGTGGTGTACCTAAGGACCCCAGGCTATAATCCCTTTCACCTAAGGATGGACCGCAGCCTATGCTAGAAGCCGAGAGCGTGACTCCTTGAACACCTTTGTGTTTGAGGCATTTCAGAGTTGGAGAAGGACCCTATGTACCACTTGTCTTGGTGTGCATGCACATGCTTCACTGGCTCGTGTTCAGGTTGAGCAGCATTGATCAAAAGCCATGCACAGTTTCATTCGTCTTTGGATGTATCGCGATAGTAATGATATATCTATATATATATATATATATATATATATATTTTTTTTTTAAATTACTATGTTTAACTAATTTTCGTCATTTGCCTTCCCATTGGCGAAGTTCCAAATCTTACCTTCACGAAAAGAACCGGTGAACTATCGGGAGTTCCTCTCTTCAAAGTGACCATCTAAGGCGCATCCTAAAGGAGCCTTGAAACGATTTCTCTACTTTTGCTAAATACTAATTAGAATAACTCCCTAACGTCAATCACTGAATAAACTTGCATTAGGTTTTCTTTCTAAGCCCAGTTGGCAAATAAATTTGAGGAATATAAGCATCGTTCATCCCCTCAACTCAGAGCCTAAACAAGCGGCCACGTGGCCTGGCGCCTATCCTATACCTTTGACGTTAATCATACCCACGTGCTGGGTTTGACAAAGTAGAGAACGCGTGCTGAGCTCAGATATTGTTGGAGTTGGGCTATTCTCATCACCGCTGTGGTTGGACACAAGCCACTACCCGAGTGTCCGCCGAGGCATTAACTGTTACGAGCTGAAGGCGAGCGCTCACGTAGCTCTCGTGTCCAATCTATGCATGAGCTGCGCTCGAAGTTCGTCAGTCGGGTGATTTCGATTCCACAATCACTTCATTGAGCTTTGCAAAGGCAAGACTGAAAGAAATAGTCACCTTTTATCTTCGCGATTTCACAATTTCACCGCGACAGAGAAGTTTCTGAATCAGTACGGTCTGTGCGATTATACTTATGCCAGGCTGGGACCAGTACAAACCGGCAAAGTCATGACCATTCAGTAGGCTCAAGGCCTACTGAACTGATCCCTATTGTACAACGTGTCCCTGCGACTAGGGAAGGAGCGGTGAGGGGCTTTCCGTGACTCCTCTGCAATATGAAGCGGCAGCTCTCGAATGATTGGAGCTCTTGACCCGCAATGGGTCTCTTGACTTGTGTCTGCTGAGTCAAGAGATCCAACGCGTAAAAAGATCCATTATTGGACCTTCTGACTCGTTGGATCTTTTGACTCGTTGGACCTCTTGACTCGCCGTGGATCTTTTGACTCGTTGGATCTTTTGGCTCGTTGGACCTCTTGACCCACATTGGATTTTTCGACTCGTGTCTGGCGAGTCAAAAGATCCAACGAGTCTTAAGATCCACTATTAGACCTTTTAACTCGTTGGACCTTTTGACTCGTTGGATCTCTTGACCAGAAGCGCCCGGTTCCTGGGTCCCTGACGCACTATATTCTTTGAACCTTAAATCATTTCACGGCCTCTTTAAAGGGGTCATCAAACGTTATCAGTTTGGAACGTTCATTACTTTGCCGGTTTGTACTGGTTTCAGCCTGGCATAAGTACAAACGCACAGACAGCCACCGATTCAGAAACTTCTCTGTCGCGGTGAAATTGTGAAATCGCGAAGATAAAAGGTGACTATTTCTTTCAGTCTTGCATTTGTAAAGCTGAATGACGTGATGGGGGAATCGAAATCACACGACTGGCGACAGTCGAGCGCGGCTCATGCATGCATAGATTGGACACGAGAGCTGCGTGAGCACTCGCTTTCAGCTCGTAACAGTCAATGCCTCGGCGGACACTCGGGTAGTGGCTCGCGTCCAACCACGGCGGTGATGAGAATAGCCCAACTCCAATAATGTCTGAGCTGAGCACACGTTCTCTACTTTGTCAAACCCAGCACGTGGGTATGATTAACGTTAAAGGTATAGGATAGGCACCGGGCCACGTGGCCGCTTGTTTTGGCTCTGAGTTGAGGGGATGAACGATGCTGATATCTCTCAAATTTATTTGGCGACTGTGCTTAGAAAGAAAAACTAATGCAAGTTTATTCAGTGATTAACGTTAGGGAGTGATTCTAAGTAGTATTTAGCACAAGTAGAAAAATTGTTTCAAGGCCGCTTTAGGATACGCCTTAGATGGCCACTTCGAAGAGAGGAACTCCCGATAATTCACCGGTTATTTTCGTGCAGGTAAGATATCGAACTTTGCCAATGGGAAGGCAAATGACAAAAAATAATTCAAAATAGTAATTTAAAATATATATCTTTTAGAGGCGGGTTGATGTTATGGTAAACTTTTCCTTTTTAATAAACTTTTAGGTTCGACACAAGATATAGCGAAATTTAAATTAGCATTGGATAAGCGGTCGCTGTAATGGATCATGGGATGCAAGGCTCAAAATATAACGCGAAAATGTGGAAAGTACAAGAGTTTTTTTTCTCAGTTTATTACGTGCGAATAAAATAATTAAGTTTGCACGAACAAAATCGACTGGGTGCCGTACATTAAAAGGATAAGTAATATAAAACTTCCGTGATGATGCAAAAAAAAAAAAATATATATCGGTACTATCGCGATACATCGAAAGACTAATAAAACTGTGCATGGCTTTTGATGAATGCTGCTCAACCTGAACACGAGCCAGTGAAGCGTGTGCATGCGCTGCAAGACAAGTGGTACTAGGGTCCTTCTCCAACTCTGAAATGCCTCGAACACAAAGGTGTTCAAGGCGTCGCGCTCTCGGCTTCTAGCATAGGCTGCGGCCCATCCTTAGGTGAAACGGACTATAGCCTGGGGTCTTTAGGTGCACCAAGCAGTAGTGATTACACGAACGTAAGCCGATTCTGGTTATCCGTATAGCGTGGTGCCAGTCAGCAATCATGCTGCACTGGCCGGCAAGATACTGCGACATGTTGATCCTCTGGATGACTGCCAAACATTACAGTGTCGAAATGATCCACATAACCCTTCCTCCGGGTTGAGCTCATACTGCGTATAGACCAACGCGCTTTTTCCATACAAGTCCTCACAAGGTGTGGGAAAAGGCGCAGTTTCCGCACGAGGTACGGCCAATGCACGTGCGCAGGTAGCGCGTCAAGCGCGCAATGCCGATAGCAGCACCACCACAAAGGCGGGACGTCAGCACCACGTGTTGGTCTATACGTGCCTCGTAATAAACCTTTTGCGAAATCCCCCAAGCGCTCCGGCCCGCGCGCGAGGAATTGTGGGAGAGACTGTCCCTGGCCTGGCCGCTCTGCCTTGAGATCGCATTGCCTTGTCGCTTCTCTTCTCTCAATACTCTGCTTTTCGATTCCATTACCTATTTTTATCTATTCCAGTGTATTTTTTTATTGCTTCTAAGTGTTCCTGCTCTCTTCTGCGCGCGACATTTCTTGCATATATATAGTATGTGTGTCTTTATTTTGCCTTTTTCGACGGGAGTGCCGACGGACAACACGCCGCTTCGCGCGTCGTTCCTCGGGTGAGTACTCCGTTGCTACCGATTCCTATGGCGCTGTTAGCTGTCATTTTTGGTTCATTTGACCCGCGTGCAGTCGAGAGGAGCCGTATATGAACACCTGCGTACATGTCATAGGGGTAGGCAGAGCTCTGAATCAACAATCGCGACGCGAGAGCCGAGTGCGCTGGGATTTGGCCGCCCGCGCTCGCTTCGTTGACTCGCACTGTAGCGTATGCCTTCGAGTGTAGCTTACTTGACCAAGATACAGCGCGCCGCTTTATTGCCGCGAACCATTTGTCCGAATGTTTGCAAAGTTGAGGCATATGAAACGCTGCGGCGCCTGGCAACTGCGCGCTGCGGCGCGATCCCTTCGTAAAAAACGCCGACGGCTCAATGTCGCGGCTTGAATGCGGCTAAGGCATGTCTTCGTAATCTACCTGCTAAGCGGTTGTCAGTTGCCAACTCCCTTTTTCAAGTGCAGAGATGTACTGTCACCCAGGCAGTCATCTTGATAATTTTATAATTTTATTTTTCTAGTCAAGATGTCAGCTCAAGGTATTTTATATCTTTAGGTCAACTTCAGCAGCAACATGCCCGCATGGTACAGTTTGCTGTGTGCCAGGCTGTGTAAACAATACTGCCAGCACACAGCATGTTTCCTGGCACCGCATTTTAAAAGACAGCGTCCTGCGAAGCGTTTGGGTGAAGACAACTGCGTGCAGTTGTCAGGCGCCGCAACGTTGGATATGCCGAACGGTATTACGGTTTCGCAGGCATTCGGACAAATGATTCGCGACGGCAAAGCGGCGGGCTGTATCTTAGTCAAGTAAGCGACACTCGAAGGCACGCGCTACAGTGAGAGTCAACGAAGCGAGCGCGGGCGGCTAAATCGTACCACACTCGGCCAATCGGCTCTGGCGTCGCGATTGTTGATTCAGAGCTTTGCCTACCCCTATGACATGTACGCGGGTGTTCATAAACGGCTTCTCTCGACTGCACGCGGGTCAAATGAACCAAAATGAACAGCTAACAGCGCGATAGGAATCGGTAGTAACGGTAGTACTCACCCGGGGAACGACGCGCGAAGCAGCATGTTGTCCGTCGGCACTCCCGTCGAAAAAAGCAAAATAAAGACACAAAAACTATATATATGCGAGAAATATTGCACGCAGAAGAGAATAGAAACATTTAGAAGCAATAAAATATACACTGGAATAGATAAAAATAGGTAAAGCAATCGAAAAACAGAGTATTGAAGAAGACAAGCGACAAGGCAATGCGATCTCAAGGCAGAGCGGCCAGGCGAGGGACAGTCTCTCCCACAGTTCCTTGCGCGCGGGCCGGGGCGCTTGGGAAAACTGCAAATCGTCTATTCAGTCACCAATTAACTGTTCGTGGATTTCTGAATTCGAGAAACACCTTACGTCCGCACTACCGTGCAGCGTGCACAACTCTCGGGAAATTACTGCATTAGTCAAGCATACCGCACGAAGAGATGGCGTTGGTCACCATCCGATTAAAGTGGAATACGCAAAGCGCCGTGACACAGCCAGCCATTCAATATTCTAAAATCTGTCGTCTCCGAGGCCACTGTTTCTTTTTCTCTCATCTCCCTCTTTTTTTGTCGCTTTGTTATCAGACGCGGTATCCCACCCTGCTTCAGTGCAGTGACCGCCACTCCCCAACTTGCCACCCGAAAGCCGTCATTCATCGTAGTTTTGCCTTTCTTTTCCTGCTCTTCTTCAATGCCCTTTCTCCCTTCCCCGGTAATCGGGCAGAGAGTCAAGAGGTCCAACGAGTAAAAATGTCCAATAACGGATCTCTTGACTCGTTGGATCTTTTGACTCGCCAAACACGAGTCAAGAGATTCAATGTGGGTCAAGAGGTCCAACGAGTCAAGAGATCCAACGAGCTGAAAAATCCACGGCGAGTCAAGAGGTCCAACGAGTCAAAAGACCCAACGAGTCAGAAGGTTCAACAATGAATCTTTTGACGCGTTGGATATTTTGACTCGTTAGACCTCTTGACTCGGAATCGGGCGTGGCGGTCACTGTACTGCAGCGGGGTGAAATCCCGCGCTTAATAACAAAGCAACAAAAAGGGGGGAGATGAGAGAAGAGGATGCAGTGGCCTCGGGGACGAAAGGTTTTGGGATCCTGAATGGGTGGCTGTGTCACGGCGTTGTGCGTTTTCCATTTCATTCGACTGGTGACCAACGCAATGTGCGGTATGCTTGACTAATGCAAGAATTTCCCAAGAACTGTGCACGCTGCACGGTCGCGAGGACGTATAGTATTTTTTCGAATTTAAAGATCAACGAACAGTCAATCGGTGACTGAATTACGACACGTATAGACCAACACGCGGTGCTGACGTCCTGCCCCTGCTGTGGTGCTGCTATCGGCATCGCGCACGCGCAGACGGTCCACTTGACGCGCTCCCTGTGCACGTGCAGTGCCCATACCTTGTGCGGAAACTGCGCCTTTTCCCACACATCGTGAGGGCTTGTATGGAAACGGCGCATTGGTCTTAAGGCCGGTTTAGACACTTGCGTTTGAGTGCGTTTGACTGCGTTGCTCCGAGTGCGGAAAGCTAGTCACCGGCACATCTGTGCTTCGTATGAAGCGTGGAATCCAATCCAAGGAATCATCTTGGCACGCGATATAAGCAGCAGGGATGTCCTGGTTTCTCGCTGCCGCAACGCAGTCAAACGCAGTCAAACGCAGCTGTCTGAACCAGGCTTTATACACAGCATGAGCTCAACTGCGAGGAAGGATTGTGTGGATCATTTGGCAACAGCGTAATGTTTGGCAGTCATCCAGAGGGTCAATATTTCGCAGTATCTTACCGGCCAGTTTACCATGACTGCTGACTGGCACCACGCTGAATGGAGAACCAGCATCGGCGTGCGTTCGTGTAATCACTACTGCGTGGTGCACCGAAAGACCGCAGGCTATAATCCGCTTCACCTAAGGATGAACCGCAGCCCATGCTGCGGTAGGAACGGTGTCTTCTAAATTTCCCAGGTTTCGGAATCAGTGTGTTGAAAGAAAGTCTAGGGCCGCTCCGTGCCGCCGGCGTCCATTTTCCCTTGAACTACAGAATAACCGGCATTCCCGAGCTCACGTGCTCGTGCTTCCTTGTTGCCATTATCTTCTTTGTTTTAATCAAAAGTGGGTCTATTTTGTATCGTGAAACGCAGCCTGGTCATATTAATCAGGTATGAGACGTTGATATGCTTCGTCTCCTCGTTTCTGGCCGTCCTGTTCATTGTGTTTTTGTCGACTTGAACGGTGCAGCATAATACTCTGTAGGAGCGAGAGTCTGCCACCACGGCCAGAGGCCGCTGCCGACCGCCGAAACGTAAAACAGGCGCCGAAGCCTATAAAAGAGGGCACACGCCCACAGAAAGGGGGAGACGGACCGAGGTCACGGAGGCGTCTAGTTTGATTGCTACGGAAATGTTTTACCTTGATCCTAACAGCCCATTCCTGTTACTCTAATAAATGTTGTTTCTTGCTATGGAAACCCCGGCTTCGTGTTGTTCTTCCTGGATGGGCATGCAGCTAGGCAACCCTAACGCAACGCATAGTCACAAACGCAATATTTTTACCGAAATAGTAACAACGCCAATAGAGCACCTGGTTCTTTTCTCATTGATTGAGAGGCACTCGTTCTCATTGGAGCAAATCGCGTGAGGTAGTTCTCGCGCGAACCGCAATGTTTCGATCGCGTGTTCGTTTGAATATGGCGAGTGTGAAATCGAAACCAGTTTGGAGAGCCACGGCTGGTCACGGCCCATAGACTCGAGTTCTGACAGTGGCCTGATTTATGTGGATACTGTAAAGTTGACAGTGGGGGAAAATGATGTATTCGACGCTGCCGGTTTGTATGTAGAATGGCATGTTAGCGACCGTGAAGCTGCCCGATAAGCTTATATAAACGCGCGACCTTGCGCGAAGTTAATTTGGTTTTTGTACATCTGCAGCATATGCAGCAATATAAGACGATTTGTACGCCATCGTGCTCTAATATTTTCGATATATTTGAGCTGCTGCTCGTTTGCAAGTTGACATAAATGGTGGCGTAATGGCCGTTTTTAATGTAGCACGATGATGATATCGGCTCTTACGCTTTGACGGCCACTGTAATGACCGAAGACAGCTCTATGAAAGTCATCTAACCACCGAGTGCATACAGACCGCGAAGAAGACGTTCTCAGTGACAAGTAGAATTAAAGCAGCGTAGCGTCTTGGGGTGGGAACACGTGAAACTGGGCCGGCCGAACGATCACCGTCGAGTGGCGGATCCGGCAACGAGCAGACGCAGGCGATGTTTTCTTCGACGTCCTCTTCCAGCGTGGGGTTCATACTTCGCTCATACACTTACAACCACACCACCACTTTATCTGGAAACCGTCCAGCAAGCACCTCCCGGAGGGCCGAGTTTCAGCCGCATCTCATGGCGGGGCCTGTAACTCGGTATTTTTTTAATCTTTTCCGTGCTGCACCAGATGATGGCTACGCGCGAGAGCAGAAAGCAAACGACACAGCGGAAAGACGCGTCCCTGGACCACCGTGGGCGGGTCGTCGGCTTTAAGTTGCAGTGGCGGTCTCAGATTTGCTCGTGGTAATTAGAATACGCGTTAGTGATTACTTCAACGGAGTTTAAGTAAAGGAGGACCCGTATTTTGTGGTACCTAGTGAGAACACCTCTCACTAGGCGGCGCTAAAACTAGGCTCTCGGTAGCGTTCCTTTGAAGGCTCGGAGTGCCAGAGTTGCACGTTCATCTCCGTAGCGCCGTCTTTGCTACACGGCATGCTGATCTTGCTCCTCACATTACCAGATCTCGGCGAATAGCGGCGTGGCGGCACGTGGAAAACAGACGCGCAACTCTGATTCACGTAGGGAGCCTATACAGGAACCCTAGCCCTTGGCCTGGAGCAGGCTCTTCCATAGGAAGCGCTTAGGTGACGTCGTCGTAAGTTGTGCTCTGTTCACCCCTAAAAACCTACAAGCGCGAGCTCTTCCGCGTTCCTGGCTTTCAGACGCGCATTTTTAGCGCGAGTGATCATTCTGCGCAACAGCGTTTCAAAACAGGAACCTCGTGTTTCTCGCGTTCGCTGCAGTCACCAATAAAGTTATTATGGACACTAATTTGTTTGCTTCAGTATCACTTTAAAGGGATACTGAACCAAACAATTTAATTTCCATAATAATTGGCGCACGTTCTTTCCACGAGCCAGCAGTCGCTGGTTGCGCGAGCACACGCAACGAAATTGACGTCATAGTCCCCCATGCCCGCTTAAGATGACAGTGAAATGTATAGGCTCCGGGCCAAAGGAGAATAAAGACTGGCTTTTCATCTCCACAAGTAAAAGCTACTTGCTTGTTAGACCAATTGAAGGCTTACCGTTTACACCCGACCTCACTGCGGAGATGAAAAGCTTGTCATTAATCACCTTTACCCCGGAGCCCACACATTTCACTGTCATCTTAAGAGTAAATGGGGGACTATGACGTCAATTTCGTTGCGTGCGCCCGCGCACACCGGCGGCTGCCGGCTCGTCAAAAGATCATGTGTCACTTATTATGGACACCGAAATGTTTAGTTCACCATGCGTTTAAGTGTTTTAGATAAAGTAAAGCGTAAAAGAGGAACTTGTCTTTAATTGGTCGGCATGTCTAAGTCTTGTGTTAATTTGATCATATAAATTGTGAGATAAGTACTTGTCTGAGAATGGCCTTGGCGATATTCCTTTCGATGTACTTCTTTGTCTTTGTTGACGGTATCGGAGAAAATGTTATACTTGGCAGGATCACGACTCCCAGGCTTCCTTGAGTCGTCACATTCTCTGGTGATATCACAATGTCTTTAAAAAGTAGAAATCCAATAAAGAACTGTTTAGTTCAGGCCAATGTTGTAAGCGTTAGAAAAAAAAATAAAGTAACGAATTGCGTTGAGGGCGTTTCAAACACTTTCGTGAGCTCGACAGAGTGCGGCTGCAACGGCGTGCAACGTTCATTCTTTTACGGGTCGCTATGGCGACGGGGTTTCAGGCCGTTGACAACCGCCCCGTTGCCACATAAATTCGTAAAAAAATAACGGCGCAAGCCGTTGCAGTCGCACTCGTTCGAACTCACGCGAGTGTGTGAACCAGCCTTTAAGGCTCGTTCAAACATTTGGGCCGACCGTGCTGCGCAGCGTTGCGTCGCGCAGCACAGCGCATCCCTATTGGCTCGTCGTAAGGGTCGCCATAGCAACAGTTCAACAGAAGCAGTCTTAACGAGGTACAAATGGTTGCAGTTGCACTCGAATGCAGCTGTGTGAATGAGCCTTTACTCGTTACTCGCAAATACGATTTACGTTACCTTAAAATAAAAAGAACATGTTACCGTTACCAATAAAAAGTAACGCACGTTACTTTCGCGTTACTTTTTATTTATAAATTGGCGGTAACAGCGTTTTTTTGCTTTTTTTTTTTTGGTGAACACGTTTCTCTATATGGGCAGAAAGCTCGTGGCGTTGTGGTTTTTGCTAATGTGAAACGTTTTGCGTGAATAAAAGATACAAAAGTTTGAAGGTATATGTGGAATGAGTGGAATAGTTAATGACTTGGCGCCTGTGATTCATTTCGGCGAAAGTCCTGACGCAGCCGACGCTACGAGCTAATGGGTCCAATCAAGGAGCGTGAAAAGCGCAAGCCACTGGACCTTCTTTGTTCCTGATTGGTTCCGCGATGATTGAACACGTGCAGAAACATGACGAACACCATGATGGTGCCCTTTCGACGCTGTCCGATTGGATCCATCAGCACTTTGCGTCGGCTGATCAGGGGTTAAGGTAAAACGAACTACAGAAACACGAAAGAAATTAAAGTGTACCTATTTCATGCTTTGGGGACGAGACGTAACGCGCAAAGTAACTACGTTATCCGTTACTTGAAATAAGTAACGTAAGTGCGTGACACGTTACTGTTTTGAAAATGTAACGAGTGCGTTACAACATTAAATTAGTAAACAAACTTAACGCGTCACCGGTGACGCCGTTACTTGTAACGTGTTACCGCCGACACCGGTTCAAACCAACCCTTGGAATAAAGCGACACTTTTGTTCAGCGTTACTTTTACCAGAAGTGTGTTGAAAAAAAAAAAAAAGAAAACTGGACAAGAGATCGGTTATTTTGAGCGTGTGATAATTGCATGGTGTATTGGGAGAAATAATTTCTATCAGCGCTAATGGAAAACAAATGTGTCGCTATGATTGGTGATTGTTCCTTTGAGTGCTCGAAAGCAAAGAACACATGAGCGATGAAGACGGGAGCCGAGCGGCCCTGCGCGCCCGTATCCATAGCAACCAGTGCTGGCGTTCCTACGTCACTTCCGCGCGTTACGGCGTTGCTCGGATTTGATCGATACATATAAAGCTGCGTGGTCAAGGTCCCTATGATCCGTTTTACTGAAAGAGGGCGAGCAAAGAAGGGGAAAGAGCTACCGACGCTTTCCTTCTTGCTGGTGTGTTAGGAACGAGCGGAACACACGGATGATCGCCTTGGACGCGTGTGTTGCTCCGAGTTCGGTCGTTTTTTTCCCGGTTTCCTCGATTTCTTTACTTTCAAATTTAGCTATAGCTAGCGTAATCAATGACCACAGCCGCGTGGTCACCGGGATACCATTGTTTGGAAATAGACTGCACGAATAACAACCGAAAGCGACGAATATGTTCGAACGACAGTTGTATCGCGAACGGGATCCGACACGTGAACTGCGGGGGTAAAGGCACGACCACATTGGCGTCGCGGAGGCCTGCGGCGCGACGGTCGGTGCTGCCGTTTGCCGACCGAAACCAGTTTTCGGCTTCAACGGCGCGACGTACGGCGCCGCAGAGTCAACCGCTCCGTGCGCGGTTCAGAGCTTGACGCCGCACGCCGCAGAAGAGAGGAGCCAATGAGAGGTGTCGTAGATAGTGACGTCGCGATGCCATGGCAACGCTCAAGCCGGTCCTCGGCGCGTCTCACGTTCCGAAGGACGTGTTTCGCGTCGTCTGCTATCCCTATTTCCCCCCGATGCCTTCCGCAACGGAGCGGTTCCATGAAACTATGCGACTGTTTCCCTTTTTATATGACAAGACGCAGCCAGACCACCTAGATAATGACGCTAAGAATAACCGCTGAGAAGTTATAGCAGAGGAATTCGGAATTGCAAGCGAGTTTCTCCGTGGCACTTGTTGCATGTCGTCTGTGTTGTGACGGATGTCGTGTTGATTTCGTGACACTTTCGAAAGTAGCCTTCATCTCTGGCGCGCCACCGGCGCAACAATGCACTGACCTGTCCTTCGGTGTTTCGGTAGAACCAAGGAGGTAACCTCCTTGTGTAGAACCAACTCGGCCGGACCCAAAACCTGCGTCTCCTTCCCTTCAGAGCGCGGCGACGTCGCAAGATCAACGAGCAGGCTAGGATAATCACATTCACGCTGATCACCAGTTCATTGTGGACTCCTACTATGTAGGTAGCGAGTGCGGTTTCGATGCTGATATATGCGAAAGATGGGAGCCGAAACGGAAGTATCTAACGAAGAGCAGACGACGAAAGAGCGGGAAATCCGACGGGAGGCGCGATCGCGAGATCCAGTGCTGTCACGTGACGCCCGCAAAACGGAGGCCAATGTGGACTCCTCGCGTTGGAACGCCGGACGGCGGTGCCGCCCGGCGGCGCCGCCCGGTGGCGCCGTTCACGCTAGTGTGGTCGGGCCTTAATGCCTTCAAACTCCATCGCTTTCTAAATGACGCAAACCTCGGGCGGCAGTGGGTGGCGTTCGTAAACAGAAAAGGCTTTTCCCCGACGCCCTCCCCTCTAGTGTGCTCGGAACATTTTCTGAATAGAGTGTGCAGCGAACTTAACCGCTGTACCGTCAATGAACATGACCTTCGCTCGCCAGGTGGGTGGAAGTGTTCTCGTAAAATTCGCCGTTTCTATTTCTAACTTTTTGTAACTTAATTTATCGTAACGCTGATATCTTTCAGTTGTGACTTTGACAGGATTTATTATCTACAACGTTCAGCGCTGAAGGCTCATTTTCGCCATGGGGTGTGGCTGTAAATTATCGAAAAGTTAGTTCTGTCAATTTTCCTTCACCGCGATCTTCTGCGCGATAGCAGAGAACCGTAAACGTACGTTGACCGTCACGTTCTTCTCTTTTTGCAAATTAGTACAGAACATAGCTAGAAAGAAAACTTCAGTTTTTTTTGCTGAAACATGCTCTTGCATATATTTCGAATTGCTGAATCATTGCTTGACTCGCTCCGGCAATGGGCCCATTTCGACTTCGCTATTTTCAGTTCTAGACAAAGAACACACCCGTCAACACGGGATCCTCAATTAAAACTTTGGTAAACATCTGTATGGCGGAGGGAGCTGCCTTCGATCGCTCCTTGCAATGGTCTTATTTCGTGCGTCCTTGTTCACATTATACTTTATGGTTGTGGACGACATGAAACGTCAAAAATATGCTCGGTGTACTGCATCCAAAATGACGAAAAACCTGAGGGGAACTTCAATAGCTGTAAACTAATACAATATTTTGAGTACTCGCTGTAGTGTTGTTTGTTACCGGCAGGTGTCTTTCTTAGCAATACTATCATGATGCTAACACAGTATTATATAGGGCGCCGCCTCACTGTTACGTTTGTATATAGGTTATGAATAAAGACTGCAGCGGGTGTTTGCCCAGCCGGCCCAGCTGAGACTGTCTTGTCCCGGTTTCTACACTCGCCTCTGATTTCTAACGCTTGTTCGGTCAGTGCCATGTGCACTTCTCGGCATCGCTGTTGACGAATACCATTATGCGGGGCAAGAAGCGTTCTCAACGAGTTGAAAAAATGCCATTCGCGGCACACATGAACATAAGACGTGCCCCAAAGTCGGATACCTAGCACTTTGGAGCACCCAACCAGCACGCACAACGTGGTAGCGGCGCCCCGAAGAGCACTTTCGCCAACGTTTCTAACCACTCATCATGGCCGCGGAACCTGAAGCTCGCTAAAGGGCGCTACAATAATCGAAGTGGCGCTACCCATGATAAAACGGTATATATACTGAAAGGTAGTGCAAACCATTGTCTAGAATGAAGAAGAGAGATTTTTCCTCGCCTATGCCCTTCCCCTCTCAAAAGTTTCCCCTCGTTTCAATTGGATCGGGCGCTACACGTGACCGTTACCTTCCCATGATCCCGCGGGATTCGGTGGCTTGCTATAAACCGACGCCATCTTTGCGCGAGACGTGGCGGTATATGCTGCCATATGTAGGTGCTGGGAACTCATCAAGCTGTCCATGCAGCTTTTTTTCCCAGCCCCCGCCATTGTAAAAAATGGTAAATATCCAACCGTAGGTGTTTTTTTTTTTTTATTACGATTTTGGCGGCAACGGAATGACTTCAAGCTGCGCGGTGGATTCTACAAACAACGTTGCGAAAGGGAAAAAAGCTTTTTGCCGTCCCGGCGGAAAAAGAAAATCTTCAGCGACGAAGACAATGGCTCCACCGAATTGATCGGCAAAGTTTTGACTGCCTCCGCGGGAGACTTTTCGAGGTAAGTCATTGTAAAACTCTGGATCGATTTTACCTGCCTCTTTTGGTCTCGCCGATGAAGATCGCCTAATATAAGCATGAAACGAGAACAATATGATCAATGACGACACCCGAAAAAAAAAAAGAATTGTTTTGCTGCGTTTTTTTTTTGTGTAGGAGGTTGTATATTAGAGAAATGTGCAGTAGTTATGTTGTTACGGATGCATTTGTAGTTGAACAGGCGTGTTCCTTCAAATGGAGACTTGTCCAGATGGTAACAAATGGGCAATATATTATTGTCTTCATCTTTGTATGTGATTTGTCCTGTGTAAAAAAAATGATTATTTATTGGCAACAAAAAAAAAATGCTCTTCTCTTCTGAAGGCTTAGCTGAAGAATCTCCCTGTCCTCATTTGTAACTCACGCAATAAAGTATGCCCCCGGGTGTGCGGCAAGCCTTGTACGCTTTGCAAGTGAACTCAAGGGCGTACCTTGCGCGTGAGAACGTGAAAACAATATTCTGAAACACAGTGTATAAGGATAAAAGAGGGCCTCGCTAATAAATGGGATAAATGAGGAGCGTGCTGGCAAGGCAACTGAGCATGCTCGGTTGCCTTGCAAGCACGTTCCTCATTTACGCTCCCATTGACCAAAAATTTATCGATGCTGCCATTGACCAAAAAAAAAATATAAGAAATAGCACCAGCACGCGCTACTTTTTTATGTTGTTTTTTAGCTGGGGGAAACGAGTTAGCGTGTTTTATGGGTAGCTAAATGTATGATCCGCGTAAATAGCCGACGCACCATATTCCTCAGTGCGCATGTGCGCACTTGCAAATGGTATTCGGCGTTTATAAAATGTATACGAAGCAGATCAGGCTGCTTGTTTGGCAAAACGATCGATAATGCTAAAAATTACCGAGAGGTCCTGGTTTTTGCGAGCGTTATGGTGCCTTTTGTTTGCCTAACTCGAGTGATGCCGAGTCTTCAAATGCACTTCGGTCAAGATACTAGGAAATTTTAGTAGAGTGTACGCTAAGGATTTCGAGCATTACGGACGCGTGCTTAATCCATGCTGAAAGCGACGGTACGAGCTCCCGCTAACGGCGCACTCCTTGCCTACAAAATTCTATATACACGCAGAAAGGAGTTCATTCTATCGTGTGCCTGCTCTCAGCTCTTGCTGCATTAAACGGGTAATTGGAATCTATTTTTGCAGTACATGCCGATGCTCCAAATTACTAAAAACTACATCGACGTTTTTTTTTTTTTTTTTTTTTTTTTTAAATTGTCTTTGTTTAGCGGAATTGGAGAAAGCTTGTATTCACACCCGAGGGATTCCAATTCTGCTCGCGCAATTGCATTTGTCGATCGAGGCGTCTTTCTTTCTGTGCATTACAACTTCAATAAAGGTGCACAAACGCTAGCTTCTTCACGTTAAAAAACAAACCTGTCCCTAAATTTAAAAAAAAAAAACTTTCTGCTGTATGCAATTGCAAACAAGTACGGTCCGGCACGCAGGCGCGCGCCTTGTGGGCCTCGCACAAACATGGCGGCGTAGAGCGTGGCGCCAAAGAAAAGGGCAAGGAGGACCGCCCTCGATGGAAAGGAGGAAAACGCGGGGAGAGGAGGGATCGCGCTTTGGCCGCTCATTGGGAAGTATAGGAGACAAATCAGGAGGCGCCATTGGCCTAAAGCGGACTGGGCGTGTTTCAGGGCATCTTCAGAAATTCGAATGTGGCCAACCAGAAGCCGTAAATAATACCCTGGCGGTGGTCGCGAGAAACAAACCCGATAAGTGCATCGATGTAACTCTCGGTGACTGAAAATATGGTACACGTGATGCTTCAATCACGCTCATCCAAAATGACGGTGGAAGTGCGTGACCAGCGAAACGATCGACATAATCCTTATGTCAAGCGCCGAGGGCCGGGAATCTGTCGTCCGGCCGGTCACACCCTGTTCGAGCAAAACAGAGTTGAGCGGCGCATTCGTTTCTTATATCTTTCTGCATGATCATGATCAAAACATCACGTGCACCCTATTTTCAACCACAAAGAGTTACTACACCTCACTCTTACGCGCTTATTAAAACCATATACGATCGTAGGCCTTTGATCAAATTGTTTCTCGCTACCACTGCTAGGGCATTTTTTTCGGCTTCTGGTTGCTTAAGAGAGCATGCCAAGCCTTCTTTCCGAGTCTGGTGCACGCCCTGGCTCTGCCGGCGCCTCCCCTTGACCAAACTGTCTCTATACACGGCTCTGCTCGTGATGCGCCTGTGGCGCGCTTAGCGGCGAGCGCAGCGCTTCGCCCCACTTTCACCGCTCGTGTGTTCAATGCTTCACGTCAAGCGACGTGCGCTTCGCGGCGCCCAGTTCCACCCCTCATGTGTTCCTTGCTTTAGATAAAGGGAACACCCAGGCATTTTACAGCCGAAAGGAGGTTTCAAATCTCTAAATAAAACCTTGTTTGAAAATAAACTTAATTTTCTTTCTCTTAAGTAATAGCGAAGAAAGGTAATGCAACTTACCAAGTTTGGGCAAGGGATATTTTATCTCGAAATATCTTTCGAACATTTGCAGGTATGAAACGGCTGACTGGAGCACTAAATCAGCGGGCTCCATAGAAGATGAATCAATCCAAACTTTGACCTTGAACGAAGGGGAGAACAACAACATTCTATTAATCAAGCCATTACGCATCAGTCTCCGAGTGGGTGCCATGCTGGCGACGTAACTAAGTTGATTTATAATGTTCAGTGTCTTCTTATGGAACCTAAGAACCGTTATCAGCCGAACAAAATCTTCATAATATGGACGAAATGAACACTTGAAAAATATTGTATTAGCGCAGGCGAGCGGGTGGAAGTTTATTATGAACCAAAACTAACTGATACTGAAGTAATAAATAAAAAAATTAAAGTCAAAACACAAAAAAACAAAAAAACTAGCAGGTTTAGATATTTTTTTTTGTCTTTTCATCTCGACTTAAAACCTCAACAAACAAAACAAAAAAACATACGGCGAGAAAATGTTAAGCGTGGTGTATAATTGTCTTTTTTCAATATGCTCCGGTATCTAAATACAAAGTAAAATTACGCAAGAAAGACAAGGACAAGGTAAACATTAAAATAGCGCATATCCCGCCTATTATTTTGTCCTTATGTCTTTCGTGCTTTTTTAGTTTGGACCCTAAAGGGGTATTCACACGAGGGAGAAATCCCGGGGATTTCTCCCCGGCACGCGCATCTTACGACGAAAACGTCAGGCTTTGCGATGTGCAAAAGCCTCGCGCTTTTATCTCGTGATGCGCGCGTGCCGGGGAGAAATCCCCGGGATTTCTCCCTCGTGTGAATACCCCTTAATGAGCACCAACTTGTGAAGCAACATGCTTAACTGCAATTGCGTTGTTTCACGCTAAGATTGGTTTATGTTACGCGTTTGTGCAACGATTGCATGTGTGATGTACGTCAATTCAACTCTCCTACGTCACGTCCCGGTGACGGCACTTCGGGCGCACTTGCGGTCTGGGATGTGGGCAAGAAACGCCATGCGGGCCGGGTATTGCTTTTCTTTTTATTTTAGTAGAAACAAGCTGTCTCGTCAGCACGCCGCGACTGGGGTTGCACGAGACACGTGCGCAATGCGTTCTGGTAACGAGTTCTATCCGGTTCCTTTTTTTGGTAGTGATTAACGTATTGAGTTACCTTTTTAGAAAAGGAACGAGTAACTTTCTTAGTTACTTGCAAGGCAACGTAACGAGTAACGGTATTTCGTTACTTTTGAGGAGTAACGTGTACAACACCGTTTAAAAAAACTCGTTTTAATTCTAACCTGAGCAGGCGTCTATTGTGACAAAGGCATAAGGGCAACCCGAGAAACAACTGAACAGTATGACAGTATTCTCGTCTCCAGCTCGTTGCCCGCCATCTCGCGGCGGAAACGGGAAGCGCTCTAGTGAGGGTCCCCCGGTTTTTCTGCTCAGCGGGCACAGCGAAACTGCTTGCGATCATGGCTCGCGAACACTCAATTCGGAATGCAAATAAGACTCTTCACTGTCCCAATGTAGTGCTGCCGTAGGTATGGGATTGTACAGTCTCCGGCGATATGAAAGACCCACTGGTAGCGCGTGGCCGAGGCAGTGGCTGGCGGGGGCGCTACGAGCGCTGCGGGCAATTCCATTCTGCTTCGAGGGAAGGACGCTCACTCGGGGCTCAGCAGAAACTGATAAGCGCGCGCTTTAGCTGAGCCCCGAGTGAGCGTCCTCCCCTCGAAGCACAACGGAACTGCCCGGAGCGCTCGCAGCGCCCCCGCCAGCCACCGCCTCGGCCACGCGCTCCCAGTGGGTCTTTCATATCGCCGGAGACTGTACCTTACTAGACAGTTCTACTATTGCATATTCGCCTCGAGGTTCGATTGACTCCACTCTTCTGGTGAAAAGCAGAACTACACTTTGTTTTACAAGTGCTTGGGGTAAAACGAATGCTACGCAGGCGAGGCCGAAGCAATGAAATGCGATGATGCAGCGCCCGGCACGACCCCCGACTCCAACCCTTGGATGAAGATAAAGAAAAAACAGGAGGGGACGCGTTAAGGTGGTGACTTACCAGCTCCCGGACGGAAGGCCGCGACGCGACAGCCAGCAAGGCGGCAACGCCTGGTTACGAGGACTTCGGAGGATTGTGAAGTCAAGTTGAGCGTAGTGACTCTCTACTATTTGAACGCTCGATACAGCCATCAAAGTAGCAACGCTAAGTGTTCGCGGTCTCAGCTCCCGCAAGAAACAGTACCAAGTACAACGTTTGCTATTTAAGGAGAGCCCAGATTTCTTAGCGGTGCAAGAAACCAAGATCGCTGATGAGGAGCAGGGAGCCAACGCACTGAAACCCTCTTTACTTACGAACGAAGTTTGCGTTACCCATGCTGTAGGTCTTCCCGGAGGTTGTTTTTTGTTCTTGAGGAAGTTTGCCCTTGTCGGAGCGGAGCGTCACGAATGACGAGGAAGGGCGTTCATGTTGTGCGATTTTCATTTTGCAACAGTTCGCTGGCGGCTTATTTGGGCGCGTCCTAACATCGGTGGTGATCCGCGGCACGTCCGCTTGGGAGACTTGGGTTGGCAGCCCCTATATGTTTCGACGCCAAAGTGGCCAATTAAAGCTAAAGTTGAACAGTAAGAGCGGACGCTATTGAATGCGATACTCTGGCGACATACAGTGACTCTAGACGGAACCACTGCACAAGGGCGGAATTAAGGCGGAACAACTCCCCTCGTGGAACGTGCTAGTAATTACATAAAATAGCGAACCTCGGAGCTCGGCCAATACTAGGAGCCGATGATCCAGTCAAGTGTGGGCGAGACAGCTTTCCAACCATGCGGACGTCGTCCAGTCCTGTCGTTTTCATACTGCAGATATTCGCCTTGTTCACGCTGTCAGTGAACTACACCGGCCCGCATGGATTACAGGGATGCAAGCAACACCAGCAAACGCAGATTGTGTCTGCCCAGTGAAGTCGCTGGACATTCCGTGCCTCACCAAGAATTTCTTCTGGTTGCGCCTACGTTTCATCGCGCCACCGGATCGACATCGTCATCATCGGGATCTTCACGAACCACCCCCTGCTTGGCGCGGAATTCGTTAGTGGTCGAGGCAGCTTTCCAGCCATGCGGACGTCGTCTAATCCTGTCGTTTTCATACTGCAGGTGGGTAGTCGTCATTACTATATTCGAAAGCAAAAAGCGACTTTTTGTGTCTCGTAGTGCTGCCTCGCCCGGAAGCATTCTGTCTTTGTGTTTCCGACTGTGTTGTTGCATTGTGTTCTTTGATTTTGCTTTTGAGCGGGGATATTGAGTCTAACCCGGGGACCCAAGATTGAGAGCCAAGGCAAGCAGCTTGACGAAATGCTGAAACTTCTCCATGAGGTAAATTCTCGTACTCTTAAGTTTGGCGAGGGCCAGAATAGTCTGATGGCATCCGTTAACGAGATACAAACCAAGCAACAATTGATTGAAAAAAAAACTCGTTGAAGTAAACACTAGACTAGTTGAAAACAAGGCTTTAATGCCCGACTAGTGGAAGAATGAACTGCGGATAGTACAGATAATCACCGATGACTCAAAAAAAAAAAAAAAACGCTCCTACGCTCCCGAGTGATTGAAATGAAGGACAGGTCGAGACAGGACAACTTAATATTTCACGGAGTCATTGACAATCCATCTGAGACATGGGCCCTATCCCAAGAAAAAGTACGGGAGGTGCTCCATCGGGAAGCTAACACGCAGATTTCTGAAGACGTCATAGCTCGGGCACATAGACTCGGCGCCTTTGTTGCAGGAAAATGTCACCCAATAGTCGCAACTTTTGCGTTTCACAGGCTTCCAAAGAACGTGCTGGTGGGTCGATCAAAATTAAAGGGCAGTACCACTCATACACACTGGAAGCGGATCCGCGTTCGCAAAGCGGTTGCGAACGCGGTTGTATAAAGATTCAGTACAATTGCACGCGCACTTGATCGCGTTCGCAACCGCTTTGCGAACGCGGACCCGCTTCCAGTGTGTCTGCCAGCGAGGACTTCTCGCCAGCTACGCGTCACGCCCGAAAAATTTTGATTGAATTTGCGAAGGCTAGAAGCTCGGACAAGCACTTTAGCTTACGATACAATAAACTTCCCCTTGATAAACAGATGTTTATGTACTGCTCAGACAGTGACAGCGTGATTGAAGTTGGTGATCGTGTTGTACCACCGTCCACGGAGCGCAAATGCTGGTAATAGCGCGGCTGCTGAGTCAGTGCCTTCTGCTAGCTCCCCGTAGCAACCCACAAATAGGCAAATTCGGCAAAGACCTTGTCAATCGTTTGATAATGTTTAAATGTCTTTCGCCTATGTAAGAACAGTCATGAACAAGCGTGATAAATTGTGTACGACTATTGACTCTTCCTACCCCGTGCTAGGCTAACCTAGGTGACGGTTAAATCCAAATGACTAACACACACACGCTCTTCTTCGTCTGATATCGTAGTACTAACTGAAACTTGGCTTTCGTCTCGAATCCATGATAGTGAGTTATTTGCTTGCGAAAAAAAAGTTTGTTATTTATCGATACGACAGGGAGGACAAATCAGGACGAGGAGTATTGATTGGAATTAACGAGAATATTGAGTCATTTTATGTAAACGTTGTTACTAAGCTTGAGTTTATCTGTGTTTGCTTCCAAGAAGGGAACAGACGAATTGTACTCTGTGCTTGTTATAGACAAGAGGCGGCCAGGGTCACATGGGGTTAGAGCCGCAGACAAAACTACAAAAGTTCAAAGACACGCAGGAAGAAAAAGAAAGCGGGGGGGGGGGGGGGGCAGTATTTTTTAATAAGAAACGACATTGAGGTAATCGTAAGCAGTGATAGAGTGCAGGCGAGCTGGTGATTAATCGACGTCTTGTAGACGCTGAGACGTGGAACAATAAAAAAAGAACGGACAAAGACAACAAAATCTCAATCTTCATCCGTTTGTTTTCGTCTTTTTTTTGTTTCCCATCTTAGGGTTGTGGGGATTGTGATCCCTCAACATTCTGTCGCGTCAGCGTTTTGGCACGCCGTGGCGGCCGCGCCGACGTAGCGAGAGGTGGCGCTGCTTACCACTGTGAGCGGCTTCCTCCTCTCCCCCCTTGGGGCGATTTCCGTAACGGACCCCCGCACAAAGGAGATCGACGTGTCGCTCTTTGATTGGCCACTTCGCCCCCGCCGTTATCTTAAAACCAGCGGACAGCAGTCTCGCTCGTCTCTTCTTCCTGGGATTCGGCGGCGGCGACAACGGGGACCCTTCCGGCGCACCGGTGAGCGTTTACCCCGTACTTTGTACCTTTGTGAACGACCGTTCGGCCGTGGGCGATCTCCACACCGACGGCGTTCACCAGCTTATAGCCGCTGCGTTGTTGTTATTTGTTTCATTGTAAATAAACAGTTTATCACCGTTACCAACGTGACTGGTGTCTGTTTGCGCTCGACGAGCAGCATGCCACGCGAGTACGAACCCGCTTTGCGGTAGAGCGTCTCGCCGCGAACGTGGTACTCCCAAAGGCAGTGGCCCTAAGGAGAACCACAGGGTTTACAATATGTCGATGAAGGGAAGAGTCCTTTTCAAAGGAGACAAGTATAATTGTCGAGTACAACAAATAACACCAGGCAGCAGAACGTTTCTTGAACCGCTAAGAAAAAATCAATGCACTATTCGCTACCCAGCCAATGCCTTTGACGCCAGCTATGTGTATACAGATCGAAAATTATTTCTTTAAAAACAAAAGAAACAGGGTCACTGACACATCTATGTGTCGAAAATCAGTCAAGCTGAATATACGTAGTGTCCTACAAAGCTGCCGAAACTGTGAAATTTTTTTTTTTCAATCTCTAAAATTTTTTTTATTCGTTTTTTTTTTTTGGGGGGGGGGGGGGGGGAGACACAGAAGGGCAAGGGGGCCACGCTTGCCAGGGAGCCGCACTTGAACCCGCGGAGAGCCGCAGCTTGGCCAGCCCTGTTATAGACTACCTAACTATTCCACTGGCTTTGTCAATGACTTACATGGTTACTGCAAGATTCCCGAACTCTCCAATATTTTTGTTAGGCAATTTTCATTATCCGAATATTGATTGGTCGGATACGTGCCATTTTCTCAGTTGTCATTCCTCTGAGTGTTCCAATTTCTTAAGCTTGTGGGCTAATTTCAATATTTTACAACTCGTCACTGAACCCACACGAGTCACAGCTACGTCAGCTAATATCCGTGATATTATTTTAACTAGTGTGCCGGATCCTGTTTCTTTAGTATCTTATTTGCCAGGTCTCAGTGATCACAGTTCGTTATACATATCTCTAACGGTTCCTAAGCACAAATCCTCTAAAGTAACTAAACGCATTCGCGACTATAGCAAAGCGAACTTTTAAGCTATTAATAACCACTTAGCCCCTTTTCTAGATGCCTTTATAATAAACTTTTCTGAACGCACCATTCAGGAAAACTGAACCTTGTCTAAGAATCAAGTGGCGCTACTCACAGATAAATTCATTTCTCTCCGTTCGATAAGATCACACGCGTATTCACCCTGGTTTTACGTGACACTAAAAAGACTTTCTAACAAAAAAAAAGAGAGAAAAAAAAAAGAAAAAAAAAAGGTCGAAGTTGCTTTGCAAATGTTACAGGCTACTCGAAACGTCGGGAGGCTCATCAGTACGCATATGAGGCTTGGAAATCTGCTATTCGCGATGCGAAGCTTGTGTATTTTAATTAGACTGTGCCAAATATGTTGTTTACTAATCCTAAGCAGTTTTGGAACATTATTGGTGATAACAATTCGAACGAAATATCGATCAGGGTGGATAATTGTGTGGTACCTAGTGAAGACTGGGCTGAAGTTTTAAACGCGGCTTTTGTTAATTCTTTTTCCACTATAAGTAACATGTCACCTTGTTCATTACCTCACTGCAACTTCATGCCTAAAACATTTCGAAATTGATCCCACTGGAATTGTTCGAATAATCAATAACCTTAAAATACCATCCAGTGCTGGTGTCGATAATATTAACTCCAAATTAAAAACAAACAAACAAACAAATAAAACAGGAGTGTATATTCTTCCATCATACTGTCAAAAATATTCACCCAATCGCTAGTTCTCGGTGTCCTCCCAGACGATTGGAAAGTTGGGAAGGTGGTTCCGTTACACATGTAAAATACTTGAACATGTCATTTATTCTCAGCTTGTTCATTTTTTTTGAGTCTAACATGCTTGTCAATGTGGCTCAACATGTATTCTGAAAATCATTTACCTGCGAGACCCAGCTTTTATTATTTATTAACGACCTGCACTCTGTTCTTGATAGAAGGTCCTGACGGACTGCGTATTTTTGGGTTTCTCGAAGGCGTTCGATAAAGTCTCACACGAGTTGCTTTTGTTGAAACTAAATAACCTTCGCATTGATGCCAATGTTATGGCTTGGATCCAGTGCTTTCTTACTAACCGATTCCAGTTCGTTACCGCCAATAACCATACATCTCCGCTCGCGTCAGTGACCTCCGGCGTGCCTCAGAGTTCTGTACTAGGCCTACTTCTGTTTTTAATCTTCATTAATGACCACGGGCGTACCAGCCCGGGGGGGGGGGGGGGGGGGAAGGGAAGGGCAAGGGGGGCGCTTGCCCCCCCAGTTCTCAGAGTGGAGGGGGGGGGGGGGGGCAAGGCATGTGTTTTGCCCCCGCCCTCCCCCCCTGAAACCGCCGCTACTGGGCAGGGCAAAAACTGGCCGGCGGCGCCCAAGGACAGAGCCGTATATTGGGAGAGTTTGGCCAGTGGGTGTGGCGACGAAGGCGCCGGAGAGGAGAAAAGTAAATGAAAGGGAGGAGAACGCCGAAGGAGCGAAAGAGAAAGAAGGGAGCAGAGAGGAGCCGACCGCCATTTTTTAGCAACGCTGTCGGAGGCTGGTTGGAGAAGAGCACTGCTGAGGCTACGCGTCGTCTGCTACGGGATGAGTTCTTTTTCGCCTGAATAAAAGTTTGTGGCCATACGCCGAAAAATCTTCATTTATTAGCTTTTTAACCCACGGAGGAATAGCAGAATGTCATTTTCTTGCCAGAGTCAGTGATATAAAAGGCAATAATCAAGATTTAGATGCCGATCCCACGCATTCCGCCGGGAGAATGATCGAAGATGCCGGCCCTCCCCACTCAGGTGGGAGCAGCCGGGAGTTCACGCGCCTGCGCTCATGCCTCTCGCTCTACGCCGCGTGCCGATTGGCTCACTTGGGAGGAGAGCGTTACGGCGGCGAGATCATAGACTGACCAAACTCTCCCCATATACGGCTCTGCCCAAGGCAGGCACGTAGCCAGTGGGGAGGCCCATGGGGCCCGGGCCCCCCTCGAAATCTTCCATTTTGCTGGGACCTCCTCTCCCCCCTTTCCTTCATATAGCATTCTGTCATGGGTGCTTCTCCCCCCCCCCGAAACAAAATCCTGGCTACGTGCCTGGCCCAAGGAATACTAAGGGCGCCGCCCCCCGACCCGCGTGGGCATATTTTTAACGCGCTGGCCATACACACTAGAGCAACGGCGCTCACGCCCGGTTGGATGGTTCGTGAAGCGGTTGCAACGCGAGTTTCCGAAGCGGTAGCGTACACCTTAGTGGTAAGATATCTGCCGCGTACGTAGCGGACCCGGGTTCGATTCACGGCGTGGGCTTACTTCTTTTATTTTTTCTCAAACATTTTGTTATGTCGAGGCATTTGGTGATATCTACATTTCTTTTTCGTAATTAACACTAAAAAAAAAAAAAAAAAAAATGCTGTTGACGGAATTACGCTGAACGAAATGGTATGGCACTCTATTTATGGAAGTTCATGGGAGACAGCGGGGCTTGGGTTGCCGGCTGGACGCCGCGATGATTGGCCAGGGGGGGGGGGGGGGGGGGGGGGGGGGAGGCTAGTGTGTTAATAGTTTTTTAATTAGGAGTCGCAGACTGCTGCCGCGAAGCGATTTGAACGCAAGCGGGGTGGTGGGTTAACGCGCTTCGAGTGTACAGGCGCCGTCCAAATCCGAAAAGTTCCCGCGCGTTGCCAAGCAGCCAATCCGGCGTGAGCGTTGTTGCTAGGGGTTCAATCGTGTGGGCCATAAAAATGAGTGATGGACCGAATCTGCCGAACTTCAGATTCAGTGAAAATTCGGCAAATGTCTGCGCACGTGCGCGAACACGACGGGGCCATGGATTGCAAATGGACGCCGTGCAGTCGTGCGGTTACCATCGTACAGTTTAGTACAACCAGTGGTTACGGCGAGGTACAGAGTAGGCAACACGGTAACTGTGCGTTTGTGAGCCTTTGCAAGTGTGGTTCTCTTCAATATTCTCTGCCTCAAGAACAGAAGATCGACCGGTTATTTACGCAGTCCACTGCACAAGTGACAAATGATGCGTTATACATTCTGGATAACGTGATTTTAATTTGACCTTTCCATTGATGCAACGAGGTAGTTGAAACATTGACTGACAACTGACAATTACATTCAGTGTGCGCAGCCCACTGCTGTCAAACGGGCAGAGTCACGGAAGCTGGCCAGGATGTATAGGATGCAGGTGGCATCCTTGTCATAATCTGATACATATTTTCCCCATTCTTTTCTTTCCTTTTTAAGTACTTTCTGTAGTGTGTATATTCTGTACATATATATGTCTGTTTTGTTTTTTCACATGTGGTGGCGGGCTGGCAGGCACTGTGCGTAATGGTTTTCACCTATCTGCCAAGCCCCACACACCACCACATGGACCCCTTACAGTACGTGCAAATAAAATGATTATTATTATTATTATTTATTATTTTGATTGATTGATTGACTGATTATTATTATTATTAGTCTGCAACAGAGGTCAGCTAGACGCGGTCTACTTGGACCTGAGCGAGGCATTTGGCGTTGTTAATCACAGGATCCTTTTGTCAAAGCTTTACGCCAACGGGGTTTCTGGCACAGTATAGATCGACACGCGGAGCGGTTCTGTTTACCAACACGCGGTAGCTATGTGGGCAAGAGCGGCCAGGCGTTCCGTGTTTTTGCCATTGCGTTGTTAGGCGTGCGTTCGTTGTTGACGTTTTGGGGACGCTTGTAGCTTTATTTGGGCGTCGTATTTCCTGACAACGCATGTCGTAGGCTATGCCCGACTATTTGAGCTCGCTACCCGAGCATGAACTGCAGCGGTATCGAAACAAACTCTGCGTGGACGGCGTTGCCTACGAGGATCCGTACGCCGTTAACAGGGCCTGCTGGATTACCGACGTGAAGTTGCTACCACCGAAGTCGTCGGCTCACGTTGTCGTTTTTTTAGTTTTTTCGCCAAGCCAGTTCACGGCCGACACGGTGCAGGCGTCTCTCGAGGCCTACGATTACGTACTTCGAGTTGGTTTCCGCACTGCCGGCGGGATCAGCAGACTGTGGGTCTGCGGAAGTGTATTTATTTATTAAATAAATACACACAGCGTCTTGAAGTAAAGGTATGATATTTTTCCTACCCTCATGACCACAAGGCATGACAAACTGTAACGCTTTGTCTGCTCTGCAGTCTTAGCGGTAACACGTTTCAAGTAACGGCGTTGCCGGTAACGCGTTACTTTGTTTCAGTAACGTAGTAACCTACTCGTTACGTTTTCGACACAGTGACGGGTAACGTACTTACGTTACTATTTCAGGTAACGTAGTTACGTTACTCGTTACTACTTCCCAAGTTTTAAAGAAATTACACTTACATTTTTTCCGTGTTTTAGGCGTCATGTTTTTCTTTGCGTTTTTTCTTGTGAGTATTTAGGTGAAACCGTAAAAAGAAATAAAGTAATTATGTTCAGTTTCTGCATGAACAGAATGTTTCTTGATATATGAGCTTATGCATACCTGTATCGTCAAAACCGTAAAATCTGTTAAATCATAATTTAAAAACTAACGCAGAAGTAACGTGCGTTACGTTTTATCGGTAGCGGTAACGCGTTCCTCTTATTTTTAGGTAACGTAGCTCAGTAACGCGTCCCTTTTATTTGCAAGTAATGATGTAACGTATTTCGTTACTTTTTTTCGGTAACGCCTACAACACTGCCGTTCTGTCGCCGATTCCCTTCTGCTGGGTAGCACGGGCGTAGCGAGCCTCGGACGAGCGCTTGGCCGATGCTTTGTGCGCGAACACCATGGAAACAAAATCTGGGTGGTCTCGATCAGACAACGGTTTCCCTGCACATAAGCAAGCCTCGGGACGGAGATTGAAATGGAAGCCGTACTTGCCTCAAAGAAAGTGCTTGCCGCACAAACGGTCGTTCGCGCGAGGCGACCATTCTTTTCGATCCACGGATATTATCCACCTTCTATGCGTTTCAGAGTCTGCCGGGAACTTGTGGAAACCCACCCCGCCATTTTTCTTGTACATTTTTGTGCAATTAACGGCAACACAGCTTCGCGGCATGCTGAAATGCTATGACGCCCATGCGAAACGTGCGCGCTTTTGCCCACACCACCCGGCTCCGGCGCGATCGCAGCGCCGCTGCAGCTCCGTGACGTCAAGCCCGTGTGTCGGTCTATACGACTGGTTTCAGAGCTATTTGTCAAACAGGAAAGCGTACGTTCGAGTCAACAATAGGAACTCTTCATTGTACGGGGCAAGCTCTGGCGTTCCTCAGGGATCCGTCCTAGGACCATTCCTGTTCACCATTTTCGTAAATGACGTCTCTGATGTTATTTTTAATTCTTCGTTCCTGCAGTACGCTGATGACATTAAAATTTACAAAGAAATAGTTACTTCAGATGATTGCGCTAGGCTTCAGGAAAATGCATGTTCTTTTTTTCAAATGATACTCAGCCAATTATCTTCTCTTAAACCGCGCTGAAATCAAGGTTATGACATTTACTCGGACGGCACAGAATACATCTTTCGCATATAGTATTCTTGGTGAACCCCTGTCCCGAGTATGTGCAATGAAAGATCTGGGAGTTATGTTCGATCCTAGCCTGCAATTCTCTATACTTCGTTTCAGCTTCGGTCTGAGCGCGGCCGATGTTATGAGCAGAAGGGCCAATCAAACAGCGCAAAAAGCGAAACGTCATGGCGTGCTCTCCGCAGTTGATAGGACCAGCCGGTATTCGCCGTGTCTCTGCACGCGCTCCTCCACCGACTAGTCCTATCAAGAGCAACAGCACGCCATGACGCTGCGCTTTTTGCGCTCTTTGATTGGCCTTTCGGCTCATAACATCGGCTGCGCTCGGACCGAAGCTGAAACGAAGTATAGTCACCAGCGTTGCCAGATGGTGAAATCCGGCACCAGATTTGGAAAATCTGGGGAAATTGAGGGGCTACTGGTGTTGATGTACCGGAACGGCTACACCAGACAATATCTGGTGAAAACTGGTGAAAAATCTTGAGAAATGGCTTGTCACTTGCATTAATCAATTTTACACCGTTTTGTTAGCGTTTTGTTAGTGTATTTATGCAACCTATTTGTTTATGTTCCATATTCTTATGGATATCAGCGATGGATGTGCTTTATGTGTCAAGAGATAGCCCGTGCCAGTGTGACTGGACTTCGTGTGAAGTGTTACGTGACTAGATGTCATGCTTATCAGTTTTCTTCTTGAAGCTTGACTTCAAACTTTATCATGGTGTTGTATTTCGACTTCGTTCTTATGCGTTTCTTTTTCTTACTGCTGAGCAGAGAATGAATGCTTAATTTAGAGTGCGAGCGTCTTGAAGTGCAATATTATGTGGTCTTTCTTACGTGTCGGTGGCCTTCATTAATTTGAATTTTCCGTCTAAAGACTACCCAGCACCAAAATCTCATAAACATGGGATATTAAAAAGTAACAATGCTGATAATGCGCCACATGTCTGCTTTCTTCCTTTTTTATTGTGCTGCGATGCCTTATATTAGTGAACCTCCTGAAAGCTACCCTTTGCGAGTGCATGCGTAAAAAAGCTGAAGGAATTGGAAATATGTAATAGACGCGATATTTTAGTGCTGGTGAAACCTGGTGAAATTTCGGCCAGAATTTGGTGCCGAAGCATCTTTCCAATCTGGCAGCGCTGATAGTCACGTAACTAGGCTCGTTAACTCGTCTCTGCGCACGCTGGGTGTTGCCTCTTGCTAACGAGGGACTTCAAGCATCCTTCTGCGTTTCTCACGTTGTACCGCTCGCTGTGCATGCCCCAGTTAGAATATGCCTCAGTTATGTGGAACGGTATCTCTAAATCCAACTCCTTGAAAATCGAACGAGTTCAGAAAAAATTTATACCCTTCTTTAAACATCGCTACTCTATAAACGATGTTCATTGTTCAACTTATGATGCAATGTTAAAGCGTGTTGACTTGCTGAGCCTGCACCGGCGTCGGCAAAAGGCGGACCTACTGTTTTTGTTTAAGACGTTGCACGAGTCGATTAATTCACCAAGCCTATTGTCTGAAGTGTGCCCTAGGGTTCCACGTGCGCCTACTCAAAATCAATCATCCTTTTACATTTCCCAAAAAATTTAGTCTTATAAGCCCAATTATTAGACTGACTGAGTGTTATAACCAGTACTCTGAGAAACTAGATATTTTTATCTCGTGCTACAGGGCATTTGTTATTTCTATTGAAGACCTGTCCGGTGGGTGAATAATGATTATGGTTCACTTTAAGATTGATTTCGGAGAGCACAGACATTGCTGGGTCTGTCCTTGTGCTGCTGCTTCGTATAGTATTCGCTTTGAGTGCGTCTCAAACTTTTTACATTACTGCAATTCCTCTTCATTGTCAACAAGACCTAGAAATTGTATTTTGTTATCATTCAGCTCAGTGTATGTCGTTTATGGTTACATTCAGTTTCTGTATAGGGCATTGCTTTTCTGTATTTGTGTGTTTTATGTATCCAATTCCATTAAGTGCGTCAGTACCAAGACCGAAAGGTTGTTCCTGGGCACTATAATAAACATTGATTGATTAATTGATTGATTGATTATTATTATTATTATCTTTCTTCTTTTTCAGTCGCTCACAGCTTGTAATTGCAGCTGAGTCCCGCAGTCCGCGAACAAAGTTAAGAGCAGGGGTACCCCAGGGCTCTATTTTGACTCCACTTCTATTTAATCTGTTTGTTAATGATATTTCAACATTTCTCTCTGAAGCCAAGCTTTATCAATATGCGGACGATACCCTAATAGTCACTCGACTTCTTAATCTTGAAAATGCCGCCCGTTTACTACAGTGTGCTGCGACTACAGTCATGGACTGGTTTCAGCGAAACCATATGGACGTTAACGTAAATAAGGCTAAATTTATCTGTTTTCATAATCCCCTTAAATACGTGCGTCTGGATTTCCCTTTTGTTTTACATCACTCAAAATGTGTACCATGCAAGTGTGTTTCATTGGAATATGTTGAATCTGTCAAGTACCTTGGAATTTTATTTGACTTCGGCCTAACTTGGAATGCTCAGTTCATGTCGCTTTGTGCAAAGCTAAGGAGTGTAAGTTGCCTTTTATATAACACCAAATCGCTTATGCCTTTTTCGGTACGTAAAATAATCGTCCACACGCTTGCATATAGCGTGTTAAGGTATGGGATTACAGTGTTTGGAAACTGTTCTGCCCAGTGGCATTGTAAAATAGATAGCATTTTAAAAAATATTTTGAAAGTGTATCTTATGGCTTGCAAAGGCCTGATGACAGTGACCTGTTTAACTTTCTACAATACCCATGTCTCAGAAGTCTGCTTACTCGAACTATTGTCCAACGTTACTTCTGGTCTGATGATTTCAAAAGATAAAACGTACCCACTCATTCCCTTCGTCGTCTAGAAACATTTAAAGTCCCTTTTGTCCGTACTCGATACGGTAGGGATACGCGCGAATATTATGTGCCTGAGGCCTTTAACAATTTGCATTCTGAAATTCTGCAGTCTAATTCTTTGAGCCAGCTGAAAAAAAGTGTGAATCTGTATCTTTCTGGAGGAGAGATTGCATAACAATGTTTATATAGAGTGCATATGTATTTGTGTACGTATTATTCATGTTTTGTGCACTCCTAACTGCGACTTTGTTCTGGGTCGTTTCACAAGTGTGTCTATATTTACTACATTGGCATTTGTGTATATATTAGTCATCCTGTCTTGTGCGCTTCTAACTGCTTTATTATCGTTTTCTTTCCCGTTCTCTGATTTATTTGTGCTAATATTTTACTGACTGTGTTCTTTCTTGGACATTCAACCTCTGTTTATTTCTTTTGTTTTGGGGGGGGGGGGGGGGCGGCGTCACACAAGCCACTGTTGGTTTTGATTGTCCCCGCACTCCTGTATGAATTTGTGAATGTTCCTGAATACAAATTTATCATTATTATTATTATTATTATTATTATTATTATTATTTTGTATTATTTCGTTTAAAAAACGTATTAAGTTCCAACCAACACGGATTTGTATCGGGACGCTCGACAACAACAAATTTGATTTCATTTATGTCCATTGCATCCAAAGCTGTGTGCCACCGAGGCCAGCTTGACGTGGTCTACTTTGATCTGAGTAAGGCCTTTGATGTGGTTGACCATGGCATTCTTTTATCAAAACTTTGTGGTATTGGTGTCTGTGGAGGGCTACACTACTGGTTTCAGAATTATTTGTCTAATAAAACATGTGTTGCTCGTGCGAACGGCGCATTTTATTTTACGTACAGGGCCACGTCTGGGGTACCCCAGGGATCAGTTCTGGGCCCGCTTCTTTTTTCTATTTTTGTGAACAATGTGTGTAAGCAGATTGTAAACTTGTATTTTTTTGCAATATACTGATGATATTAAGATATTTAGGGAGATGAGAACTATCTCAGATTGCAAGTTTCTACAAGAGGACATAAACTCATTTAGCAAATGGTGTTCACTGAACGGTCTCCTACTAAACAGCTCGAAAACCAAGGTCATGTCCTATGGTCGCAAAACGCAAACAACGTGTTTGCTTACAATGTTTGCTCAGACGTCTTGTGCCGTTCTAGTGAAGTGCGGGACTTGGGAGTGCTTTTTGACTCCTTCTTAAGATTTGATAGCCACGTGGCTCGTATAAGTACCTGCACCTCGCGCGCTCGGTGTTGTTTGTCGAACGACTAGAGTATTTAAAAAACCTCGCAACGTTTGTAACCCTGTACCCCTCTTTGACAAGGTCTCAACTCGAACACGCATCTCCTGTATGGAATGGTATTTGTAAAACCACCCTCATAAGGCTGGAGCGAGTGCAAAACACAATTTTATTTATTTATCGATATCGATATCTGCACGATGAAACATCTCTATCAAAGAGTAACAATGTATTGGACGTCCAACAAATGAACAGCTTATAACACCGTCGAGAAAAGGCAGATCTGGTTTTCCTTTTCAAAGTCCTTCATGGCGTGGCCGACTGTTCAGAACTGCTCTCACAGATATCTTTACGAGTTCCTCGGACAGTGACCCGTTTGAAAAAGTATTTCTACTCTCCTCGAACGTTAAATATCCTGGACACCACGTTTCGCATGTGTCGGGCATATAATGGCATTGCAAGTGATCTTGATATTTTTTGTGTGACTGTATTTGTCAGATCTCTCACGCTCTTGTATGAGTCTCGCTGAACCTGTCGTGATTGTGATGTTATTATATATTATTTTATAAGGTATATTCGTTGTTGTGGTAGTCTTCGTACCCTGCGTTTGGACCCTGTGTTCCGTTCTTTCCTTGTTGTGTATATCGTATCTTTGTGTCAGCATGCATTATATGTATGATATGTTTTACTCAAGGTTTTGAGTTTTTTATGTTTTTTTCCTACCTTTTTGCAGTGTGTAAGTTTCGGTGTGCCAGTACCAAGACCGCATGGTCGTTCCTGGACACCTAATGATAATTATTCTTGATTCTTGATTATTATTATTATTATTATTATTATTATTATTAGTATAACAATCCTGTTTTCGGCTCACAAGTAGTTTGTGCAAAAATAGAATAATATTGCTTTTTAGTTCGCGTTATTTTATGATTTTCATGTATCGGCATAAAACTAAACAGAACTATCATGCTCGACGTTGCACATCCGACATTCCTAACTCTTCCCATCTTTTTAAACGTTTGTGTCTGGCCTAACATCTGGAACCACCATTTTGAAGGTTAAAAACGGCACGTAGCAAATATGTGACGCACACTTTCATGCAAAGCTGACGTCAAGTAACTCAAATCGAAAAATATGCATATTTACAATATTGTTATCTTTTCTGGTGAAGGCTCAGCAAACGTTGCATTCGTTTTCGCGCACGAAACGGTGGCTCCCAGGGGAAGTAAAAACGCAGTGATTGCCTTTATTTTAACAATGTTAACACACTTGCAGGCGTGCGCTGATAAAGCCTCAAAACCAAAGCTCTCGTAGAGTGATTTGTGACTACGCCGGCTACTACCCAACCTCGTTGTCACGCCACTTTCTCCAAGCAGACACTAAAATTGCCAGTAAACACCAAAAGTGACACTGATACAATTATCTTGGAGAATATCACCTTATTTAGTAATAACTGTGTCAATAGGCACTTCATGTTGTATTTAAGTTAAGAAAAAAACATAAAGCCTTTTTTTTGTCAGAAAAACTAAATATCAACGTTAAGTCTGATAACAGTGTATTTTTGCCGAATCTTTAGAAAAGTACGGTAAAAGTTCGGCTGCGCCAAATCCCAAGTGTCGGCGTCGAATGTTTGATTGGGCAAAGTTTGGCCCATTACTAGTAAAATGTGCACACCAGGCGGGGGGGGGGGGGGGGGGGGGGTGTCTGGATTACCCCCCCCCCCCCTCCCACAGACACACACACTCAGAAACAAGTTGGTATGCCACTGTTAATGACCTACCGAATAACATTTCTACCTCAATTAACCTCTTTGCAGATGATTGTGTCATTCACCGTGAAATTAATGATGATTCAGATGTTATCAAGCTCCAGACTGACATTAATGTTATCCTTCATTGGTGTGAAACTTGGAATATGGAGCTTAACAGAATAAAGTGCAAAGTAATGAGAGTGTCTCGTAATTATTCAGTTTCTCCCTGCTACTGTCTTAACAATGTTCCTTTACTTTCGGTGTCGTCTTACAAGTAAGTACCTGGGTGTACACAAAACATCTCATCTTTCCTGGAAAATACATATTGGATACGTTATTAGTGATGCTAATCGCATGCTTGGCTATTTAAAACGGAATTTTTCTTTAGCTCCCTCCTCTTTGGAATTAAATCTTTATAAAACACTTGTACGCTCAAACCTTGAATACGCATCGTCTATATGGGACCCGAGCATTTCAAATTCGGTTAGCCCCCTAGAAGCTGTTCAAAATCGTTCCGCTCGTTTTATCCACAATAATTATCAGCGCACTGCAAGTGTCACCTCCATGAAATCTAACTTATCTTTGCCTAGTCTTGTTTCACGCCGAAAGGTAGCCCCGTTTGTGTCTCTTCTATTAAGTATTTCACACTAACTCATTCCCCAGTCAACGTCTCCTCACACCAGCTTTATATGCTTCATCCCGTCTTAATCATCCTCATAAAGTAGGTGTACCACCTATGTAGCCCGAACGCTTTTCAACAATCTTTCATTCTCAAAACTTCATTGGATTGGAACCACCTTCCCATCTCCATCGCCATAATCCAGGCGGATAATTTGCTTAAAACTGCTGTTTCTGATTTCTTTTATTCCTAACTAATATGTGCTTTGCCTTTAAGTTATTTATTGTATAAGTTTTCTTGCTTAATACAACCCACTTCCCTCTGTAGATAAATAAATAAATAAATAAGAGCGAAGACAGCGTTGAAAGTGAAATATCATTGCACTCATCACCTCCTTTTGTGGGTGTGCTTTTGTCATCTAACCCAACCAAACGCATAAAGTGCGCCGTGACGCTGCGGATTCAGTCCGCCATTGTGCAGGAGTTCCGCAGTTGCCAACAGAGGGCAACTGCGAAACAAAAAGCACGGGTATTCACACCGACGCTGGCGACATAGCATTCCAATGGCCTGTTGGCGAGGGACGCCGCTGTCTTGCCCTCATTTCATCGCGCATGCGCGGCGCAACTCGCGCGCCGCTAGGGGCGCACCGGTCTGTTTGCAAACAGTATGCATTGGTGTAAATATTCGGTTCACGTAAGTGTGCGAACAAAACATTTTGCATCAATATTCGCTTCCTTGCCCCGCTTAAGATTTTTGTCTACGAGGTATTATGTGTGCACATCGATTATACGTGCCTCGCTTAAATCGGCAATGTCCAAGAGTAAAAAAAAAATCTATAAAAAGTTTCTTACGATTCCGTTTCCAATGTGCGTGAAATCGGTGACTGCCAAGCCAATCATGTGCGTTGGAATGGGAGGAGTGCGTATGAACACATCGTTTACGTAGTCGTGGTGCTTGCTGTAAGGACAAAGTGGAATCATCACACGTTCAGAGTTCAGAGTGTCTTAGTTTAGCGCATACAAATGCAAAGGAGGGCAGCCAAAACGCGTTCGAATATTCACTGTAACCATCACATGCCTAAGCAAGGCATGTACAGTATGTCTTTCGTCAGCCTCATTGGTCTTAATTTTTTGGGAACTCGAAATTGCTGTGTATTAGAAAAAAATGTTTAGAAACACGTTGCAAAATAAAAAAAAAATATGAGTCTAATTAGGGGTTTGTAATTTATTTACCTAGCAACGATTATAGCTCCATGCATGATTGGTAACGGTTTTTTTTAATGTACTTTGAGCCTGGTCCTTCCTGACTATTATAAGCCAAATCAATAAAGGATAGCATACCATTGCGCTCATTAAATGTCATCTATTAACATTAAAGGCAATAGGAAATACATCTAAGCTACTACAGGAAACATTCTGTGTCCCTTGCAATTTTATAACCTGCCGTTCAGGACCTCTTTTTAAAAGACACTGGACACCATAAGAGTGTAGAATTTCAAACTGGCTGTTTGAAGCGAACTTTTATGCGACATAAATGGCTTATTGCGTAGTGATTCTCCCTACAGCAACTATATTGGCTAATGCTGCATGCTCATTTGCTGTGAAGTGATAATAAAATGCTCGGGACTCGGCCACCTCTACCTAGTAAAAGCCTCTAGCATTTCGATTTCATCTCATCTAAAGTCACTGTATCCGGGAGAGTAGCGCCATTGCCATCCCACGTGCCAGCCGTACACAAACAAGTACTAACATAGAGACGACAATACCTCTCAAGGTGATTGGCTGTCGGTAATTGCCATGGTGACCGCCATTTCGGACCTTTTCGAAGCTTCGAAGCTTCGAAAATGTCGTTAAAACCAGTCGCACCAAGATCGCTATGGAGCATCATCGTACTGAAAGCGTTCCTCGGCCAATATTAGCGTCTTTGGCACTGTGCATGCAATAAACTTATCACTTATGCTTACTTCCCCAGATCTCTTACATTTATGTTGCTCTTCTTGCGTGTTTCAAGACAGTAAAATTATTTTTATTGCCTCCAAGCACTGACGTTGCCTGTGAGGGTGGTACGAAGATGTATGGTCACACGCGGCGCCAGTCCTTGGGGGCATTGAAAAATAATTTTACTGTCTTGAAATATGCAAGAGCAAAATAATTGTGAAAGATCTGTAGAAATAACCATGAGTATTATGTTTACTGCATGCACAGTGCCAGAGGCACTTATATTGGCCGAGGAACGCTTTCAGTATGATGATGCTCCATAGCGATCTTGGTGCGACTGGTTTTAATGATTTTTTTCGAAGTTTCGAATCTTTGGAAAGGTCCAAAATGGCGATCACCATGGTAACCGACTGCAATGAGCCAATCACCTTGAGAGTTTGTTTTGTCGTCTGCATGGTGGTATTTGTTTGTTTCCGACTAGCAGGTGGGGAGTCAATGGCGCTATTTTACCAGATCCAGCGACTTTAATCACAGCGGGATCGAGCGCCGCTGCTTCAACGTTCGGCTGGGCCTTCTGTCTAGAGAGTGAGTCAGGTCCAATTAACACCAACTAGAAGACAGGGCCACAGTGCTGACATCTTTGCGTCACGAGCGTAGGCCAACACCGAACACAGCTTGGTAAACAAGTCCTGCGTCAGCGCTTGGCTTCGAGTCTAGTTTGAGCCGAACGTTGACGCTATCGTCATGTTCAATCTTCGACCAGCATTAGCCATTTGCTGATGACAACATCTCTATCAGCTCTACGGCTTTGTTATCAAGGAGGTGCTGGTCCAGCCGCCAGGTCGGCGCAATCCGACTATGATGAAGTTCCATAGAGTAAAAGGAGGATGGTCATATGCTTTGAGTAATTCAAGTTGATGTTAACTCGGCACGCCCTGCGTTTCCCAAGAAGTGAGTGTCAAGACAAATATACACCGAGAAACTTTGCAGAAAAAGACTGACGGACACAAGCTTGAGTATGTCCATGCGTCGTTTGTCTGGTGCCCTTCTCAATGTATGACGACTCTCGGACTCGTGGACATTCAATTTGCGAATAATTAGATTCGCGTTTTTTTTCCGGTGACCTAAACCCGAAACAAGTTTGTAATATAAATACGCCGAAAAATGACGTAATTTGTGTATTCTCAAAATATGCCTTTAGTTTTGCCCTTTTTGTGGCAGCGCTTTTGCTGTGTTTATGTTTATTGCGATTGTATTGCCTGTAGTTTCCTTCACAGATCAAGCATACGGTGGGGAAACACAAAAGTTTATCCATTTGTAATGTTTCCGTTATTGGGTTTCGGTAAAAAATAATAATGAAATCGCAATAAAACTAAATTAAGTTCGCCCACTGATAGCAATTACTAACGATAAAGAGTGCTCCTCACCTCATCTCTATCTTAAGTATGGGCATAGTCGAGATAGAGTGATAATCTTTCCTTCGTAACACCTCAACGTCGAAGGTTGCTCTGAAGGCCGGATCATCGAAGCATGGAAATACACGTCGGGCGTGTGTGGGTGCCATAATGGTAAAAGTCATCCATCTTAAGAAAAGAAAAACAAAATGAAAACAAAATTTGTGTGTTACCATACCGCAACCTAGTGTGAACGGGCACAAAAGTCATGTTTCTAGCATGTGGCTTATTTTTACACTGGTCGATCTTATCTTTCCAGAGGTTCTCACACATTCATGTATCCAACACGAGGTTCGCAGCATTAGATGAAGAAGGGCAAACAGTTACCGACAGCTTAAGAAAACCAGTGCGTGACTTGTTATTTCTTTCTTCGTGATTCGTTCTTTGGTTTTCTTATCAGCTGAAGCCGTAATCTCATACGTTGTAAAGTGATAAAGATATTATGGAGACTCGTCACGCCCTGCGTTTTTTACGTTATCGGTGGCCGCGGTGTATACCATTCCGGATGAAAGAACGGGAAGCGCCAGGTGTATATCATTGAGTATTCGCAACTTTCAGCGATGGTGGTACCGCGGTTTGAGTATCGCGCTCCCTAGCTCCTGGATCATCGGCTTCACAATAAAGGTTTTTGCCAACACCTTAGGAAGGTTCTAATACAGCTCGCAAATAGTAAAACGAGAATTACTTCCGCGTCGCAGACCCAGCCTCGTACTGCTATTCTACGACGATCATGCACATGGCAGCCATTTTGATGGGCACCAGTGCGCCCTCTATGCGGAGGGCAAGTTCGTCTACTTCTCGCGCAGGGGGTAGCGGTGACGTCAGAACGCCGAGCCCTGATTGGCTGATGGGGCCCCCCTATCTGAGCGTCGTCTGCTCCTTTGCAACGTCGTCTGCTCGCAACGTCGTCTGCGTCTGTCTTACCTTTCCTGCGACTATCGGAAGTGCAGAGGCCAGATTCACGAAACGATCTTACGCCAAAAATGTGCGTAAGACAAAACTTAAGAACGAATTCGTAGTCACGAAACGAAATTTTCGTAAGCGCAGGTTACGACAAAATCCTACGACAGCTCCGAAGCTGTCTTACGCACTTTTTACGATCAAATCAGCATGGCCGACAACGTCGCGGTCGCGACGACCCACGGACGTTTATTTTTTTTACGTGCGGTTCTGGCGCGTCCCGACTTCAAGAAGCAAGAAAAAAGTAAAAAGTACTTGAAACAGACCACGACGAACAAGAACGCTGGATCCACAAACACCTGGGAAAAGCTCCCACGGCCACGATCCCACCGAACGCGACCAAACGAGCTGGGCAGTTAGGCATAGCAGGCTCTCCGCGACTCGGCGACCGTCTGCCCACGACCGGCTGGCGTGCTGAGTGGAATATGCCCGCGCGACCCTTGTGAACCCTTCCCGTATAATATTTTGATTGCTGACCTCAATTTTAGATTAAGGGGTCAATTTCTTCCTCTATTTATCTCCTTGTTTCCCGAGGCAACGGTGACTCTCGCCGATGAAAAAGCGGTGAATCTCCGACAGACGCAGCAAAGGTAAAGCAGCCATCGCTTTGACCGCTTTGACTAGCAGACGTAAAGCAGACGACGTTAACTGCGCCAACCCGCCGACGCCGTTAAAGAGTGAGGGGTCTCGCCGCACACGAATGGAGGGAAAAAGTATTTCGGAGGGAACTTGCCTCGGTTCTAAGCAAAAAAAACCTCGGCGCCCCGGGACACCTCGCCAGGGAGTCCTTTGACTTCCCTCCTTGATGCGCGTCTGCTAGTTGTTAGACAAAAACAACGTACCGCTCGAGTTATTTCGTCTGCCCTCTCTTAAAGGCGAGGTCGAGTTCGCTCCGAAAGTCGCAGGAAAGAAGACAGACGCAGACGACGTTGCGAGCAGACGACATTGCAAAGGAGCAGACGACGCTGAGATAGGGGGTCGCGATCAGCCAATCAGAGTTCGGCGTTCTGACGTCACCGCTACTTCCTTTCTTATGCGCGGAAGACGAAAATGAGCCCACTTGCGAGGCGTATAGCTCGTGAAAGTTGCGAATACCGATACAGCCAAGATAGCGCACGATAAAATTCGCTTCAAGTAAAAACGGCGAAGCGTCGCCGTAAAGACGTTGAGTCGCCGGCAGCCACCGCAGACCAACAGGGGCGCTCTCGCATATGGCACCACGTCACCGGCAACTAGGACAGATCTGTAGGAGCGAGCGCGTACTCATATGGCGGAAAAAGGCAGCAGAAATGAATTTCGATTTCTGTTCAATTTTCGATCCAGAGCGTCGTGCTTCCGCAGCCACTACAAGAACGGCCCAGTCGTTATCCAAGTTGGAGGCTGGAGTCAGTTCACTCTACAGAAGTGCACATATTGAAGGCGTCACCGCGGCAGTTCTAAATTACCAGGTGCGAGGGTTGCTATAGCAACAGCTGCGTCGGCTCCAACAAAGCGGGATAAAAACGGATTTTGTTGGAGCCGACGCTGCTGTTGCCATAGCAACCGCCTCACTCGGTCAGAGTCAACGCAACTGTGTGAGTAGCCCTTCAGGGTATTCTCTGGCCACTATAGCTTCGCGCGCTGCTGCTGAGCGTGTGCTGAGAGCACGGTATAGACAAGACGCAGCGTTTGCCAGATTAGGTTGGCACCGTTAAAGCTGTTGCTCTTGAGGGTTTCGGAAGCTCGCCTTAGAAGCATAACTTAAAGGGGCAGTGCAACGATTTTAAGATTGAAATGATTTACTTATTGTATGTTTCATATTGCTCATCGTTCCACAAGTAAACGAAAACATACAGCCTACCCCCGAAATACAGCAATTTTACTGCGTAATCGCAAAAAAAAAAAAAAACGAATTATTTGTCGATCTGCAGCCGCGTGTAGCGGTTACAGGAACTGCTGTGTGACGTACTCTGGGGGATGTCGTTTGTAAGTTAGCGATTTGGGCAATTTTGTGCTCAATCTAAAGTTAGTTATTAAAAAAATCATGTCTTTTGAGCCTATAGCGATGCGTGAAAAGTCTACTGTTATCTATAAAATGTATTAAATTGTCGTGGCGCCACCTACCGGAAGCCAGCAAAACCATTCCCCTGCGCCGCCAAGAGCTCCGTCGTTTCCGCATTTTGTTTTTGCTACATTTCAGACAGCAACATGTTTCTGCGTGCGTGGGAGCTCACTAACGATGACAAAAAAGAAGGAGAGTCTCGTGAGCCAACGCGTGAGCGATAATCGAACTGCTTGGTCTACCCAACGGTTTGCCGACGTCCCGTTCTGTGCCAAGAACACACCTTGTCAAAATATTTGTACATATATTAAAGAGCTTCAGCTACGTCTCGAGTAATGCCTAGGATTCTGGTTGTTCGTGGAGCAGGTAAGATGTGGAACTTTCTTTTTCTCGTGTTTCTCAACGTAAGATCGTGTCGTCCGCCTCGATCACGGGCGATGCCTACCGGGTGCGGTGTTTTGTTGTGCCTGAACCGGAGTCCCCTGTTTGTAAACCAAGATTGCTATCATCGTCTACCGCTCGAGGGACCCCTCAGGGGTACGTGGTGTCAGAGACCAACACGACATGACGCCGTGTCGGTCGAGAACACGGTTGATACGGTATTTTGAATCAAAGGAGCGATGGAGGACCAAAAAAACAGAGGTCGCAGAGCCCATCCGGAAGTGACATGACCCCCAGAGTTGTTACTGTGCACGTGGCTCGGAAGTACTCTGTCGCCGATGCACAAGTTTAGAGGCGCCGAAAACTTCGATCTTTGCCAGTTTTTTTAAATAAAATCTAGCGCACGGAAACAGGACTGTTTTTTTCTTCTTGGACCTAGAAATGACCGAGACCGACTCCCACACTTATTAAGGCCAAAGCCCTATACGTCTCATCGTTCAGTCGACGTTCAAAGTCCTTGAGCGAAAACACGTCGGCGACACGAAAGATTCCAAAACGGAAGGCACCAATAAAACGGCGCCAAAAGTGCGTCGGCAGAGAGCGCGCTGTCTTCGGATGCTCGCTATCACGTTTACATCGGCGCTTGGGCTTTCGCCTTCAAGTCGCCTTAGGGATAACATAAGAGACCCAGTGAAAGTTTGGCAAAAGTTCGAAAATCGTTGCCCCGCCCGTTTGAAGCCCCCTGATATGATCGTGCTTGTTTTACAGCTTATGGTGGCACTATATACAGGTAGCGACAAATGCACTAATGCACGAGTTGCCTACCACGTGCTCCCTTTGAAAGCAAATGGCGGTGCAGCACACACTTGTTCACACAACAACGTTTGTCGGTAAATGTAAGAAACGCGAGGAGACGAATTTTATCTAAAACTTGAGCGGAACTGCGCCAGATACTCCGTTAAAAAAAAAAAAAAAAAACCGACAACGACGACGGCAACGACAACAACTTGGCACACTGAGAAAGCTACAGGCCCGGAGAGTCCATTAGAATGCCGGAATGCTTAGGCACCTGGCAACGTACGCTCAGCATGTGCTACTCTCACGGAAAGCTGTCACGTGCTTTGCGTCGACTTTGACATACGGAGGCCGTGACGCTTGGCCTTCGCCACGTTATGCTGCAAAAGTTTCGCAGCAAGTGTCCACGCGTTTTTTTCTTTTTTAATATTTGCTGCAGGCGGTATTTACGCATGAATCGAGGGTAAACCTAACTTGCATGGTTCAGCCGCGCTCGGCTTCTCTCCGCACTCGAGTTGAACCTGACCTATTTGGGTTAAAGCTTGTTCAGCACGCAAAACATAGCTATAGCTAGATTCACTAAAATAAGCCACGCTTCTGAACAGCGGCACCTCTGCCATCTTGGCTGCGTAAACCCATGGTTGCCAGTTATCCGAAACTTCCTCTGAAATCACAGGAAACGGTAAAAATAGCGGACGCTCGCTGATGTTACGTAGGAGTAAAAACCGCCCCGAACTTCCTGGTACCACCCACCTTTTGGATCCGTCCGGCTTGGAGACTGGACTTTTGTACATGCCAGCGGGAGACGAGCCGACGATGCCTACATAGCTGAGGCTGAGTTCGTACGTTTCGTTCGTTTTCATGGCATAGGCTAGCTTGAGCATCAGCACTTCAGTGGTGCTGTTCAAGATCACACGTTTGACAGCAATTTCGTGAACCTCTGCGGTGCTGTTGTTGTTGACTGTAATGTAGCTCACTCTGGCTGTGTTCACCTTGTAGATTGAAAGAAAGGTTTGCTTTAAATTAGAAAGATCTTCGCGATCAATTCGTTTAAATGTCACCCTCGTGTATCACAATATGAATCAAAAAACAAACAAGCGCGGAAAAAATTGTAGTCAATAAAGCTCTTATCAATTCTGTCTTAGTTTTTTTAGAGCGCAGCTCTTAGGCGCTTGTTCCATTGCAGTCGTTGTCGCCGTCGAAGTGACCGCGCGCGTTGCATTATGGGATGTCACAGACCTATACCCTAATTTAATTCCCCGCTATATTTAGCGAAGAAACTGCATTGATGTGTAGGTTTGTGACGTCCCATAATGCAACACTGCGCATTCAGTTTCCCCGTTAAATTTAGCGGTAAGGCTGACGTCACATGACCTCAATATTAATTCAGTTTCCCCGCTAAATTTAGCGGGGAACTGAATCGGTGTTGAGGCCACGTGACGTCAATTCTCCCGCTAAATCCAACGGAGAAGCTGAATTTGCTCATGGGTGACGTGACATGAAGTCATGCGACGTCATTTTCCCTGCTAAATTTAGCGGGAAAACTGAATTGGTGTTGAGGTCACCAGGTGTCAATTTTCCTGCTAAATTAAGCGGGGAAACTGTGAGAGGAGGGGAGGGTACAGAGGGGAGGAGGAGGGGAGGGTACGGAGGAGGAAAAGAGGAGAATGGGAGGAGGAGAGGAGAAGGAGGAGGGTGGGAGGAGAAGATAAGAAGGGGAGGGGGAGGGTACGGAGGAGGGGCATGCACTCTTCTCCGTACCCTCCCCTCCTCCGCCCTAAGAACTGCGCTCTAATTTTGTATTACAGAGATTTGTAAACCTCTTCCATTTTTTTACATATTTTATCACGTCCTTATAAGTCAAACTTTTGTAACTAATAATGCACCCAATGTATTTCGCCATTTTACAGCACAAACACGGTAGTCACGCGCGGTGTGAGTGCTTAGTTATAGCTATTTTGTGCACTTCACGGGCCACATAAGAAGTAACCCACGTATTAGCCTCAGTAAGAGCTCATTGACTGCAACGACTGTAATGGAAAATATGAGTACATAATCCTAGCGTTTGTCTATCATTCCCCTGTGTAATTAAACACTTCCATTAAGAAACTGTCAACCGCTCATTCGCGATCACTTTGTTCCCCAAGTTGCATTGTAAAAATGTCCATGTGTGTTTTTTGAAGAGAACTTGAGAAAGCCAATCATTGTAATCTGAGGTGGGATGCTGCGACGAATGATGAGACTATGGACGACGCTAAAAACCGTTTTAACCTAAATAAATAACGTGCGGCGTGACTTTTACGCACTTATATTATGCTGACTGTCATAATGCAATCGTTTTCAGTCCAACGCTTTCTTGACCTTGCCATTCTCTGTGCTAGATGGTGCAACCCGTGAAAAAGATTGTACAAGATTGCACAATATTACAGAAGGCCGCAAGGTAACCATATGGTGGATACCGAGCCACCTCACCTATGGAAACGACGCAGCACATGTCGCCGCAGGGGAGGGGCAGGGGAAAAGTCAGGGGAAGGGACGGCATTCCGTTGCTTCCCTTGCCTACCCGTTCCTATCCCGGCCACGTATTTGTACACGGTGGGCGAACGCGGCATCGCAACGCCGCTTGTGCCGAGGACACTGCGTCGTCACATATAGCAACGCGCGGTTGATGAGCCAGCCGGCAGGCGTTGCGCGTATATCACTGCAGTGCGTTTGAACCCCCCTCGGTCACGCCGTTTCGCGGCGACGTTGCGCATGCATCACTGGGGCGCGTGAATGAGCCGCCGCTCACTGCCACCGCGAAGCGGCGGTAACTGGAGGGGGAGGGGGGGAGGGAGATTAAAACGCGCCCCAGTGATGTACGCGCAACGTCCAATGCCGGCCGGCGCAGCAAGCGAGCGATGACGCAGCGTCCTCTTCAAAGAGCAGCCAATCCGGAGCGAGCGGCGTTGCCATGCCGCGTGTCGTCCGCCGTTTACAAATACGCATTTCGGCCTGCGCCCACGGCGATGTTGTAGAAAGATATACAGTCCCCTGGCTTGACACAGGACGAGGAAGCGGAACACCCTCTGGCACTCAAGACAGCGAGAGATTGAGGAGTCTCCTCTGCGGAGACTCGCACCAGGTTCCCTCCTACGGCTACACTCGGTGGGAACGCTCATGCATCCGGTGACTTAGAACACATACGGTGATGGTCTCTAAACGAATCGCTCTGTCCAGCGATAAGCGAAAGAAGCAAAGCACACTGAAGGGTGAAATACATATGGGCAAAAATCGTGTCGCATCGCACCGCCACGCGGCGTAACTATAGAAACCACCAATGACAGGAACGGTTCTCATGGCGATGCCTCTAAGCGACGCGATATTTCCTCACATGTGTTTTACGCTTAAAGCCGAAGTCACAGGCATCAGGCTGATGCACAACCATCTGCTGTTTTTGTCGCGCGTTCACTGAATAACGAAACATGAGGCACGGTTTTGACCGAAGACGCCGTCTGCCATAGCTTAGCGAGCAGTTTGTGTCAAAATTAAATAAGGTTTAGGGTCGGCCATTCACTATACACCCTTTAAAGGTCGCAGTTAACGGGATCGTTAACGAGTTTTAGGATTTCGTCAGCAAAAAGCTCTGCGCACGCAAACAAATTGCATCGTTGCTATCGGCCAATCCAAAACTCGGTTTGGGTTCGGCGCATGCTCAGCAGAAATGACTCTATTTCTTTTCGTACGCCAAGAAATAGCGCCGCCACCACTTCGCATGCTCCGAGCCCCAGCCGCGTTTTGGACTGGCGCATGGTGACGAAGCTATTTTTCCATTCAAAAACTCAATTTCTCCTGTTCCAAACTTTGTTATTTTAAAACAAGCTATTTACACTGACAACTTAAAGGGGTCGGGTAACAATATTGGGTAGGAAAGTTACTCACTTTGCGCAAACTTACTGGCACTAGTAGGACACCAGAATACTCGAACGCCGCGCCACTGAAAAAGGAGCGTCTTCGTACCGATGTAACTCGAAGGCTAAGGGCGGTTTCTTTCTTCCAGCCTCTCCTTCGCAAAACTTGATGACGAGGTTTTGGGCAGGGTTGGGCAGAAATACTCAAAAATTTATTTGGAAATACAAATACTGAGATTCGATGCAATAGATAAAATACTGATACTAAAATATATCTGTAAAAATGTATCGCGATACGTATTGGAAATACATTTTAAATACAGGCAAAAAGTATTTGGGAATACAAATGCAGGAATACATTTTAGGAAGGGCAGAAATACAAATACAGAAATACTGATGCTGCAATACATTTTTCAAATTTGTTTGAGACGCCAACTGAGATGAAACTTAAAGTTTGAAGTGGAAGTTTCTGATCCAAAAATTACTTTCCCGTAGGCTTGGCATTTTGCCTTGAAGGTAGTGGTTTCGGACGGCGAGGAGTCTTCAATGAGCTCAAAAAAACGTTCCGTCAAGGACTGATTGCAGTCCCTTCCCTGACATCCTGTCTGTGTGAGGAGGGATGCGAAAAGACTTCGACCTCTAAATAAATTCGATGTCACCCTAAATCCTATCAAAACGTCACAACGCTCCTGTCCAATAAGGATGCCTCTGTCAACATTGATCACATGATTTCACGGCGGAATGAACTGATATTCTTTATCTGCAGGTGTGGCCTTCAACATGAAACTTTACCACACAGCTGTATGACAAGACAACACGTACTTTTGATGTAGGTTACCTCGTTGGAGATCGTACAGGCAATGTCATTCGGAATTTTCAAGAATAGTGGACCACCTAGCTGAAGCATCCTGGAACACATGTCTTATCGTCTGTTACGGTTGAAAAACGATACGGTGGCATCCTATTGTGAAGGTCCTTTCTGCCGACCCTCCGCCTCCGAGGCATGGAATTGCAGTCCTCAAGTCTCGCCTAGCATCATCCAAACAGAGACCTCGCGGATTGCGACCTGATGTTGCCGGCACAGGTGCAAGCTCTCCGAGAAACAGCGCGCTTGAGACGAGTCGCAGGTTTACGAAGTCTGGGTCGGCACAGCAAGGCCACGTCTGGCCTCCTTCCAGGGTTTCGGATTATCAGAGCAGCGGGTCGCGTTCACGTCGGCTGATGACGTAACCTTGAGCCGTGCAATATTACGGGCGCAGCCGCAGGCGCATTCGAATATGTGTTGAACTTCACTGCGTGAGTCATCCTACTATTTCAAGCCAACCACCGCCAGGCTTGTGCTGCAACAGACTGTGAGTCTGTCTTGCCGGCTGGGCGTACTGTGTACGCTAAGGCAAGACAGACGGTTAGCAGCGGGCATTAGATGCCAGGAAACAATGACTAACAAAAAATCCCTACCTGAGGACCTGCGACAGAAGGTGCTCTGACTCCTCCCCTGGCACGCCACCTGGTTCGAGTCCCCCACTAGGCAAACTTCTCGGAAGAGAGAAGAGGACGCATAGCAAAATAGTATGGAGAATCGGAAGGAACCTTGGTCAGCATAGTAACAAGGCCCCAGCATCTCCTTGACCCAGGTGCCCTCGAAAATAAAACAAAAATTAAAACAAATTTCGGATTAGTTGTACCGGTAGGGGGCCTCTAAGAAGATTTTCCCTGCTTTAAAGAAGACGAGGAGGAATAAAGCGTTCTTTTTGGTCTCGCTCCAAGTGGCTGACGCTTCTTCGATACATGGTGTCAGAAGTGGGATTTGTATAGTACAACGAACGCCGATACGTAACATCTGTTCCCTCCCGAGTGCCTAGTGATTTCTGACGACGCCGCAGAGAATTGGAATATGTTCCGGCAGTGTACCGAGCTGTTCTTCAAGGCCACAGCACCAGCGAAAGAGAGGACGCCAGCGCAGAAAGCAGCCGTTTTTCTGCATGTAGCGGGACAAGAAGCTATTGAAGTATTCAACACATTTCCACTGACAGCGGCTCAACGAGAAGACTATGATGCCATCGCTCAAGCCTTTAAGGACTACTGAAGCTCGAAGTGCAACGAGACATACGAACGGTACGTGTTTAGAGCAAGGCAGCTGAAAGAGGGCGCGAGCTTCGAGCAGTTTCTTCGCGACGTACAGCTCAAGGCTCATACATGCAACTTTGGTGAACCGAAGGACTCCATGGTCAGAGACCAGCTAGTCTGCGGAATAACAGACAAAAAGTTGCGTGCTCGTCTTCTGCGAGAGAGGAACCTTACTTTGGAATTGGCCATCGAGTTCTTCAAAGCCGCGGAGTTAGCGGCTGCCCAGAATCGCACCCTCGAAGGCGAAGCAAAGATTCACCGGATCAGCAAGTCGTCAGTAGCGCCAGGACGAGCCCCTCAAGACGAACAAAGGCGTCAGTGTGGCTACTGTGGAAGGAGCCATGAACCAAGGAAGTGCCCTGCCTGGGGCAAAACGTGCACGGCTTGCAAGAAAAAAAATCACTTCTCATCTTGCTGCCGAAGCAAAATAAATGTTCACGAGGTGCGAGCACCGACAACAGAGGAGCTGGAGCAGTCACTTGAAGACTCAGAGGACGACTTCCAGATACTGGCAATAGAAATTGACCAGGTGTTAGAAAAACAAGATTTGATTGAGACCGGTAATCTAGCCGGCCTCCCGACAAACATAAAAGTCGATACCGGAGCACAGCCAAACGTTCTGCCGTATTCTTACTTCCGCAAGATTGGGAGAGTAAGCGACTTGCAGCCGTCAAAAACCGTGCTGACTAATTACGAGGGCAATCCCATACAGCACTTCGGTACAGTCACGTTGCCTCTACAAGTTCAAGGCAAAGAGGAGAGAGTACCATTCTTCATAGTGAAGAAAGGAACACAAGTTCTGCTTGGCCTTGAGTCATGCGAGCTTTTCGGACTTATTGTCAGGGTACATCAAGTGGCCTTTTACACCAATCAAGACTTCGTAAGTGAGTTTCCGACCCTGTTTGAAGGATTACGATGCACGCGCCGGCCATACAGTCTGGTCCTCAAAAACGACGCTCGACCCTTCGCCATGGCTCCCAGGAGGGTACCGCATGCGCTTCGAGGCCCACTACGGAAGGAGTGGGCCCGCATGGAATCGGAAGGATTCATCACCAAAATGGACGAGGCGTCGGACTGGATGAGTCCGCTAATAATCGTTAAAAAGAAGGATGGGCGATTAAGAGTTTGCCTTGACCCGCGGCAAATAATCCGCAGTTTAAAATGAGAGTAATACGAATTTCCACGCCGGGAAGAAATAGAAGCAGAGCTAGCAGGAGCTATAGTGTTCAGCAAGCTGCATGCGAATTGTGGTTTCCATCAAGAACCGTTGGATGAAGAAACTTCTAAGATATGCACGTTCAGCACTTCGTTTGGGCGGTATCGATTCCTCCGTCTTCCGTTCGGGATTGCGTCCGCTCCCAAGGTCTTCCAGACAGCAATGAGCGAAGTATTCGAAGGCCTGCCACGTACACGTCTCTATATAGATGACGTGTTAGTCTGGGGCACGTCAAAAGAGCAACATGACGAACGTCTACGTGCCGCATTAAATGCAGCAAGAAACGCCGGACTAACGCTCAACAAAGAAAAATGCACCTTTGTTAGAGATGAGATCTGATTTCTTAGAGACCGCATCAGCAAGAACGGGATAAGGCCAGACGAAGGTTTAATTAACTGCGTAGCCAGCATGCCACGCCCCTCAAGCAAGCAGGAAGGTCAGAGGTTTCTTGGTGGGGCAAACTGCTTCGGCAAATTTTTGCCGCAACTTTCAAGAAAAACGGAGGCACTCAGGGCCTTGATAAAGAAAGAAAACGTATTTGTGTTGCTGGCCGTTCATGACAAGGGGTAGAATAATTTGATTGAAATGCTCACGTCAGCCCCCGTCCTCGCGATATTTGACCCATCCAAACCGATAAAGATATCAGCTGACGCGTCGAGTTTTGCCATCGGTGCTGCACTATCTCAACTGCATAACCAAAATTGGCGTCCCGTGGCATATGCGTCACGTGTGCTGTCGAAGGCCTAAGCGAATTATGCACAAATTGAAAAACAGACTCTTGCTGTAACTTTTGCTTGCGAGCGATTTCGAGAGTTTGTTGTGGGTTATCCCGTGCTTGTCGAAATGGGCCACAGGCCGTTCCTAGCAATAGCAAAAAAGAACTTCAGTGAAATGCCTCCGCGATTTCAGAGATATTTCCTCAGGCTGTTGCAGTTTGATGTCACGTTTCAGCACATTCCCGGAAAGCAGCTGCTCTTAGCAGATGCCCTGTCACGGGTCTAAGCTCCGAACACAAAGAAGGCCGACGCTGAACATGACGACATCGTCATCCACGTCACCGGTGTGCTCACAAGCCTTGTCAACGACAACAAGAAGGCCCAGTTACCGTCGGCCACCTGGGACGATCAAGAACTAAGGCAAGTCATAAAAGCCCTAGAAAAAGGAAATGCAGTTGTTGGAGAGCTTGCACTGCTCTCCTCGAAATTTACGTGCGTCGACGGCGTGCTACTGCGAGGCAGCAGGGTGGTGATACCAAAAAGTCTCCGTAAAGAGATGTTGCACCGACTGCATAAAGGACATTTAGGATTAAACAAAAACCTGGCGCGAGCGAGGCTATTAATGTACTGGCCCCAAATGAACGCGGACATCAAGGCACTAGTCAGCCAATGTTCCAGATGTCATTTCGCTTATAGGTAACCATCGGAACACTTACTGCTCAGACGAGTCCTGGACCAACCGTGGCAGCGAATCGGTGTGGACCTTTTCGAGTACGGCAGAAAGCATTATTTGGTGGCGTACTGTGCCTACTCAAACTAGCCAGAGTCGAGTTTCTGCCGCTAAAAACCTGCCAAATTGAAGTGGATAAGCTATCAGCAATGTTTTTACGACATGGAATTCCTATAGAAGTCTTCACGGACGGCGGATCACAGTTGTGCGTCTCACGAATTCGCATCGTTCAGAACTAAATGTGACTTCATCCATACTATTTCCAGCCCAAGGTTCCCGCAGTCCAACGGGTTGGTGGAAAAGGGAGTTCAGATCGTCAAGCGACTACTTCAGAAAACTCAGCACTCAAACGAGGACTTTTGGTTGGACTACTTAACTACCGGACTACACCCCTGGAAGATGGACGCACTCCCAGTGAGATTCTGATGGGAAGGCAGCTACGTGGAAGGCTGCCAGATTATACCGCAGCCACGAGTTCCACAGAGCGGAAACATGCACAAAACCTTTAAGACAAATCACCATCTTGCTCCACTGCGTCCTGGAGACGTCGTCCGAATACACGATGACAGCTCTTGGTGTCGCAAAGCCAGGGTGGAGCGCTGTGTGGCTCCTCGCTCGTACAGAGTGTGCACCGAGGACGGGCGACATTACTGAAGGAACAGAAGACACCTTAGGAAAACCGCTGAACCGTTAGGGCCAGGCGGAACTTCCGTCGAAGATGAGTGCCGCAACGAACAGTACAAGAGAGCTTCAGCAGCTCGTTACGAAGCACAGCACCCAAGTCCACTCACTCCTACTGTCCGAGATCCGACTTACTGCTTCAGCCTGAAAACCGGACACCACCTGTCCCTGAAGAAGCAGCGGCAACTCTTCCGTCAAGGACTGGTGCTGCCCCCGCCCAGCTTCTGGCCTAGCCGTTAAGTACGCCAGCCAGCAGAAGCGCGTGACTTAACCTGAGGTCTGCACAGAACCATGCGACAGCGGAGGGCACCAATCAGCTTACACTACGACCATAACTTTATACAAAGAAACATAGAACTTGACTGTTGTTGTAGGGGGTTACGTTATGGTCATCTTGATCATCAGGGAGGGGAAGATGTACCGGTAGGGGGCCTCTTACAAGATGCTCCCTGGTTAAAAGAAGACGAGGAGGAATAAACCGTTCTTTCTGGTCTCGCTCCAAGTGGCTGACGATTCTTCGATACATTTGTATTTTTGTATTTTTTTTTTTTTGGGGGGGGGGGGGGGGGGGAGGGGGAGGGGGATATTTCTGAAGGAATGTAACGAAATACGTTAATCCTGATTGTATCCCGATACAAAGAAACATTCCAAATGTATTTCAATACAGGAATACAGACAGTGGTGAAAAAAAATGTATCGCGCTACAGAAATACAGATACGAAACGTATTTCTGAAATGCTATTGCGATACATTTGTATCGCGATTCTGCCCAACCAACTTTCGGGGACAACGCTAACAATGCGATTCCCGGGATATCGTCATCAAAACTTTGCGATTTCCAGTTAGACGATATTTAAATGCGGTTCATGCAGTGGACACAAGCACGGCGTGAGCATTTGGTTTGGGCTCGTGACAATCAATGCCTCGACGTGCATTCAGGGAATGGCTCTTTTCCCAATCACCACGATGACGGGAACAGCCGAACCTTAACAACGAGTGGAACCCAGCGCGCGCCAAGTGCACTGCCAACCCCAGCGCGTTGCTATGTTAAGCATTGGCGGCATTTAATCGGCTTCTGAACACGTGGCCACTTGTTGTGGCGGCGAGTTGAGAAGGTAAACACGTTTAGTTTTTCTCGAATTTTTCCTGCGACTGGCACTGCGTGAAAACAAAACCCCCAAAAAGCCTAGTATTTTATAGGTTGTGAATGTCAAGAAATTGTTTTAAGCGGTATTACCTTAAAGTACAAAAATATTTGCACTTTTATGAAAATTATTATTCTTAAATATCTTAAATTTACAAAATTTAAGATATTTAAAAAAAATTATGAGGTTGCCAGTAATGTCCATGCTTATAACTTCGTGATTTATTCTTCGTCTTTTTAAAGCTACAGCCTGAATGGCTACGAAGCGATAATAAGATGGCCAGGACTGGCCACGCCATACGTTTCTTAAGCCGAGAGTTACAATAGGCGTGTAGACATGCTGTAAATGTTAGATGGGCACGGCGATGTTGGACGGTCCAACAGTGTAGTACTAATGTCGCAAAAATGTCATAGCCCTTACCTGCAACCCTGCGGCATGGAGGTGGACCCTCCTTGTTGGTTGTAGACACGTTACCGTTATTTTTGTCACACCACTCAATACAATCTGGTCTTTATCTTGATGAGGGTGCAGGACGACTTTATAATGCGTAGGCACAAGGTTCCGGGAAAGTGGCTGCGAGAGCAGCGGTTCTTCGACATCTTTTTTCAGACTTCTCTTAGGGGTAATGACGGGCACGTTAACTCGGGTCTTTAGATGTACATGGTCCTTCCTCACATCCTTATTTGTTGTGGTCTTGTGACTTTTTTTATGCACAAGCAGGGCACCCGTGCTTGAAGATGATGTGTTTTTGGAAATTTTAATCAGCCTCTTTACTTTACTATTAATTGTCCTCTTGGTCGCTTTCTTGATCACTTTGTTATTAGTGTGTTCAGGAATTCTTAGGATCCCACCCTTTTTGAAGCCCCTTGAAAGATATTGTTTGGTCAGACTCATGTCGACTCGACGGCCCATGGGGGCAGCAAAACTTGAGTAACCGGACATAAAAGTAAACGCTGGTCTTGAGGTGAGTAGATTCACCCCGTAGCTTTCAAAGGTGAAGGCTGAAGTAGAAGCGTCACTAGGCGTCATGCTCGGTGAAGGAGACTCCAGAAACACGTCGCTGCTGCTATGGTTGGGTAAGGCGACCGCCAACAGGATGGCGACGAAGGCAAAGAGGAGGCAGGTGATGGCGAATCTGCGGCTAGAGGTGCAGGGGATCTTGTGAAGGGTGCAACAGGGTGTCTCCTCCAAGAACGGCGTGTCGATGGTGTAGCTGCTCAAATGCCGTGAGGTCAGTGTCTTGACCTCCAAATCGGCAGCCATTATGAAGGCTGCCAAGTCGTGGGCGACACCTGACCTATTGGGCGTGGTGAATGCCTGCGTCAAAGGTAGTCGCAATTCTTGTTGCGAAGGGTCATATTAAACCCTATGGCTCAGAAAGCTTGAAAAATAAATGCCTCAGTCAGCTCTTCCCGACTCAGTAAAGCATAGGCAAAGCCAATAACACCAAAGTGTCCAGGCAGCGAGGGGCCGGTCTCTATGTGAGAAATTACGAATCATTATGTTGCAGATGAGAAATGTAACTATGCAGGACGACTACTAATGTAGGTTTTGTGACGCGCATGAGGCAGTAGTGATTACACCAATACAGGTTACTACGGGTAGGGAGGGTGATTAAACATAGGGAAACTAGGACCCCTCGCGCCAGATAATACCAACGTTGCCCCTCACCTTCTTAAAAGAAACAAAGCTTAGCCCTCGTAGCGGCAGACACGACGTCCTTTCTTCATGGCTACGCCACAAGTCTAGTATTGTCATTTGTTCTAGTGATTGAGGAAAGCGGGTGTTAATTTACTTTTCTTCGTATAACCTGATGGTTTGCCAATGTGTGAACCATCTGGACATACAATATACTTTATCATAAATGTCAAATATAGTTCTTATTTCACAAGAACATCGTACATTTGACTTCAGTTTTACAGGATGTTAATTTTCCTAATGTTCCTGTCAACAATACTCAATGAACGTTTTGCAGTACAACCCAAGCATTAAAAAGAAGTTTGGGAACGTATGTACACGTGCCACGCGTGATGGCGCCTGCAGTAGTAGCTGTTCCAAAGCAAACAAATTTAAAACAAAAGGCAATCTGGAGGTGCGTTCTTCAATACCTTATTTTGGTTATTTAGTTCTAAAGTTTTAAACGTAAAAGGGAAGCGTGCGCAGTCCGTGTACATACGTTCCCAGCATTATCTTTGGTGCTCGGGGAATTTATCAAAATGTCTATTAAGAAATAAACCATTTGTAGACAAGTCCGTGAAAAATTACTAAAAAAAAGTAATCAATATGACACTTACGTTATATCCTATGGCTTTTGTGCGTGGAATTGTTATATGGACGTTTACTCATCGGTCATTTTCACAAGGCGTTTTCTTTCAATTATGTGAGAAATAATGCACAAGTCTATACTGTAAAATGCAGCATATGTTTGTTTTTCCATCAAAGAAGGTAGCAGATTAATCACATAGATAAAAAAAAAGAAAAAAGACCGAACTCCAAAGTTGTTTACCTGAGCATTTTGACTCTCAGCTGGATATTTTATACAATCAACGATCTTGATACAATTCACGTTCTTATGTGAATTCATTTTAGACCTCCAACTTGGTTCTTTGTGTTGATCGCCGTATTTCGTTGTAAGTAGGCACGCGGATTTTTCTCTTGAAATATTTGTCAAAGCTCACGCCTTAAAGCCACTGCCACACTGATTCTACAAGTTCAGGTCTTTGGCCGCTCGTTCCTACTCTCATTCTGAATACTTTTAACCCACATGAGGAGCCGCGTAAGCACCAAATATGTAGGTCGTCAGCCCGTAACCGCAAAAGCAATTTTTAAAGAAAAGGAAATTGGTGTTTCGGACTGAACCCAGGTCACCGGCGTGGAATCCGAGTGCGCTGCTGACTAAGCTACGGATCCAGCACGCGGGAACGGGGAGGAGCAGAAGCAGGTAATGCGAAAAAGCGCGTGGAGCTGAGAGGGGTGGAAAGGACAAGAAAGAACGAAGCAGAAACAGGTGGCGCAGAAAGAACGCGCGGTACAAAGAGGAGTGGTTAAGGCCGAAAAGCGCGCTTCCCCTCTTTTGGTCGTCCAGAATATTGGGAGCAAAGGCTTTGTATCCGGGTGGTGTTTAATGGAAGCGGGCGCAGAGTCATGAAGAGACGATAGTATGACGTAGTCTGTTTCCATACAAAACCCGGCTCTAAGCACCACCCGAACCAAGAGCACCACCCACCTCAGGCACTGAAAGACTGAGGGTCTCCTTGCACTAGGCCCCAGCCGAACTAAAGCGCCATTCACAGTCTTGCAACTGAGAAGGACGGAGAAAGACCAGACCGGTTTTTAAGCCTCCTGCGACGTCTTAGCTTCAGCTCCGCTGCAGCGCTTCCGGTCCTAAGACGTCGCAAGAGGCTTAAAAACCGGTCTGGTCTTTCTCGGTCGTACTCGGCTGCAAGTGTGTGAACGGCGCTTTTGAGCACCACCCATCCTACAAAGCTACCGCGTGTGAACGTGTTTGGCAGAATGACCAAGCATGCGGTCAATATTTAAATTAGTGGTTTCATTTAAACGGCAATATAATGTTATTTCCTATGGTATAATTCATAATATGATTTTTATTTGTATTATTATTTATATCATTGACAGCGATGTATCGACAGATGATGAATGCATCTGTCGATACATCGCAGCGAGCAACATCGAACGTCTTTTGGTTCATGGGACCAGGACCATTCGAGCCGGCAAAAGAGGACTGGAATTTATAACAAATAAGGTTCCAAGCATCGCTGGACATCGCCATAATGACAGATAATGCCACAAAAATGAATGTTTTGATTGCATCACTGGGGTTCTAGAGTTCAAACTGCTGCACTCTCTGGTTCAACCGAGGCAGGTCAGTGATGCTACGTATGCGGAATTGATAAAAACACTAGACACTCTTTTTTCGCCGGAGTGTTTCAAGAAATTTGAGCGAACGAAGTTGTGTTTAACGTGCCAGGATGAACTTGAGATAACAACCGAATTCCTAGCACGACTAAAAAATCAGTCATTTGCAACTGCGAGTATGAGAACAAAGTCGATGCTCGCGCATGTTCGTTGCTCACTGCTTTTAAAATTGGGGTTCGAGATCAACGCTTGAGAGAACGTCTAGTCCGAGAGAGAGTTATCGATCGACATTGCACTCAGATTGTCGGAAAGCTATCTTCGAGCGGAAGAAGATCCCGTCAATTGAGAAGTACCGATGAATCACTTCTCGCAACCAGCCAGGTGAGAGATCTACAAAGGTCTGCTAGATAATGTTTTCGTTGCGGGAATACAAACTACGTCGAAGACAAGTGCCGGTTCATGTCTGAGGACTGCAGATCTTGGGAAACCAGTAGAACATCGCCAAGATGGGCGGGAAAGGATAGTCTTGCATATCCCGATCAAAAAGAAAAGGGACGGTGCGAGTAATAACCAGGGGTCACTCTGCTTTCGACCGAGATGGGAAGTTTCTATGATATCAGATTAAAGGAAAGTAAGTGTAACTCTAAATAGACCTGGTTTCATAAGTCACTGGACATTCAGACTTAGCATCGCCTCGGAAAACCGGAGCTGAACGAAACTTCGTACAAAGTACAAAGTTTCAGAAAGGAATTAATTAAGGTTAAGGGCCATTGTGAACTACACGTTGAATTCGAAGGTAAGAAGTACAGACTAGAGACAATTTCTACTAGCACAAGCCAAGTCAACTTCTAGGGGAGGACCTGGGTGAGAGCTTTGAAATTGGATCTCAACAACATTTTCGTCGCTTTTGTGAAAACAGAAGAGAGCCTCAAGACGCTGCTGACTACGTACGCAGTACTATTCAGAAACAAACTTGGTCGGTGCACAAAGATGAAGGCTCCACTTCACTTCAGCGAGAATGTCGTTTGATGTTCATGCATCCAAGACCACTGCCGTTCGCATTGCGCGAAGCGGCGAAGTCTGACTGGAAGAGACAAGTAGACAACGGCGTACTGACTCCAGTGGAAACAGCGCAGTGAGACGCTTCAATCGTCGTTGTCCCGAAGACCAGTGGACTCCTGGTGGTACCCTGGTAAAGAATCTAATTTGTATGAAAAATTTCTGTGTCCAATAAACACATATGAATCATGCAAGTTATATAAGAACATATAAGAACCGTATAGGCACTATATAATAGCCACATAAGAAGCTTATAGGAGTTTCTTATAGGCTTTTTATGGTTCTTATATGTTCTTATATATCTCATATAGTTCTTATATGGTTTTTTATGTTCTTATATATCTTGTATGATTCATATGTGTTTATTGGACACAAACAATTTCTCATACAAATGACTTTTTCACTAGGGTATGCGGCGATTTAAGTGTGAATGTCAATCCTCAGTTGAACGTATCGCAGTACCCGCACCCACGACTTGAGGAAATTTTATCCAAACTCAACGGAGGGCGGATGTTCTCGAAACTGTCTCTGTTGGAGGCATATCTTTAGATGGAGTTGAAAGAGAATACAAAGAATTATTTCGTCATTAACACTCACTAGGGATTGTTCTAGTTTGACCGGATGCCTTTCGACATAACATCAGCGCCTGCGATCTTCCAGCGAATCATGGAACAAGTAACCGCAAGTCTGGGTAGCGTGGCATGCAACCTGAATCATCACCGGAGAAACTGATCAGCAGCACACCATGAACTTGGAGCTCGTATTCTTACGACTCAAGAACTATGGGTTCACGCCAAGGAAAAAAAAAAACTGGGTTTACATGTCCAGAATGGGAGTATTTGGGCCAAATTTTGTCATCGGACGGAATACGTTTCCTTCAAAGAAAAGTTGGAACATGCCGGCGCCTTCTAACGTACATAAACTATGGGCATTTTCGGACATGGTTCAGTATTACACAAAGCATTTGCCAGCCAGGGTTAGCCGACCTTTGCGCACCGCTGAACAATCTACTCAAGAAGAACGTTCATTGGCAATGGAGTTTTCCTTGTGTAAAAGCCTTCAAAGACATAAAAAACGCGTGTAATGTCCTTGGGGACTCTTGTTAACTTCGATCTAAGCGAGACAACTTAATTGGCGACTCATGCTACATCAGGGGCGTTGGAGCTGTCATCTTTCACAATATAAATATTTAAAAAAAAAACGCCCAATCGCGCATGCTAAAAAAACGCTAACTTTTGCAGGGAAACGATATGCCCAGATTGAGTGAAAAGCTCTAGCAATATTTTTTGGCGTAAGAAAGTTTCACGATGGTAGCTGTGAGGAAGAAAGTTTTTCTTGAATACAGATCACAAGCATTTCGACGGTAATTTTTGGACCTGTGAAAGAAATTTCTGTGACGACCGCCAACAGACTTCAACAATGAGCCTTGATCCTACAAGGTACTCGGAAGACATTAAGTATACTCCAACAGCTCAGTTTGGAAACGAAGATGGCTTGACACGACAACTTCAAGGACCTGATGCAGAGTTTGACGCGGAAGTTCACCATGATGCCGCAGATGTCGTGAGCTTTATTTCTTCAGATATCATGGTGATTGTTGAAAAAAATATTACCAAACTTTCATTCTGGGCATCTGACATCACGGCCGAGACTGCTAATGACGAAATACCGTCACTACGTCATAAAAGGATGGCCATCGGTTGAACTCGACGTAGAAAAGCAAATATACACATCGCGACAGTCGGAACTCACTGTGGCGACTGACTGCCCAGTTTGGGGCAGGCACATAGTGATCCCTTTTAGGTTTCGACGGAGTCTTCTGAATTTAGCTTATGAAAGACACCTTGGGCAATGAAAAATAAAGAAATTTGCCCGTTTCTACGTGTGGTGGCCAAACAAAGACAAAGGCATTAAAACAAAAACGTCAGACCTGCGAAGAAGCTTGCGCTTTAGTCTCTGACAAGAACTAAAACTTTCCCTTACACCAATGGGAAGTCCTAAAACGACCCTCGTACCAAATTTATACCGATTTCGCAGAATACCAGAACACCATATACTTGGTGGTGATCAACGCGTTCAGCAAGTGGCTTGAAGTCACTTTGATGCTGTCGAACAGAGCTGAGGGGACGGTGAAAGCATTCAATAAAATTTTCCTTGTTCACGGACTGCCGAAACAGGTAGTCGGCGATAATGAACAACAGTATACTAGTGCCATTTTTAAGACTTTAATAGAAGAACAAGGAATTCGACATATCTTAACACCACTGTACCACCCGAAATCAAACGGCTTATTCGAAACTTTTATAAGGTCATTAAAGTCTGGCTTGCAGAAATTCATGAAGGCTGAGGAAAAGGAAGGACTGAAACAGTGGCTGCTCAAGTATAGGGTGACACCACAACCTACGACGGGACAACCCCAATGCGAGATGGTAAACAAGCGATACTGCAAAGCGACGATGAATTTGATCAAGTCAGACCAGTCGTCCCAAGGTTCTCGTGGAAGGGCTCGCCAAAAGAGCAAGTACGACAAGAGAAGTCGCGACCGGACGTTTTAGATAAATCAGAAAATCTGGATGCAGGATAGGCTGGAGAAGAACCACTGCATCAAAGGTATCATCATTAGACAAAAAGGACCATTTAGGTTTGAAGTAGTGACCGAAGATCACAAGCGACACCGTATACACGCAGATCAGATCAAGGAACGGATCTGCGAAAAAGATTGAACCGCATTGTACTTCCCAACACCGGTGGACAACTTGTGCGCCGTTGATCCGCCACAAGTGGAAGCAGATGCATCAGACACCGCTCTGGAACAATCAGCTCAGGCATTCGAGTCCACTTCGGTTCGTCGGTATCCGACCAGATTACGCAAAGCACCTGATGTCTTTATATTAAACTCAGGAGAGAGGAATGTAGTAGCGTAGAAGACGAAGAAGACTCAAGACCGTGCTGGGGTCACGTGAATGGGGAGATTCGGTTCGTGGCGCGTATGAAGAACGGTCTTCGCAACGCGATTCTCAGGCTCAAAGTGCCTTTATCCTAACATACGAGCCCGTGTCCACTCTGCTACAGAATATACTGTGGTTAATGGGCAACGGAAAAACCTCCCTGCCGTTCCCATACTCTCCAACCGACCAGTTAGAAATATTTAGCTCCAAATGTTTTCAGCGCAGGTTAATTCACGGACGCCTGAGCCTTGCACAGCGAAACTCTGTTTGCACGAGAACTCGCGCATGAACGTAGGACACTTTCCGAAGCCACGCATTATAAAAAGGTCACACCTTGACGGGTGTGAAAGTACTGTTCCAGGGACAATTACGCCCATGACAACGTGTTCTCGACTCCTCTCTCTTGGCCTAATACACGTTTTTCAGTCGTAAAATAAAGGGTGCCGTAGCACTGAACAAACTTTATTTTTGAAAGGTGTGCGAAATTGAGCGGTTCTTTGTTAACCAACAGAGCAGTCACAGCAATAGCTACGACACGTCACGTCGAAGTCGCTGGGCATCGGCGTCGCGTTCTCGCACCGTGGGGTGCGCGAACAGGAGCGTTCAAAAGAAAATAGACATTTGGCTATTTTGTTCCTAGCGCTTTTGTGTGACACTTATTCCGGAGCGCGTGAAAGCGCGTCTCCCACCATGAGCTCTTGGCGCAGACAGTGCTACGACGGAATTTTGTTTTTGGCTATTTGTTTTCCGGAGGGCGTGTACAGTGGGCATCATGCACAACAAAAACCCCAACGGAAAATCTTTCGAGTATTCTTGTAAACCAACTTGCCTCCTCCAAGATGTAATATTGTACAACCGATGGCCCTTGTTACATCTCCAACTTTGTTGTCCGTGTAGGATTTATGGTTTCTAGCACCAGTGACATAAGCAAGATCAGCAGGCTTGCAAAGACGGTGCGACTGGAAGTCGCTTGGGACGCAAGCGGCAGTTCATGCTTGTGAACAGCAAAATGGTCTATACCAAATGATTGACGAAATAAAAGAAAATGCATTGTAGCAAAACTTCTTTATATATGACAATCTTCGTACGCTGTCGTAGTCACGGCAGCTTATGCAACCGCAATTGTTATCGAAAAGCACATGCGGGGAGCGCGGCGTGGTTCGCATTGTTAGCGGGGCTAGTGGCGGCACTCCACCCTTCGCACTCTGCCACTGGGCAGCTTATGCAACCGCAACCTTTACCGAAAAACGCATGTGGGGAGCGCTGCGTGCTTATTATCTATCACGTAGATTTGACACTTGTTTCTTGAGAAAGTATTCACTGGCGGCCATATCCGTGTGCGCTGTTGCTGAGCGGGTGCTGACGGCGAGCTTCCGCAGTCCTTTTCGAGCGTGCATTTAGCACCATCAAGGTTGCCGGTCTTAGCAGGCTATTAATGTGAGCTCGTTTTGAGCATGCGCTGTAAACATCGACCTCAAATATGGCGTCCAGTGAATACCTCCTATTGAAGCAAGTGTCAAAACCACATGATAAGATATCAGGCGCGAGCTGACGGCGATAAGGAGCGCGCGATGGTTTTCTGTCGACGGACACGAAGAAACCCGACCAACGAGTCATTTAAACTTCGCTGTAAAATACCGCCCTAAGTATAAAGGGGTTTGCTAGCGCTGTGACGTAGCTATGTTGTATTACCTCCGCTTCTCACGCTGCGGACCCAGGTTCGATTTCCGCGGGCGGCGTGTAATATTTTACAGGAATAGTTGTAATGGGCTCTTCCCTCCACCAGTAAGGACTCTGTTGTTGATGCTATAGTTGGCGTTGCAGGAGGTCCGTCGACGATGTTGCAAAATCCTTAAATCAAGATCGCCCGCCGCCCGCGGGATTGAAGCTGGGTTTACTGCGTGCGAAGCGGAGACGTCACCCAGAGCCAGAATGTTAACAGGCCGCATTATACTTAGGACTTGTTTATTTCCCTTTGCCCACTGCACGCGCTCTCTAGAAAAAAAATGCCGATAACAAAATGCCGTTGTAGCACTGTCAATGCCAAGAGCTCGTACCGGAAGACGCGCCTCTCGGGCTCCGGAACAAGGAAGAATCCAGCGTTCGAAACTAGATGTTCTGGTGTCCATTTTGTTCGGATTGCTTTTGTTCACGCTCCCCACAGTGAGTGAACGCGATGCCGATGCCAAACAAATTCGCTGTGATTCGTCGTAACGCGGTACTGCGCAATATTTATGAATCTGGCAGCGTCCGTCATGGACGTCATACTACGCCAACTACAACAACAGCGTCAACTAAAACTACAACATCCAAAACAGCTATACAACTGCAACATGTCAACAACGGACGTCATTCCCAGTGGTGGGAGGAGCCCATAACAGCTATCGCTGCGAAACCCTAAGTGAAAAGCGACTATTTAACGCTGTGAAGTACCTCTACAAAGTGGAAGGCATTTGTTCTAAAAACCCACGAGTTGATAACCATATTTGATGCGCTGACCCAAATGCGAAGATTTTATTACAAGAAGTGGAGGTGTTCTAACACGTGACAGAGTTCTGAAAAGGGCCCTATGTGTATATTGTTCCCAATGATATAAGAAAAAAAAAAAAACTGCCTTAGCTTTGTGGTAACGTTTCCGCAGCTGAGGTGATACCTGCGGGTGGCGTGTGTTCGTTTTATAAAAAAATTGGCAACATCAATGACGGACACCCAGCTTCCTGATACACCAACTAGAACAACGAAAACATAATTTCCAATAGTGAAAGGATAACGTCTGTCGTTGTGAAAGAATGGGAAAGGGTGCTAAGGCTGAAGTGAGGCAACCTCTTCGTATTAGTAAAAATCTAAACAAAACATTGTTACCTGTATCAATGTTTTTTTAGTTGGAGATGCATTCCTTGAACGTAGCTATATTTTTCATTGCGCGAAATACCGAAGAGAACAAAGCAAAATACGTGTAACCTTTCTAATCACGGAGGTGGTCAGCTGCCAGTGAGTATTATGGAATTGTCTAGTACATAAGGCGGCTGTACAACACTAGAGCGCACGACACAAGAGCGCCGACATTAGAGCGCCACGACGTTCGCGCGCGACGCTATAGCTCGCGCGACTCGAGAGCGCAGCAACATTAGCGCGCGTGTCATTAGAGCGCCCGTAATGAGAGCGCACAACCAATCCAACACGGGTGGCCCGACCGGATCGACCACTTGTTCGGACATCGCGTGTTTTATCTGAAATTGGCGGGGATTTACGCCGCGGCATTCAGCAAGGACTTTGCAAATGAGTTGACGAAATGTTTGCGTGTGACAAATTAAGAAATGTTCCAAAAGCGGACAGCAGAAAAAAAAAAAAGGAAGTGAATATTTGTAGCGTCTATTTCCGCAGAAAAAAATATTGCAGCTGACCTAGCATCATTAGTTCTTTTAATTTAATTGATAAAGTTCACCACCGACCTCACTAATTCTTTATTTTAAAATATTTGAAAACGTTCAAAAGGAAAGAAGCAACATATATCATGCTTCCCCGTATTTTGGGGTTTTCAACATCAATTTCGGCAAAGGAGCTCTCGTGCCAAGTGTCACACGCCAGCCATTCATATCGTCAAAAATCGTAATTTTACTAAACACTTAACCTGGGAATCTATGCCTACAATGAAAATAAAATATACGTTGATGTCAGCATAGTAGTGGGATAAAGCACTGGGGCGAGACCGACAGCATCCGGTGCAGCCTGAACAGTAGTCTCAAAGCTTCCACAAACCAGGGTTGGGCAGTATCGCGGTACAAATGTATCGCGATAGCATTTTTGAAATGCATTTCGTATCTGTATTTTTGTATCGCGATTCACATTTTTCGCCAGCATCTGTATTCCTGTATCAAAATACATTTGAAATGTTTCTTGGTATCGCGATACAATCAGGATGAAATGTATTTCGTTACATTTCTTAAGAAATACTTCACCCCCCCCCCCCCCCCTCCCGCAGAGAAAACAAATACAAGTCCAAACGCTTTGTTTCTTTTTCAGAGGCCACCAGGGTCAATAAGATGCTGGGACAATGTTACTATGCTGACCAAGCCTCCTTCCTATTCTCCAAACTATTTTTCTATGCGTCCTCCTCTTTCTTCTGAGAAGTGTTGCGAAGTCGGTGACTCGAACCAGGTGGCATGCCAGAAGTGGAGTCAGAGCATCTTCTGCCGCAAGTCCTTAGGTAGGGATTTCTTGACTCATTGTTTGCTGGCATCCAAAGCCCGCTGCTAACCGTCTCTCTCGCCTTAACGTACACAGTGCACCCATCCGGCAAAGCTGAGTCACAGTCCGTTGCAGCACGAGCCTGGCGGTGGTTGACTTGAAATAGTAGGATAACTTACGCCGTGAAGCTTGTGGGTAACCTGGGGATTCCAAGCGTCTGGCCCAGGTTGCTCCTCCGGCAATCATGAGTGGTCACCTTCACTGCGAAGGGGCCAAGGGCAACTTGCCTCGCGAGCGGCGCCCCGCAGCTGAAAGGGCCATCGCAGCGTATGCGCGGGGACTGTTGCAATCGCGGCGCAGGTGATAGCGGTCATTAACTGTTTACGCGTTGTTGACCCGGTGTGCTGTGTCACTCCCCGAGACGGGTAGCAGCAAGGGAAATTCCAAAAGTTCAACACTTATTCGAGTGCGTCTGCGGCTGCGTCCGTAATATTGCACGGCTCAAGGGTATAATCAGCCCACGTGAACGAACTCCCTGTTTCGGTGATCCGAAACCCAGGAAGGAGGTGCCGACCCATACTTTGTACACCTGCGACTCGTCTCAGGCGCGCTCTATATTGGAGAGCTCGCACCTGTGCCGGCAATATCAGGTCGCAATCCACGAGGTCTCTGTTTGGATGATGCTAGGCAGAATTTGAGGACTGCAATCCAAACGTCAATGGTAAAGGGTCGGTAGGAAGGACCTTCACAACAGGGATGCCACCGTATGGTTTTTACCACCGTAAGAGAAGATAAGACATATGTTCCAGGATGATTCAGGTGGTCCACTATTCTCCGAAATTCCAAAAGACACTGCCTGCACGATCTTCAACGAGGTATTCTACAACAAAAATATGTATTATCCTTTCATACAGCAGCGTGGTAAAGTGTCTTGTTGAAGGCAACATCTACATATAAAGAATACCAGTTCATTCCACCGTGCCGTCATGTGATCAATGTTGACAGGGGCGTCCCTATTGGACAGGGTCCCCATGGGAAGTTTTGATAGGATTTAGGGTGACAAATTTTATTTAGGGGTCGAAGTCTTTCTCATCCCTTGTCAGACAGACAGGATGTCAGGGAAGGGATCGCTGTCAGTCCTTGAGAGAACGTTCTTTTGGAGTCCACTGAAGACTCCTCGTTGTCCGAAACCACTACCTTCAAGGCAAAGTGCCAAGCCCCCAGAAAATTTATTTCGGAATCAAAAAATTCTACTACGAACTTTAAGCTTAATCTCAGTTGGCGTCTCAAATAAAATTAAAAAAAATATATTGAAGTATCAGTATTGCTGTATTTGTATTTCCGCCCTCCCTAAATTGTATTCTTGTATTTGTATTTTCAAAGATTTTCGCCTTTATTGAAAACGTATTTGCGATATGTATCGTGATACAGTTTTACAGATATACTTTAGTATTAGTATTTTAGCTACTATTTTAATGTATCCCAGTATTTGTATCTCCAAATACATTTTTGAGCATTTCTGCCCAACCCGGCCACGAACATTCTGCTCCTGAAAAATCGTGCATTTCAATCGGTCTGGATTCTACAAAGCCAATCCCTTTGAAACATGTATGATATAAGGGACACAGTATGGTGTTTAATTAACCTTTTGTCTTTTCAACCTTATTCAAAATGGGCAGCGGAAAGAAGTTCACCGGAAAACCGACGGGTGCGAAGAAAGGCTCACCTTCGAAATCTAGAATCAATATAACTTTAACATTAGAAACTCGGGTGGAAGTTTTGTTTAGGTTCATATTTAGAACGCTCTAGTCCGCACTTTCCTTTCCGTTGATGCTACGGTTTTGATTGTGTATGTTGTCATTGAACCCCCGAAAAATGGCTGATTTCTTAGAAAGGGTCGTACCCGTTTTAGTTTTAGTTTTTTTTATTAAAGGCATGTTCAATCAATCAAAAATCACCAATGCTCCGATCCGACGAGTCGCACAATTTTGGTCTGTCTGTGGAGCCGCTGGTACATCAAACATTTCGCTGTGTTCGCTCAACTGGGGTGCGCTCTCGTGTCGCGCGCTGAACTGCTCATGCGCTCTCGCGACATCCGCTCTAATGTCAAGCGTGCTACTGTCGCAGCGCCCTCATGTCGAACGCTCTAACGTCGGCGCTCGTGTCGCGCGCTCTAAAGGCGCTCTCCCCATAAGTCAATAGAGCCGTCACCAGGGTTATGACTCCTCTCTTGTGTTTAATCAATTATGCCTCTATTTGATATTTCTGTGCACGTAACAACTGCATCTGGTGTCTGTTGCTTCTAAACTTGCTGCTCCTAAAAAAAATCCCTTGTATGATTTCGCTCTGCACCCTATACTTAAATAGTTCGCCAGCATCCTAAGTGCACTGTTAACACTCTTAAGGTGCTAGCCCTAGAGCGTTTGTGCCCATGCCTTTGAGAGCACTGAAGCTTCTACTTCCTTCGTAAACTGTCACTACCATATTAGTGTGGTGAAAAGTGCTTACTGGGGGCACTAAGTCACTGGATCCTAGGAAATACCGCTGTTGCCTTTCCCGCGTGCTATAACGTAAAGAGATATCAAAAGTCGGCCAAAACCATGCAATGCGGTTCGCTTGCCAGTATCTGTTGCCACGGCAATCGTCATTTTGATCCTTACGATGTTTCCAAAGGACAATTTTAAAATCTGAACCAACCGCACCAAAAGTGTGATGGCGCGTCATCGCACTGAAAACATTTCTCAAAAATGTAAGCTTCTTTGGCACTGTATAGGCAATCAACTGATAAGACTGGCTTATGTTCACTGATCTCATATAACGACACTGTTTTAGTGTGTATAATACGAGAGAAATTTCTTTTTTCAATGCTGCCAAGCACCGAAGCCGCATATGGTGGCGGTGTGATGCGCGCTTGTTTCTTCGGTGTGTTGACAACAAAATCTCGCTGTACAAAAAATGTCGTTATAAAGAAACTTCTCACTGCGAATTTGGGTCGGCTCACCAAGGTCAAGGAGAAATTTTTCATTCCATGTATAAAAAAGTCTACCATACGGGAACCTCGGCGGTACTTTCCCAGGATCCAGTGACTTTAGCCATAAGGGCACTAACCTAAACCGGAAGAGAATGGCGTCTGCAAGTTTATTATGATTTTACAACTTGTCGTACTTTTTTAAACTCTACACCCCTTTACCTAGCTAAAGTAGGCCCTTGGATGTTTAAAATTTGTCGTAAGCGGACATTTGGTATAGGAACTCTAATAACCAACCTGCAGTGCTTTCTGATGAAACGCTATGCCCTGTGCCATTCAGCCATTATTTATCCATAATCAAATTGGCAAAGTAAATAGAGTGCCATTTTCAACCAGTTTCTTAGAAAATAGAGGCTGCTATAGGTTGATTTATCATAAAACAAAGTGCAGTCAAAAGATACAAGACACACAAGCACAAACATGCACACTAAAAGCACAATGGCATGGTGCATGCTCCGAGCTTGATTGGTATAGACTGTGACTGATTACTATAGGCGACACGCTCCGTGATCTAGCGTTTTTGGCGCATGCTTGCGTGACCTCATTGGCTTGCACCGTCGACTGCGCTATGAATTTCAGTGAAACGAAATATGTCGTGATACCTGATGCCGCCTTTAATGGCTAGCATTGGCTAACAGTTATAACCAACACATTTTGTTTCAGCCGGAGAATAGTGTCGTTTAATTCACTGCTCACGCAATACGCCACCACATTCATAAATGACCACCTTTAGGATGTTATAGTTGATGTTTGCTTAAGTCTGAAAACAATAAGGTATGCGTATGCATACGCATAGGTGCGGCGAAGTATTGAATACAGTTATCGGAGCTATTAAAACATTTTACTCCAACTGGAAAGTTTTATTTTAGTCGACGCCTCAAAAATTACCGTTCTCTGTAAGCGCACCTTTTGTAGGTACTTAATATAACCAATGTGTAACGCCTTTTTGTAAAGCGATATTCTTTAACATCCAGTCGCTTTGTAATTATCATATTGATGAAATAAATCGATCGTCAAGCGTTGCTATCTTCTCAGCTGACGCCCTTAACAACCTGTGTCTTGAAGAAAAAGGGTCTCGTAAACGTTTATGCGGAGCAAATATTTTTTCTCCGTTAAATATGCAGGAGAAAAACCGCAAAAACTTTATTAACTGGGTGATATTTTTGACAAAGCCGTGTGGCAGTCACTGCGCCGCGGATCAGAAGGCAACACTAAAAGAATAAAAACTACTCAGCTTGGCATCCTCCGATAGGTTAGCTGGCCAGGATACCTGGCCAGGATAGCTGGCTTGCTTAGCAGCTATGCAAACAGGGAAGCGCTTCCACCTCGTGACGCGGGCAAGAGCGCGCGGTGAACGCGCAACGTGCAATAGAGCAGCCGAAGGAAGGCAATTAAGAACGAAGGAGGAATATCGGTGCCACGAGCCATACCACTAATGGCTTTTTCAAGATTACCGCGGTAGAATTGGAGCCTTAAAGGAAAACTCCGCTCAATAGTTTCGAATTTTGGATTACGACTGTTTTAGTTCAGTCAGTGTCCCTGAATTAAAACGTATTGTTCTTTTTTTCGATATTGTGCGTAGTTCTATAAATATTACGGCTGAAAGCTTGGTTTCGGGTGTCTACAGAAAAGCCAAATCTATCTGCTAGAAAGGAATGGCAGCACTTATATCCGCTGTACTGAAAGGCAGAGCAGGTGTTCTAAAAACGTTCTGAGGTTTGTCTCTCCAAACACGGGACATGAATTGCGGAGCGAAAATATACAACAGTTGGCATACATCTCGAGAGACGTAAAGCAAATTGGCCTCAACCAGAAAATAATTATTATAGGATACAGAAATGCCCAGTTAGAAAATTTTTACGGATTCATGGATGAAACACTGAAGATGTTAGAAGAGTTCTCCGATGTCCAGGATCTAGTTTTACTTAATGCCCAAGTCAAATTCGATGGACTACTGCCTAATGTGCCACAAACTGCATAACCAATTAGGAGGTATGGAAATAAATGAAAAAGGTGCAAAATGTATAGTAAGTGATCACAAAAGAATTAAGATTAGATTTTCCACATCAGACCCCGAACAACAAGCTCAGGAACGGGAAGGTAAACCGAGCCTGCATGAAACTCATCTACAGAAAGTACACAAAAGGATTGACACAATATAACATCTAAGCAACTAGAAAAAAAAGATGGACGCATGAGTATTTAGTAGGAATTTCTATAAATAAATTACGAATATTTTGAATCGAACAAAAAGGGAAAAGGAAACAAGTGCAAACAAAAAATGAAAGCCGTTTACAAATCCCTGTAACGCTGATTTGGAGCACAGCTCTTGAGGAGGAGTAGGGAAGGGTACTGAGGGGGGTCACGTCACCTGCGGGTAGTCACGTGACCCCGGGGGTTCACGTGACCTCGGGGGGTGGTTCACGTGACCTCGAGGGGGTCAGGTGACCTCGGGGGGGGGGGGGGTCACGTGCCCTCGGGGGGAGGGTCACGTGACCTCGGGGGGAGGGGGGGGGGTGACGTGACCTCGGGGGTCACGTGACCCCCCCCCCCCCCCGCGGTTACGCCGACGCCGACGTCGACGCCGACGCCGACGCCAACGCCGCTCAGGCTGGAAACGGACCCCTAAGAGCTGCGCTCTAGAATGCTGGTGGGATTAAGGAGGTCAAGGAAGCCATATCACGACGCTAAGGGTCATCCTGGGAGCGCAGGCAGGCACAGAAAAGGGGGGCCAGTCAAGCAGAAGTAGCAACAAATTGGGAGAACATACAGGAAAGAAAAATGGAGGCATCATCATAATTACAGGCAAAAATTGGAAGTGGAGAAGTACAGTGGATGACGGAAATAAATAAGCAAAAGATAGGAATGCGAGAAAAAGGTTTTTGGGAGCACAAAAAAGCGCAGGGAGGGAAGGCAGAGGGGATCCAGCTCTTGCTGACCACAAAGGAGGGGAGAAGGGTAGGGGGAATAGGCAGAAGAATATATTAAACAGACAATCGAAGAGGCTTTCTCACAGCTTGAGCAAAGGAAAAAAAGTGAAGAGCACTGACAGCAGCGGGGTATAGGAAGAGCAGAATCGTGTATCAATGGAGGCGACCACAGCTGAATGGAGCAAGGTTGAAAGTAAGGATCCAGCAGGTACAGCGACGGTTGCAGATGACATAGTCACGGAATTCTCAAAGAGCCTAGGAAAAACAAGCAAATTGAACTTATGAAACATGAATAAGAAAATTATTATTGGAGGAGACGCACCCAATGATTGGGAAATAAGCACAATGAAACTAATATATAGAGGCACAAGAAACGAAGACAACATCAAGTCATACCACCCGATAACAGAAACATCAGTTTTATACTGATTAGTTATGTAGGTTCTAAAACGAAGGTGGGAGGAATGGGCAAAGGGAGTGTAAATTCTGGGCGAGCTTCCAAATGAATTTAAAGGGAGAAAAAGCCAGAAGATAACGTATTCGTCATCACTCAATATATCGAGACAGCAGTAAAGAGCAAAAGCGTGTATGGTCACCTTATTCGGACATAAAGGGAGTGTACAATGGCGTGAACGAGGAAAAACTTAGAGGCCAGCTGAAGATAAATAACTTAGATACACATTTGTCTATGTTTCTTCAGCATGTGTTCGCAGACAATACCGTAGTTTTAACATGGGTCGCAGAAACTACACAACCAGCAGCAATGAAAATAGGGCTCAGACATGGCTGTCTATTGTCACCTTTGCTCTTTAGAATATACGTAAGTGAAATGAAAAAAAAAAACCAGCGATTTATGCATTGATATGAGTTATAAAGAACGAATTGTAAAACAAGTATTTCCAGGAATAATGGTTGCAGACGACATAGCACTCATGGCAGATGACAGCGACACATTACCGAAAATAAGTGGAGTATGCGGTTAGGAAGGAGAGGTCTTGAGCCTTAGTTTTAATAGTGGCAAGTTGGAAGTAATAGTGTTCAACGACGAAAAGAAGGAACCCCTGGAAATACAAGACAGTTAAATATACTATGTAGAAAAATACAAATATCCGGGAGCATGGCCCAATAAGGGAAGGAAATACCTAGAGGATTATTAGAAAAATATAATTAGAAAGGGGAATTTAAATTAAGGTATTATGAAACTGAAGGCATTATGAAATTATAATAGATACGAAGTGATCAGGGGTACGTGAAAAGGACTAATGGCGCCACGACTGTCTTTTGGCAATGGAGTACTGTGTATGAGATCAGAGGTTCAATCAGGATAGGAAATTAGACAAAGGAGCGTGGGCAGGTTAGCACCGGGAGTGAATGGGAACACACCTAATGATGGAGTGCAGGAGGACGGGCTGGTCGGCTTTTGAGAGCAGAGAGGCAATAAGTAAATTGAAATTTGAAGAAAGGTTAACTGAAATGGACGTCCATTTCAGTGTTTAAGTGTTTTTACATATTACTTTTTGACACAAAATAGACTGTGGTCCAGAGGAAGACGTTTGTGGTTTTAAAAACAAAGCAATCTTTACCACATCAATTAAAAAAAACTACACTAAACGAAGGAGTTTGTCCGGAATGATCGTCCTGCTGCCAAGCTGGTCATCGCTGGTCTCGAGCTGGTCGGTTCGAGCTTGTGCCCGTCTGTCGCTTGAGCGCCGTGCGCGGCACGCGGTGATGCGTCATATCTGAGTGACTTGCCGCGCCAGACACGAGGTCTCCTAGCGCTTGGACCAGAACCGTATATTAGGAGAGTTCGGACAATGGGCGGAGCAAAGGCCGCCGCTAGTGCACAAAAACTCCCCCCGTGGTTAGAGCGTAAAATAAAGGTACGACACAGCGTCTACCAATCAGGAGACCGCAACGTCACAATATTTGCAAACAACATTTAAAGCAGTAAAGACAAAGGCACAGGCGCGTGAGCCTAGCTCAGCGAAATGCTTTTGTTCGTACGAGAACTCGTGCATAGGAGGTACTTTCCAAAGCCACGCGCTCGTGCCCATAGCTTTGTCTGCACTGCTGATGTTTCTGAGATGAAGTATCGGTGACATTTTGCTCTGGGCCGGCTTGCTAGAACAGCGTCTCAGACACTGGCTGGAAGAAAACAGTGCAAAGGGTGGGGCGCGTGATCGTCTTGAGACGCGGAGTACCACTCGGCTCGTGTGCTGACTTTGGCAGTGCTTTCCTTCCCAGTCTCAGCTGAGACGCGGTTTCTAGCAAGTCCGCCCTGGTTTTGACCGCACGTTCGTTTATTCTACACTTGAGTATTGGCGTGACGAAAACCTCACATGCCTGAAGTTTTCAGTCACCGATAGCTAAACCTTATCACTCTAGCGACGCTAAAACGGCTTAAATTAGTCGTGTCACATATTTAGAGCTTACGACCACCGCTAGGGGCTGTTTTGAGGCCTGTGGTTGGCCCCGAAACGCTCACCTATTCGAAACAATGTATGGCCAAACTCTCCCAACAAACGGCTCTGGCTTGGACGCTACAAGGGTTCCCCTCTAGAGGAGTTTCAGGGGTGACGTTGGGCTTAAGAGACGGAGTGATAGTTATGGCGCTCGGTGGTTGGCAGAGACGGTGCTGGTACACTGTTAGAAAATTCCATCAATCTACGTGGAAAAATCGAATAGAACATGTCCCGTTTTCTGGCAATGCATCTAATGTGCTGTTTGCGTTCAAAAACTGGAACCATATGCCATAAAGGCCATATGCATAGGCCATATGCATTGAAACCTGCTACTTAGGCAATAAGCATGAGCTGATCCGAATCAATAAAAAGAGCCTTACAAGGTTACAATTTATAGTCGGTTCAACTGGTATACAGAAATTTAACACGTCCAGAAATTCCAAAAACCCAGCAATTTTTATGGAACTCTATCAGACCGCGGAAGTACAGCGCCCGTGAGCCGTGGTTCGCCGCGCTCGGGAAGACATCTCTCTCTCTCGCGCATGCGCATTGCGCTGGCGCCTGGCGCGGAACCGCTGAATAGGCCTGCTGCTGGACTTCGGCATCCGAGCTCGACGTAGCTATCGCGTGTCAGCGGCGTTGACGGCCTTGTTTTCTAAGGTAAGTAAGTAAACGTTAAGTTGTTCCGAACGCAGTGTTAGCTTGCTCTCTCTAAACGTGTCGTATATTCCAAGTTCGGGACGCCCAGCGTGTAGCGTCTCGCCTTCCCATGCGCATAGAGCTAGGCCTTGTATAGGCCACAGCTAAGTGCGCGACTGCTTAGCGCGAGCTAATAACGAGCTACCACAATTCATTTGCAACGTGCATCCGGCACCATCAAGATTGCCGGTCCTAGCAATGCGAGCGCGTTTTGAGCACGACCACTGAAGCAGGCGATGGAGCCGACGATGTAGCAGACGATGGTGCTCATCCGGGCTACCTAGGAGGCGCTGAGGGAATCTACTAGTGATGACGTTTAGAGGAGAAAACGCGCACGCCTTCTGTTCTAGGTGGTATTGGCTATACGCACGACGCGAAACTCGTTTAAAACGAATGGTTACGAGTTTCCCAAGCGGTAACGTAGTTCAGTGGTTAGATGTCTGCTTGATTCGCAGCGGACCCTATATATATTTCGATCCCCCGTGTGAGATTAAAATTTTTTTTTTTTTTTTTTTACATTTAGTTTTGTGGAGTAATTGGCGATATTTACATTTTCCATTTACAATAAACACAAAAAAAAAAAACGAATGTCATCATTGAAATTCGGCTTAACTAAATGGTATGGGACTCCTTTTTCGGTGGTGCAATCGAGGACAGCGGTGCGTGGGTTGCCGGTGGATGCCGCGGTGAATAGTTTTGTACTTAGCAGCCGCCAGGGATGGGCAGTATTTCAAATAGAAGTATTTGAAATACGTATTTCGAATACTTTGTGTATTTTGCATGTGTATTTAGTTATAACTTGGGTGTATTTCACGATTGTATTTAAATACTAAAACGTGGGCATTTTACATACAATTGTAATTGAATATAATATTGTGGGCGAAAATATATCCCTCAAATTTATTGTCACGACAATTCTTGTTTTTATGCTTGTGGTTGTAAGATATAGTCTCCATCCTTTATTCGGCCATGGGATTTTTCCTTTTTCTCCTCTGGCTTTATTTTAAAGGCGCTGCCCAGAGCAGGAAGAAAACTACGTTCTGCACTGAATGCAGTGTTTCTCAGTCAAGCACAAGCGTTGAATGCTTTGCGATTACGGTGCTAGTCCAGGGCAAGAATAGTGACGAATCGACGGTCACAGGCAGACTGGCTAAATAAGTGTCTGTGACAACTTGTGATGCTTTGCAACCTGATTTCCATTCATATTTTTGCCTGGAACATTCTAAATGCGCGGTCGTCCAGGTTTTCATAACAAATTCTTTAGGTAGTGCTGCGCGTCTTGGTCGTCTCGGTCTTTGTTGGTCTATAGCAAAATGTAACCGACAAAAAAGCTGATTGAAGCTCTGTACTTTTTCACCTATTACGTCCAAGCTGATCACATCTTTTTTTTTTTTTTTTGTGATTATATTTCTGTTACGTTACTAGAGCCTCGCACACTAACTCCCGAGTGTACGATGCAAAATTAAAATGAGGTATCTAGAAACCCGTTGCAGGTGCCCTGAAGTTGCTGACGCAAACTTTGAGGAATGTATTCGGAAAAGTATTTGGAGGAAACCAAATACGTTTGGTTGTATTTGTATTTTGTACTTAAATGGTTTTTTGAAAATGTAATTAGATTTGTAATTAATTACATTTTTGACGAAGTATTTTGTATTTCGATACATATTTGCATGTCTTTTGCCCATCCCTGGCAGCCGCACACTGTCGCCGCTTCGCGGTGTGAACGCAGGCCCGGGAGGGGATGATGAGCGAGGGAGGGGATGATGATGATGATGATGATGATGATGATGATGATGATGATGATGATGATGATGATTAACGAGCTCCCCGGTGATACACGCGCCGTCCGAAAAGGGTTACCCAAATGGCATGACCCCTGCACGTCATGCGTACAGCCATTTCCGGTCAAGTTGCACGACGTATGGCATATAGCTTTACTCTACTTTAAATGCATCTGAAAGCATGGTGGAGCACTGGTTTCCTCTGCTACTCGACCGTGTGGTTGATCTTGGCAGCTTGCTATACACGCGATCAAATAAAGGTGGTATCTGCTTGATGCAGAGAAATAATGCAGACTTCTGCTTCTTAGGAATAGTAACGGATTATCGTCCAATATTTTTAGTCTCCGAGTGAACTTATCCACGCTAAGCCAGTAGTCAGTCATCATCTTGTTAATACTCGTGTGCGTGTTGCGGATGCTCCGTGGCTCCGGGTGATCTGTGCACTAAATGGATGCCATTTTATCGGGACTGATATGCCCGAAATAACTTGAGCTTCTAATGAATGTACACACTTCGAAGCTACCCCTGTCGAGTTGAAACCTCTATTGTAAATAGTGGTATTCACTGGACGCCACGCTGCAGCTCTCTGAACGCTGCGCATTCTCAAAGTGAACTCCCGCTTATCCATGGCCTGAGAAGGACACCCTTTTTATGTTGAGTAATGCTGCATGCACGACGTCGTGCAGCTCTACCGTAAGTTGCTATACGCGCGTTAACGTTCATTGATTGGACGACCCAAAACCTGGTCATAGTGGCAGAGCTTTGTTCTGCCAATAAAAAACAAAGAAGAGCCCTCAAACAATTATTTCGGCCCATCATCACCTTACCAGCCTCGCAATTCACGATCGTGCTCGTGAATGTGCGACCAGACTTGCACATTGTGCATCCAGCCTCGCACATTCACAAGCATGCTCGTAAATGTGCGAGGCTGGTTACCGTAAAATAAAGAGTATGCCCCCCCCCCCCCCCCCCCCCCCGTGTAAGCGCCCCCTCCCATTTGATGAAACTTGAATATTTTATGATCGCCATCTTGAATGTTGTTCCCGAACAAAGTAAGGGCCTCCTCCCTCTTTTGATTGGATAATCTCTATATTTGGAGGGGGTGCTTGCTTGGTATTATACGATAGGCAATGAAGGGCGGAAATAATTGTTTCAGGAGCCTTTGTTCTGCAGGCGCACCTAAATATACTTTTGATCGGGCTATGCTTATCAGTTAGAATTAGTATCATAAACAAAGACATAAAATTTCAGCATTCTAATAATAACCACAATATTCTGCTTAAGCACTTCAGTCAGACTTTTTTGCAACATTGCATTGACGGGTACTGTGAATTCTTTTTTTAACTGAAGTATCTTGTACAACATTATAGGCAGGCGAGCTGGTTAATATGGAGACATTCTACAACCCAAGACAGAGGCTACAAAGAAGGACAAACACACACGTCTCAATTGAGACATGCGTTTGTCTTTCTTTGTCGCCTCCGTCTCGGGTTGTAGAAATGTCTTATCGTTGTGGGCTGACATGTGTCCAGTTATTAATGAGAACTGACGCCAGTGGGCTGAAGCGTTTTTTTGTGTACAGTCTCAATCCGTCTTGATGGAGGGGTCAGACTTTAAGCTCGTAGTATGCGTACGGACTATCCAAATTAAGGACGTTTGTCTCGGCTTCAAAGTATACTACAGACACGATTTAGAACTCGTCCGGATTGGATTACTAACCGGCACCGACACTATAGTTGAAAAAGGAGCCAGGAACTTCTTAGCTTCTGTTATACATATTCTAAATATTCCAACCCATTATTTAAGTCCTCTTTCTTTCAGGCAACTGGTGGGAATGAACCGAGAGGAGGGGTTCCGACAGACATCAAGAAAAATTGCTCTTGTGCATCCCAAGATGCAAGGAGCCCTTCAAGAGCTCTCGAAGTTCAGGAAGAAGTGGGAAGAAAACTCGGCGCTTGTCTAAATTAATCTTCATTTTCTATTGTTAATAGTTCTATTTGTTTTCATAGGCCAAGATGGCCTATGAAACAAATTTTTGTTTCATAGGCCAGCATAATTTTTTTTACATTTTTCTTTGGGAGACAATGCTCACTTTCATCTTTTTTTAAAGCCTAATAACATTGGCTCAGCTGCCCCAAAATATTTGTGGCACGATGTGTTTTCTAGTCATTTAAACGAAAAATAAATGTTAATACTTTTGAAGCAGCAAACTGTTCGCTCTTCTTCACAATTGGTTCGTCGCTATGGTTTGGAACCAACAGCATCAAGCGTGAACTTAGTTTCATGAGGATGTTTACAAATGTTTACCTGTCTGTATCCCCGTCACTGCATGTACAATGCTCCCTAAAATTGAAGTAGCATGCGAAAATCTTCTCATAGCATTCCTGGCTGTTGAGTATATATATGTCACAGATTCATTGTTCTGTTTTCAGGATAGTGCTCGCATTAGATATAACAGTTCAAATTTTCCTTACAAGTTTGGGGAACATTTGCGCATTGCAGGTAATTATATGTTGCAAAGACTTGCATCAAGTTGCGCCTTCAAACCGTCAGGACATCCCTGTTTTGCATGTCACCTATTAACCTTTTCAAGGAGAAGCTTGGCATGTGACATACAAAGCCCGGATGTACTCGTGATTAGCGGTAGTATGCTGCCTGGATCGCGTCTCCGACTGGTGTGTTTAGCTTTCTATCCCGCCCATACATCAAAAGTGGTCCCAATGTGGCAACAAATGACGTCACAGAAGCCGGAGTGTCATGCTGTTGCCTGTCGCGATGCTGGCGGTTGGCCGTAGTAATGCTTGCGAAAAGCACGAGCGAACGCGAGTGTCGCTGTCGTCGCGGCGTCCCAGACGTCCCAAATTCCGGTTGCTATAGCTTCCGTGAACTGTCACAGTGGAGAGCGACCTGCAGCAGAACAGGCATCGGCCATATCCACCACAGCTGCTGAGACACCACCAGGGTCACGACCGGTGACAGCATGACACTTGTATGACGTCATCAGGCGGAAATCGAGGGACCACTTTTTTGGCCGCGGTAAACACACCAGTCGGAGACGCGTTCCAGGCACCATAGTGGTAGTAATGTAAAATGGGGCAAGTACCATCACAAATGAGACTGAACTTTTTCTGTACGTACAAAAAATGTGACATTTGCTGTTTTGGACGCATTGGAACATCTGATGTACCTCGTAAAAATGGTATGTGTCCTGGCATGGCTTGCAACAGAACATGTACTGCTGTGTGCCATGATGGTACATTTCCTGTAGCATACAGTACTTGTTCCGTAATGATGATGTATGGAACTTGTTGTGGCTGCCCACACAGCAACAACATGTCCCATACTAAAGAAGTATGGAGCATGTTCTGTAGTCCGGTAATACCGTGCATGTTGTGGCAACAAGGTTACCATGTATGTGTCCCATACTTTGACAGGAGTTTTTCTAAGAGTGTAGTGGGGCTATGGGTGGCCAACATAGGGGCTGCAGGCTGTATACTGGTGGCGGTGTAAGGTGGGCAGGTTTAAGGCGATCGGCGGAGATGGTGTCCCGCCGTCCGTTGAAATCCAGCAGAAATAACTGATCTCGTCCTTCCAGCACCTTGTACTGGCCGTCGTAGGTTTGGTCGTGTGGTTTCTTGACCGCCTCTGGATGTACGAAGACATGTGTGGCCGAGTTTAGCTCATCGCACACGTTTGTTGGGTGTCAACCGTGACGCCTTGGTGTGGCCCAAAGGTTCCTCATAACTGATTAAAGTTGAGTGACGTGACTGAGAGGATCTGGCACGGAGGGAACATGCGATGTCGCGGACATTTCAGCTAGGAAGCGAAGCGTCTGCCAATAAACTAAATCTGCGGCAGTGTATCTCAAGTCTGGCTTAAGGGTGGTTCGCAGGCATAGTAGCGCGATGGGAAGTAGTGTGCTCCAGTTGTTAGAGTCATTCTGCGCTTTTAGTGCGGCCTTCAAAGGCACCACTCGCCGGCACCACTCCCCGCCCCTAGTTCTGGGTGTGGACGTTTTCCGAGGCCATGCAAGGTGGAACGCACTCTTTGCTTGCGCGCCGAAGGTGCGATGGTTCTTGCACGTACCTTGGGAAGGCGAGGGAGAACGATGTCGATGTTGTCGAGAAGTTGATCTGCGACGTTGATTTGCTGGAGATAGGACACTCATAGCAGCGATCTGAGCCGAGAGGCGTCTAATTTCTCGGGGAAATTCCTTCCTAAGGCCGCTGACGTCAGATGCAGGAATCGTCATGAAAGCAGGTGAGATCGAGGTGGGGGGAGGTCTGGTCTGATCCTGTAGCTGTGCAGTGGTGGGCACAGCGACATACATGACAGAGTCCGCGAGCTTTACCAGTTCTTGGAGGTCGAGTCCAGCCGCAAACGCAAGGACCACGCGGACGTTTGTCGGGAGCCGTTGTAAGAAGAGCTCCCGAAGCAACCCTAGGTCGAAGGTAGGCGTCATCTCTTCCAAAAGTTGTGGTAGGCGCCGCAACAGTTGTGAAGGCTTGCGGTCGCCCAAATCCTCTGAAGTGAGGAGCTGCTGGAGCCGGCGCTGCTCCGACGACTTGTCTTTTGTATCAGCTCCGCCTTGAGGACGTCGCATGGAGAGTTTGCAGGCGGGGTGAGAATCAGGTCCCTGGTTTCCGCTGCGATGCCCGGCGGGACTGCCGCGGTGATATGATGTAACCTCTGGACTTGGGCTGTAATTATCGAAGTAGCAAACTGATTCTTCACCTGCGCGAACCATATCTGTGAGTCCTGTGGCCGGTATCGAGGCAGGGGGAGGTAAATAGCTGACAGTTCCACAGCAATAGGCTCTCCAGAAGTCGCCATGGCGGACGGAACCAGTTTTTGAAAACCATGGTTGCAGCAGAGGATGGTCTTCGAACGTGGTGCGTTCCCCGGGTCAGCAATTTGTGGAACACAGGAAGGCGTTTGCTGTTTTAAAGGCAAAACAATCTTTACCACCACAACTAGAACAAGTGACTAAACGAAGGAGTTTGTTTGAAACGATCGTCCTGCCGCCAAGCTTGTGATCGCTGGTCTCGAGCTTTTCAATTCGAGCTCGTGTCTCTCTGTTGCTTGAGTGCTGCGCGTGGCGCACGGTGATGCGTCACATCTGCGTGAGTTGGCACGCCAGACATGAGGCCGCCTGGCGCTTGGACGCTAAAGGACAAACCGAACCCGAAAGCGGACGTTCAAATACCTGCACACTAGTGATGGGGCTGAGCAGATCAGCTCAATGAAAAAGGGACTGTAAGAGGCAGAAAGAAAAATGTAAAAGGAAGGAATGCAAGAAAATCAGCATTAGCAATATACAGGTCTCAAAAAGAGGACTTAAGAAAGAAAAAAGTGTTTGATGAATCATGTGGAAGTTTTTTGCCGTTCGAGGAGAAAACGGCAGTGTTAAGAAGAAGCACGTATGAGGCTAATTTGGACAGGTAGACACGTTATCTGTTGTTTGCCATAGTGACAATGAGACGCTGAAAATTCGATTTTGAAATTCATGGGGTTCATCCTGCCCTCCCTGAAGGGGCAACGGATACAGCGGAGGCACTGGAGTTTGCTGGCGAAGATTGAAGAATGATGAAGAAAGCGATTACACTCACAAAAATAAGGTTTTAAGATTGGTGAAAATTATCCAGAAAATTTAAATGAAGTGAAACTAACTAACACAGCTAGTGGAAGTCGGGACACAGGAAAATTCAGACTCCCTTCCACGTCTCCCCAGCCCAAAATCTCAACCATGTTTCCCAGTAAGCTCAGTGTTGGGGTGACGCAAGTAAGGTTTGACTAGAGAAAAATATACAACATTCTCGGCTTTGGGGGGGGGGGGGGGGGGGGAGGAGTCGGGGAGTTATGTTTTTAAGTTTTTTGCCCGATCCCCAAAGGTCTTCCTGGCGATATCCCACGCTGTCTGGTGTTAGTCAGAAAAATGTCGAGGGGAGCAAATTGACTTAGAGAGGTTAGGGGATAAATTGCACTTTTTGTTTCTAGGTTAGGCGGCGCAAGCTACCACCCGTTATAAAGAGTACAGCCTTTAGCATCCATCCATCCATCCAGCCGCGATGTGACATGACGGTGGTGCGGGGGTTCGCTGTAAAACTTGCGGGGTCAACCGCATCACCACCACGGCGTGACGTCACGGGGGTGCTGCGATGCGCGTCGCCCACTGTTGCTTGGCAAAAAGCAAACCCGCTTGCCACCTGCTGAAGAGCAGATGTTCGCATTTTAAACTGTTTTGGTGGAGTACGCGGCTTCACTTTGACGTAATATTTAAGCTGTGATCATTTTTCGTGCCACTAGAGCGATAGCAGCCATTCATTGTGGTTTCGCTTTCGACTAAACTAAAGTTTCCCCTTAAATGTACTGAGTTAAATGCGTGAGGTCAGTTACCAGCATCGAAGCGTTATATAGGGAACTCCAAGAACCGCATGGAAGAACTAATTGAACACACAAAGTGCTGCTGCTTTCCTACCTTTCAGTATTATTATGAACATGTAGTACTAGCCCGACAATACTTCGTTTTCATCCGCCAAAAAATCAAGATGAGATTTTTGACAACCCACACAATTTTTTGCAGTACATGTTGGCTACAAATTACACGTTGTAGAACTACATATATTGGGAACATTATTAAGCAGAAGCAAAACAGGATTCGACACAAACGAGAGCAGCGTCTTTCTCCCCTGTTACGATGGAACGAGGTGCCAATACCCTCTTGCAGGTTAATTATTGAAAGCCAGGACAAGCGCCTCCCGCAATGCTGCAAAGTCCTTAACTTTTCCCACTTTAGCAGAGCCAACGGTGGAGGGGATGCGAGTATCTCTTTGGCTTCCTCTCCAGCGTTCGCTCAGCCAAACTGTAACGATTTGAGGGTTTTGCGAGGGGGGCTTGCTCTGCTTTTCTTGTTCCGCAGCAGTGCATAGCGATGGCTTTCAATCAACGTAGTTGTGCAATTGCCCCCCAGAGGAATTCCACAAAGACGGGTGCCGGGCTTGAAGAGGGAAGGGGGAGGGGGAATACGCCCCCCCTCCTTTCCCTCCTCAAGCCCCGCAACCGTCGTTTGAAGCGCCATCTAGAAGCTGCGTTTAAAAACTGTATTCTTCGGAGCGGCTACGGTAAAGCGCCATCTAAACACTGTGGTTCAAAGTTTATGGAACGGTGGTTACCATGCAGCAGTCTCCTTCAAAGTCGGTGGCGTGTCAAACGACGAGAGGAGAATAAGTGTACGTACTTTTCATGGAAGCGGCGTCTATAGGCAGTTCTGCATCTGAGTTGACGTAATAACGTTGGTGCCTATAGACTATGGCAGGAACATTGAGCAAGCGGAACATTGTATTCATGGACCTTTCGTATCTTGCGCTTTGGAGCCAAATTATTTTCACCTCTGTCATTCGCTGAACACGCTCCTTCCAAGGAAGTGACATACTCTCCGCGACGCCGCCTACCATCAGATTACGCTTGTGTATCGGTGACCATAGTACTAGCCTGCAGTCGTTTTATTAGCCATCGCACCGGATTGGCTATAAATTTCTCATTCAGGGCGTGAACTAATATTGCTATATCTCAAGGGGACATCGACCTCTTACAAACTGAACAAGCGATGTAGTTGGCTTTATATTGCGAAGCAGATACAAAACAGGTTTTGATGTAGATATTTTTGGGCAGAAAACGTAATGAAAAGTACGATCGAGGAAGATTTCTACCACATTATTATTAAACATTTAAGCTAATTTTTAGATATTATTCGACCACAACCGAGTGCATTGACCGTATGATGAAGATAGGCAGAGTACGTGCGTTCAGTATTATTTGCTTTAAGCTAATACAATCGTAGTTCCCTTAACTTTCTGCATTTATATTCTAGGCGTTTTCGGCCAGAGGTTCCTTTTGCAGCCACATAAACGACGCAACCTCGCTGACGCGAAAGATTCAGCAGCTTACCAGGCTTCGCAGTTTGGGAGCTCTAGCGCCAGATGTCTTCTTCGCCTTCTTTTTTTTTAATGTGGCACTTGTCTTACCGCTACTGCCATAAAACTCAACAGCGCGGCGAAATGTACCGCGAGCTAAAGCTCGCGGAGCAAACTCACAGGAAACCAGTTGAAATTCCAATTATTTTATTTTATTATAAACAGGAATCGTAGAGACGTGTATTTTTGTCATCACAACTGTAAGATACCCAAAACATTCCCAATTAGCAGTCGTACAGCAATCGATTTTTTTTTTCAGCTATAGCAGAGAGAGAAGTCAATGCGTTCTTTACACATAGTACATATTGCTGTCAAAGCTACTGGAGCGAAAAAAGCACACGCGCTAGTAGCTTTGGGAACGTTTTACATTATGCACGAATCTGAGTACTCGCCCTCTTTTGTTTGGCAACAAACTTAGTGGCCATCAATTTAGTAGTCCCGGCTACGGTGGCTGATAGCCACCATACCCCGGCAAACTTCTGATTTACGTATATTTCCAAATTTTTTACCCACCGTGCTTTTTTCATAACAGTGAATTGAATCCGACAGTGATATAAGAGGCCATTTTCAAAAGATAGCGTGTATATTTTATTTCGGAAATTCCGCTATACACCGTCTTGTTGAATACCGGAAGTGGTTGGGGACGACTTGCACACTGGTGCCATCACGTTTCAACTTAAGCAAGATAGAGCGAATACACCATTCCATTATGCACAAGTCCCCAGCCCAGCGTGCGATCTCCTGAGCCCAGCAGGCACAGGTTCGTCATTTCTGAAAGCGAGCAAATCACGCGCCATATGCACGAAAAATGAAAATGGAACCGGATAGCTCCGCCTTCAGCGCGAGCATTCTGCCCTTTCTAACACAAGTTTGAAGGCGCAGTCTCGCGCAACCAAAGAACTGCGGAAGGCAGCGAGCTCGCGCTGAAGGCGAAGCTTCTAGTCTCAGCTTGAAGGGAAGCTGAATAAGAAACGGGTCTTATCTAAACGGCGAAGAGCGTTTTTTTCCCTTCGGATTTTGCGTAACTCTGGCTGTTTTTCACACATTTATTGTTCGTGTGCAACTTGGGCGAGGGTGCTGAGGCCTGGGGTATTTCTGAAGAAGTCACGAACGGCTCGGTGTACAACATTGACCGACGCTCAATCAGTGCGAGTGCACGGGCGTCGGTAGTTTTGGTTTCATAGGCTGCATTTACATAGATGCGACCGTAGTGCATCGAATCGGGGTTTGGTTGGTAGCAGATGGGTAGAAGAGGAAGAAGTAGTAGACAGGGTGCGTATGATCGGTCCATGCTCGATTCAATGTGCTACAATTGCAGTGAACTAGAATATAGGGGCAGTGGAAAAAGGGTCGTCGGCGCCCCATCAGCCGTGTGAGGCAAGAAGTGTAGACTGCCGCGAGTGGCGCTGTTGTCGAAATCCGGAGGACATGGCTACGGTAACATGGGATTTGGCCTCGCGTACGTTCTCAGATGGTTTCTGATGTGTCTATGGTCGTTTTAGAAGTTTGCTTTTGTGAATTTCAAGTGCTTGGCATTGTGATTACATAGGTTCGAGTCTTGTCGCTAAGCAATGAAAACGAAGAGAAAGAAGAAGGATGCGCACTGCTACACGCCAGAAGACTGGTTAGAACTAGAATATAGGGGCAGTGGAAAAAGGGTCGTCGGCGCCCCATCAGCCGTGTGAGGCAAGAAGTGTAGACTGCCGCGAGTGGCGCTGTTGTCGAAATCCGGAGGACATGGCTACGGTAACATGGGATTTGGCCTCGCGTACGTTCTCAGATGGTTTCTGATGTGTCTATGGTCGTTTTAGAAGTTTGCTTTTGTGAATTTCAAGTGCTTGGCATTGTGATTACATAGGTTCGAGTCTTGTCGCTAGGCAATGAAAACGAAGAGAAAGAAGAAGGATGCGCACTGCTACACGCCAGAAGACTGGTTAGTCATGCTCTGGTTCAAAAAGTTACGTTAAACAAAGTGCAGGGATTTGAAAAAAAAAAAAAAGTTCAACCTGAATATTTTTAATTAGGGAAATCCCATTTTTTATGCACGGAGCTAGATTTTATTTTATATTTGTACGCGCTACAGATTGCGGTCAAATATTGCCGCGCGCGCAGCTGGCCAAGTAGGCAGCGCGAGGGTGGCCTAACGGTTACCGCGCTTGCCTAACACGCAGAAGGCAAGGGTTCGAGTCCTGGCCGCGGCTACACATTTTGGTGGACGTGCGGGGTACCGCATGCCCGTGCAGCGTTCGCCTCCCAGGGCCCGCAGTGCAAGTCCGACTCCCGGCTCGGTGAGAAGACCACTCGCGCAGAACCTGAAACTCGGACCAGCCGCCGCACCAAGGGAGAGGACCCTGAGTACGGTTTGCTGCTGGACAAGCTCAAACCCAAGAAGACGACGATGGCCAACCAGTCTCAGACACCGGCCGCTCCTGCCGTCATCTACCTGCCCGTCACACCCCGGATTCCGACGCCTTTCCACGGGGACACCCACGAGGACATCGAGGACTAGCTGCAACACTATGAACGTGTGGCCCGTCATAACGGGTGGACACCTGAACAGTGCTTGCAGAACATTTACTTCTCGCTGGAACGTACTGCACGAAGCTTCTTTAACTTCGTGGGAGGTGTGCAAACAAGTGCTAATGAAGACGTTTACCAGCCAACACCGACGCGAGAGAGCCGAAGACATCCTTCGAACAAGGACCCACGGTCCAAATGAAAGCATCACCAGCTTCGTCGAGGATGTTCTTCGCCTGAGCGCCCGCACTGATCCTCAGGCTACAGAGGAGAAGAAGCTGCGACACCTGATGAGGGGTGTGAAAATCGAAATATTCGGAGGTCTGATTCGCAATCCTCCAACAACTGTCGACGGGTTCGTCACGGAGGCGACGAATATGGAGCGTGCCCTACTAGGACGCGCCAGACACTGCGAGCGACACCCTGGCGTGACTACTCTGGCGACATCCGGATACGACCTTGGTACCGACCTCCCAGGCATCCGTGACATCATCCGTGAAGTCGTCCGGGAAGAAATCCGCAAGATGCTCCCCGCTACGGATCGCCCGTCCTCCCTGTCGCTCGCCGAGGTCGTCCACGAGGAAGTCCACCGAGCCTTCCAACCTGAGGTTTCGATCAACACGACGACGCCAGAGGAGCCGACTTTGAGCTACGCCGCCATGGCCCAACGACCGCCGCAAGCTAACCGCCAGACTACGGCGCCACCCCGACGAGACCACAGTATCATCGACGCCAGGAAGGACAAGTCCAGGATGTTCGCCCGGAGCAACCCGCGTCGAGGAAGACCGACGTGTGGCGAACGGCCGACCGACGCCCGCTCTGCTACCACTGCGGGGAAGCCGACCATGTGTACCGCCGATGCCCATACCGACGACTCGGGCTGCGCGGATTCCACCCAAACGACCCGCGCCCCCGGTATGGTGAACGCCCTCGGGAGATCGACGAGTACCTGCGACGACCCCAGTCCCCCGAGCCTGCGTCCCGCTGAGAGTTCCGGTCGCCATCGCCGCGACGTCCAGCTTCGCCGATGCACCGACCCCGACGTGAAAGCCTGTCGCCCCTCGCTCCTCGCTGGGTAAACTAGGCGCGCAACCCCTGGAGGTGGAGTTGCCGAAGACGACCGACGTAAAGAGCCTCCAAGACCGAAGGAGCGCTCCCACTCTCCCGACGCCACGCATCACAACGACGCTCCTGCATCGGTGTCCAACAACCTGAACGTTGTGATCGACGGCCTCGACGCATCGGCACTCGTGGACACCGGAGCAGACTACTCAGTCTTGAGTGGGAGGCTCTCCCGCCGCCTTTGAAAAGTCATGACGCCGTGGGATGGACCACAAATAAGAACCGCCGGAGGACACCTCATTACACCAGTCGGGAGATGCACTGCTCGCGTCGAGATCCATGGTGAGACGTGCCCTGTCAAGTTCGTCGTTCTTCAAGACTGTTCGAGGGACGTTATCCTCGGAATGGACTTTCTCTGCGAGTATGGCGCCGTCATCGACCTCGGGGCAAACCAGTTGACGCTGCGAAAGCTATTCTGCCGCCGGTGGAGCCCAACACGACGTCATCCGCGATCCGAGTTATAGCCGACCACGTGAATCTGCCGCCGCGGTCGAGTGTTTTCGTCACCGTCATAACCGACGCAGCCATGCACAGTGAAGCTCTTCTGGAAGCCAGCGTCCAACTGCTCCTTGAAAAAGGAATTGACGTCGCACGAGGCGTAATGGATCTTCAAGAAGGACGAACAACTGTTCTCGTGACAAACTTTCGAGAGGAACCGCAGCACCTAACGAAGGGTACCACCATGGGCTACGTCGAGGAGCTTCAGGCGCCAGCCGCGGTCACCGCAGTCTCCGAGGAAACCTCGTCACCACAGCAGAAGAGCACGACGCCGCCGCCGCTCGACATCGACCCCGAGCTCCCAGCTTCGAAGCGCCAGCAACTGGTTGATCTCCTCGCCGAATACAGTGACTGCTTTGCCACGACATCGAAAGTTCGCCAAACACCAATGGCGAAACATCGCATTATTACCGACGATGACGCACTCCCTGTCCACCAGCCGCCGTATCGAGTCTCCTTAAAGGAAAGGAAAGTGATTCAAGATCATGTTCAGGAGATGCTCGACGACGACATCATTCAACCCTCCAGAAGTCCATGGGCGTCCCCAGTCGTGTTTGTAAAGAAGAAGGACGGAACCCTGCGATTCTGCGTGGACTATCGTCGACTGAACGCTGTGACGAAGAAGGACGTCTATCCGCTCCCCCGCATCGACGATACGTTAGACCGACTGCGCCACTCCCAATCTTTTTCGTCGATGGACCTGAAGAGTGGTTACTGGCAGATTAAAGTTGACGAACGTGACCGGGAGAAAACTTCCTTCGTAACTCCCGACGGACTGTACGAATTCAAAGTGATGCCGTTCGGACTTTGTACAGCACCAGCCACCTTCCAGCGAGTCATGGACACCGTGCTGGCAGGTCTGAAATGGCAGAGCTGCCTCGTCTACCTGGACGATGTCGTGGTATTCTCACGAGATTTCAATGAACACCTCAAACGACTTCGAGCCGTGCTTCAAGCCATCAAGACAGCCGGCCTGTCACTCAAGCCAACAAAGTGTCGGTTCGCCTATGGGGAACTAAAGTTCCTCGGCCACGTCGTGAACAACAGAGGTGTTCTACCTGACCCCGAGAAGACCCGCGCCGTAGCTGCATTTGCGCCGCCGTCTGACAAGAAGGCAGTGAGAAGATTCCTCGGACTCTGTGCCTACTACAGGCGCTTTGTTCGAGACTTCGACAAACTATCCGCACCGCTGACACACCTCACGAAGGACGCCGTAAAGTTCGAGTGGACAAAAGAGCACCAGAGGTCATTCGACGAGCTCAAACGAAGACTCCAGACGCCCCCGATTCTTGGCCACTTCGACCAGTTTGCTGAAACCGAGATCCACACCGACGCTAGTAACACCGGACTGGGCGCGGTACTAGTCCAACTGCAGGACGTCGCAGAGCAAGTCATCGCATACGCAAGTCGGACGCTGTCTAACACGGAGAGGAACTATTCAACTACTGAAAAGGAGTGCCTCGCTGTCGTCTGGGCAATAACAAAGTCTCGCCCATATTTGTATGGAAGTCCTTTTCGCGTGGTCACAGACCACCACTCGCTCTGCTGGCTGGCGAAACTGAAACTGAAACTTCAGCGACAACAGCACGGCGTGGCTGTTGGTGGTCCCTTCCAGTCTTCAAGAAGAAATTTTTCAAGCCTGCCACGATGACCCGACGGCGGGACACCTTGGTTACAGGAGGACTCTTGCCAGGATACGCGAAAAGTACTACTTGCCCAAGCTTGCGAAGACAGTGCACCACTACACCCGATCTTGCCACGAGTGTCAACGACGGAAGAAGCCACCGACGAGACCGGCAGGACTTCTTCAGCCTGTTGCGCCGCCATCTGCCCCATTCCAGCAAATCGGTATGGATTTACTCGGACCTTTCCCACCGTCGACGGAAGGAAACCGATGGATCATCGTCGCAACCGATTATCTCACGCGGTACGCCGAGACAAAAGCCCTTCCATCAGGAACGGCTGTTGAAGTCGCGAAGTTTTTCATCGAGTCCATCGTCCTCCGGCACGGCGCTCCCGAAGTCTTGATCTCAGACCGTGGATCATCATTCATGGCCCAGCTAACGCAAGAAGTCCGTCTCAGCCACACCAGCCATCGCCGCACCACGGCGTACCACCCGCAGACCAACGGGCTAACGGAGAGACTCAACAAGACCATCGCCGACATGATCTCTATGTACGTCGACGTGGTGCACAAGACATGGGACGAGGTGTTGCCGTACGTCACATTTGCCTACAACACGGCCGTACAAGAGACCACCGGAGTGACACCCTTTCAACTGGTGCATGGGCGCAAGGTAACGACAATGCTGGACGCTATGTTACCCCACGAACCGGCTTTCGATGCAAGCGATGACGCCCAAATGGTTGCCCAAAGGGCAGAAGAAGTCCGTCAGCTCGCCAGACTCCGGATTAAGGCTCAACAACGTGTCGACACTGGCCGCTACAACCTTCGTCGTCGGGACGTCCACTTCCAGCCCGGAGACAGGGTGTGGGTGTGGACACCGATTCACCGCCGCGGTCTCAGCGAGAAACTATTGAAACGTTACTTTGGACCTTACAAGGTGCTTCGTCGACTCGGGGATCTGAACTACGAGGTGATGCCCGACGGAACACGGACTTCGTCACGCCGCCCTCCACGACCGGAAGTCGTCCACGTCGTGCGACTGAAGCCGTATTACGCTCGATAGGACTGTGGACCTTATGTGTTCCAAATGACTCTTTAGTTTACCGTTCTGTTTTATTTGCTTCGTTTTGTTTTTGGGTTGCATCGGGACGATGCACTTTTTAAAGGGGGGAGTAATGCCGCGCGCGCACCTGATCAAGTGGGCAGCGCGCGGGTGGCCGAACGGTTATCGCGCTTGCCTCCCACGCAAAAGGCAAGGGTTCGAACCCTGGCCGCGGCTACACATTTTTGTTGACACTGTAATGTGATGTTTTGGTGAATTAGAAAGCGTCTTGCTGATTCGAGGTTAGAATGTTCTACGCGCCGAACCTTCTACGCCGAACGATCCAGAAACCCACGAGGGTACATAAACGATTCCGCCAGGCGAGCGGAGTCAGTTTCGCCTCAGCGTTCGACCGCGCTGCTTCGACGGCTTCGACGCCCGCGACGCCCTGTTGTTATCTTTCTTCCTCCTTTTATTTTTGGGCACAATTTCGCCCCGCTAAACGTTCAGTTTACTCAGTCCTTCGCCGCCTCGTCACTTGTCATCCGTGACAATATATCAAAAAGCGAGCTTGTAGCGCTAGCCGCCACATGTCCAGATAAATATTTCAAATTAAATAAGAGTCACAGCTTGTCAATCTACTTCTCCACAGCAGCATTTGACCGTCCAACCACAAGGCAGAAAAGTCTATAAGTAGAAGCTGCGGTAGGTCGACGTAGCACGACTTCTTCTTGGACTCTTCTTCGTGGCGCCATGCTGAAACCACTGAAGTTGCGAACTCGATGTCTGGGGAGACTAAATGTGTGTGTAAGTCTCGCGATATGAGGTCACGTCACATCAAATTTCCGGCTAAATTTAGCGGGGAAAGTAAATAGGTGTATGAATCACGTGACGTCAGATTACGTTACGTCAATTTTTTCGTTAAATACAGCGGAGAAACTGAATAGACCGATTTCACCAAGCGTTTTGCGCATGCGTGACACCGCCATAACTTTAGTTTGCAGGAGACAGGCGGCAGTGCACGAGACGGCTCGTGCCGCCTCATGCTCGGCATGCGCTGAGTTCCAGCCAGATTTTCGCACGTGCATAAAGACCAAAGTTCCCTCGATGCATTGCGGCAGCGGTGGCGTAGTCAAACTGGCTGGTGAGATCGGTCTATTGTTGCATAAATAACGTCACGTTAGGTCACGTTATGTCAATTGATGCCACATGACCTAAACACAAATTTAGTTTCTCCGCTAAATTTAGCGCGAAACGCACGGACTGACGGACGGACAGACGGGCGAACATAATTTTGGGATTGGGAGTTCCCTGAAAAAGCATTTTATGCTTTAAGAAGTCGAGTGAATGAGTGAAGAGAAGTATTTATTTTTATCAAAGGATCGTCTACCTCGGCCGAGTTATCATGTGGCCAGAGAGGTGGGGGTTAAAGGGGCGAAAAGGGTTGGTGTAGGCAGAGTGTCGAACCGATATTTTTATTGGTTCGGTTTGGGTTCGGGTTCACGGCTTTCGGTTCAGTTCCGGTTCAGTTCCGGGGCGCAAAAAATAACGGTTCAAACCGGTTCGAACCGGTTCGAACCGGTTTGAACCGCTAAATTGATAATATATTTTCCGCGTTGTTCTGTCAATAGGCACTATTTAAGCCGTGAAACTAACTGCTGTAAACGATCAGATTTTTGCGAGGACCTATACACCTTTTCCGTCTAACCTCGACCCAGCGCGTAACGTGCGTAGCCTCGACTCGGCGATTCGGCGCACAGCGGGACTAGTTCTTCCGGTTCTAACACTTCCGGTATGCGGGAGCAGGCTTAGCCGGCTGACAAGATGCTGAAGTGGTGCGCGTTAAACGGGTTTTGAAGCCCTTGACAGCGAAGTGAGTTGTAATAAGGTGGGTTAATACTTCGATGCATCATGTCCGCGCATATTTGGTCATCGGGCTGCCACTGCGCAGTCGTTGGCTGCAGCAGCAATTTCCGAAAACGGAAGATAGCGCGCGACAAATTGTGCACCGAACACAAGAATATCGCAAAGCGAATGCGGTTGTAACGTATAGGTGACATTCACTTGACGTAACTCGCTAGGTGCGCTGGCATCGGCCACCACGGTCGCCATCTTCGAGGTCTGCTTTTATTCCACGTAGGTGTCAGGTGCCGTCTGGCCGGACCTTTCAGCGTGGGATAGCAACATTTTACAACTTTAAAGGGTCTTTTTGTCCGAAACTATAGGTTATTCTTAGACTTTGCTGCTTTTAAAGCGCCGTGGGAATATTTTTTGTGTGTGATTTAGTTCATTTTTGTCGCTATCGGACTTTTCCGCCGCAGCGGCGTTGCTCCATCGGCTCAATGACGCGCTCCGTGTCGCGCGTCGCGCTTTGGGGCTTTTGTAGCACGGTGTGATTGCTCTTTGTTTTGTTTTGCTAGTTCCCTTATTGTTTTTTCTCTAGCGGATTTTCTGCACTACGGCCGCGTAACCGTGTTGCTCCATCGCCTCCGCGTCGTTCGTCGTGCCTTCGGTGTTCGTTCGCTGCAGAAACATACCGTGCGGCTCACCGAGTGCGCAGCTAATGAAAAGTGCGTCGCATTTTTAATTAGCCTGAACGATTTAAAAACCGCATGCAAGCGATTTGGCGAGCGACAATAGAAGCGACGGCGACCCGCTTCGCTGTCGCTCGGTCACTCGCGCGACGAGGCAAAGAGCATGAAAGTGACGGAAGCAAACGACCAAAGCGATGAGCGATAAGTTTTCTAAAAATTCAAAAACCGAGCTACGCGACGAGGGACAGTGAAGGGTGAACCGCATGTAAGCGATTTAGCGAGCGTCGGCGACAGCGACGGGAGTCGGCGACGAGCGACGGAGATTCCTCACGGTCGCTCGTAGCGTCGTTCGGTTTTTATATTTCTGGAAATCGTCGCTCATAGCCTTGGTAGCTTGCTCCCGTCACTTTTATACGGTCTGCCTCGTCGCGCGAGTGACCGAGCGACAGCGAAGCGGGTCGTCGTCGCTTGTCTCGTCGCCGCCGCTCGTCTTGTATCGTGGCTCGATCGCTGAATTTCTTACATGCGGTTCAGCCTTTACACACGGTACTCGGCGGCAACAAGGGAATTAAAACGGCTTGCCCCCGAGGTAAACTGTTTTCTCTATTCTGTTCAACGAAGCTGCTTCAGCGATATGAAATTAGCACACACTACCAACTGACGACCGCATACACAAGCCAATCAAACGTCAAATAGCGACCTCGAAGATGGCGGATCGACGGTGGCGCTCCCTGGCAAAATTGAACCTGCAGGCTCAGTGAATACCACCTATACACTTTGCATCGCTTCCCCGCTGATATCAGCGGGGAAGCGATGCAATATCAGCACATAAAAAAGCAAATAGGCAGTATAGGAACGGACATCTACAAGTGCAGTAATAGGCCTCGACAAGTCAAATGTAGAACGAATTTTGCAGCTTGTGGTGCATTACACCCTGGGTGTAATGATTGTTATTGGCTACTCAAGTTTTGTTTTTCATTCCGTTCATTCCTACGAGGATGTGCACTATAATTTTGTGTGTTGCTCGGTAGCGATGCCCGTTAAAATACGTTAATGGAAACAATACGAAAAGAGGGCGCAAAATTGTCGTCGTTCTCCCCCCCCCCCCCCCCCCCCGCCCCCCACCCCCCCACCCCCCTTTCACCCCCATCTCCTGAATAGTTCCGACGCATCTGGGCGTCATTCGAAGTAGAAATGTCCCGGTAACTAGCGATCGTACCTCGACGGTGCACAATAACAATAAACCTTTCGGCCCGCGTCGCCAACTCCGATTGTGAGTATTTCTACGATTAAACGATGATACTTCTATGCCCAGGGTCGCCCTCGCTCGCGCATAGAAACCCTCCGTTAGTCATTCGCAGAAGGCTGTCATTCTTCACAAACAACAACACGCGAAGAGTAAACACTGGTAAACGTCCTCAGGAAAAGTGAACATGCCTCCGATTACGATTACCGGCGACGCTGGCGACGAACCTCTCGGCGCTGTTGGCGCTACAATGGGCGCCATAAAGGCGAATAAGCACGCCAGAACACAATAATTCACACTTTCAATAACAAACAAATGAAGAACTCACTAAAGGGAAAACAATGAAGATACGATGCACGGGGTCAATGGGGACAACGCGGGAGCTAGGAACAACGCTGCTCTCCGCATACCAAAATGGGCGCACAACAACCGTACGCCAGACGGCGCGGCTGTCGCTGCAACACGCAAGATGGCGACGACTACGCGGAAAAGGTGTATATTTGAGAATTTCGCGAATCGCCTACAATTCGCGAAAAATGGGTCCCGCGAACAATTTCGGTAAAATGTAAACACATTGAAATTTATATTGAGATTCCACCGCGTCGAGAAAATTACAACCCGCGAATTATTCCAAAACTTCAGCTTTGACCTAAATCGCGAAATATTGAGCCTACGAAAAATAAATCGTTTACAGTATATAGTTTTCTTTTTTTATCGTTTGTTCAATCCAGTTTTATCTTCAGGTACCAAAATTATAAAATTCTGTTATTTATTTCTACACATCAAGAAAAGAAAATCTACATTACATACAAAACGTCGTGTTTATACGACTCAACATCCCTTCGTTGACCAGAGTCACATACATCGTACCCGAATCGAAATGTTTTCGCGAAGTGAAGTAGGTTGCCTAAAATACCCGTGATTGGTACAACTTTGTATCGCAGTATTAGATGTTGAATCGTGGTTTTGCCCTTGAACTAAGGAATTAATTACAGTGAATAAAATCATGAAATGGGCACCTCGTCGACATATATACCATAAAATGCGTTTTACGGAATACGTTTCACAATATATATATATATGATGACGAGACGACTGAGCTTAAGGCAATATAATTTTCAAAATGTCACGAAAGTCACGGGACAAGTCCTTCCAGTCTATATTTTATAGAAACACTAAGCGACAATCGCAATGCTTGTTTTTCTAACTAGCATTGTTTGCTCTCAGCACCATGATGCGGGCGATGAATCATGCGAAAAGGAGTGGCTGAAATTGTTTACTCTAACCTATGAGCACCTTCGTGCTGAGATCGAATCTGACCTAAAACAGTGCCTACCCATGTGAACATTTTCTTACATTGGATAAACTGGCATAGCCTGGATGTTGAGGTTTGCTCTTGACAAAATGCCGGTCAATTTAATTTGCAAATAAGGATCACCCTCGCTAATTGATGATTTTTGTTAAATAGAACAAAGTGGTATTTCATGCTCTACTCAACTCGGAAGCTACTTAATTGGACACTTTCTTACAGTTTGCGTGTGCAATCGTCATAGTTCCACCATTCGTTCCAGTAAAAAAAGGGGATAATAAAAACACATAAAAAACTTTTATATATTTGAGAAGTCATATATGCGTGAGGAACAAATACAGTTGTTTAAATTAGCTTGAAAATAAAAAAAAACATCATTTAAAGCTTTTCCAAATCACCTATAACGTGTCTATAGAGGATAAAAGCGTCGAAAAAGATTTGCAGAACATCTTTCAGATAATCTAAAGGTGCATTTACTTATATATCTTTGAGGTGAGGATCTTCTATTTATGCCGCCAAATCTTCAGACAGGAATTAAGTATATTTTTATTATCATCGATAAATTTGACTTTATGAAGTTCACATAACCGCCTGAGACCGACACGGAAGGACGATACTCGAAAATACGCCAGCTGTTGTGTCTTCGGCAACGTGATTTTGTTAGCTGTTTTGCGGTGTAAAATACTGGGTTGCAGGGTATGCCAAAAAACACTGTGGTCACATGATATATCGGAAGGCAAATACACGAAATGTACAGAAATAAGGAGATGACACGCAATGTTTTCTAAATAATCCCTTACACAACGCTTTACTGCAAAAAGAAACGCATAATAATGCATAAAATGATATTCCTAATTAAACATAGATTCCGCGCAGGGCCAAACGAAGATTTTTAGAATCCTAATATAAATCACTTTTGGGCATCAGCTTGCCTCAGCTCGAAACGTCGCGAGATACTACCTCGGGAGGCTAATGTTATTTTAGGTTTTACGTGCACTTGTTTTGGGACCTTACTTCACGACTCTGTTCTTTATCAGTCATGTGCTCCAACATTTCATTAGGCTGCCGTATATCATCGCGAGACTGCTATAAATACTACACAACTTTACACCTTGGACGTCTACTGCTGGTGTTGCGAACGTCGCACTTCACCAGAAAGCTGAAGTATTTAACATGGTTTGCACGTGACGTAATCGCACTAGATACTGGTTGTCATTGCGAGTTGTTCTTACTGAGGAAATCAAATCCGTTGGGGCGAAATGCACGCTGCAAAATTTTCGCGCTCGGTGCAAGCTATGTATTTGAGAGGCACACATTTTTCTTGTTGGTGCATCGTCGTTAGGAACGGCGCGAGTATCTGGCACGACGAAAACGTGCTTTCAGGCAAGAGTGTTTTTACCTTTACGACACACTATGCTTTAAAACTAGCCCCCCTCCCCACTCCTTTTTCTTTTTTAGTTGCTCCTCCAAGATACCTTTTATTCCTCAGGGATTGCCTGCTCCGTATTGAGTGGTGTTCACTCGACAATTATATTTGTGTCACTTGTTAACAGTAATTCTTCCTTGCTTTTACTTTGCACCAAACTGTGAAGGTTAAACAAAATACAGGGCGGTGGAAACTTGGAGAACTTGAGAACGACACTCCTGTGAGACTTTGAGCGGCTGCCAACGTTCGGCTATCCCCGTGAGGCCACTAGGATCTTTCTTCTCAGGTATCCCTCCCGTACACACCAATAGTTCCATGTAACGTCGGACTAATACATCACATTTAGACGCTTTGACACTTCTATTCTCGGGACAACTTTCTGAGGCAGTTCAGCAATAACGAAAACATGTTTGGGAGCCTCAATGCTGTGCATACATGTAAAATGGGTCGTGCAACATTTTTTTTTACCTTAAGTTCAATAAATACTGCTAAGATGTAATCCCTGACGTTAATAACTTGCAAAAGCATCCATTAGTTTGCCCCTTCGCAAAATGGCAGACAGTCGAAAGAAAGAAATGAAACAGCTTTCCCCTCCTCAACTCGCAATTAGAACTATCAGCCACGTGATCTGATCCTAATATATACACCATCAGTGTTTATCATAGTCATACGCAGGGTTGGCAAAGCAGAGAGCATGGGCCGATCTTCAGATATAGTTTTAGTTGGGCTATAATGCCCGAGTCCCACTAAAGCGACAAACAGAAACAAACGACAGCGGCTAGCCTTAAACCAGAGTATTTCGCGATTTGACAGGCTTTGTAGAATAAAGAAGGCTATGCTCAAACACGGGTATCATGCACTCGATGGTACTATTTGCAGGCTTGTAAACGCTCGTGCTAACTTCGCGAGCACCGAACAACTCAAAGTCGTATAAAGGTACCATCGCGAACATGCTGCATGTGTCTGAGGCTTGTCGCTGTCGTTTGTTTCTGTTTCTAGCCCTAGTGGGACTCGGGCCCATCATAATCTTTGAGTTGAACACGAGCCGTTACCCGAATGTTTGGCGATGCTGGTTGTCATGGACCAGAGCATTCGAGTCGGGATCATGACAATCGGGTACATCATGGTGCCACGTGACTCTCAGTGCGAAGTTCTGATGTCATGTGACGTCACGGTATCAACAACGTTATTAGATCTAGCGACGTCCTCAATTTGAATCGACTTAACGCGGTGAGTCACGTGACGTCACGGGGTCACGTGATGTGACATTACTTGACAGCATGTCTTGACATCATGACGTCACGTGACGATGTGACACATGGCTAATCATAGTGCCAATAAGAAAGCGTCGCAAAAAAACAGGATTTATTATACTTTGCAATTCTGTATATGACGACTTGATCAATACGTAGAGGAATACACGTGCCAAATTTTTATTCCCAAATAATAAATTTGTAATACTAACAAAAAAAAATACCGGGAACCATTTTGAACCGGTTACCGTTATATTTTTTTCCGGTTCAGTTCCGGTTCAGTTCCAAAATGGCGGCGAACATTTAGGTTCGGTTCAGTTCCGGTTCGGCTAAAAATAACGGTTCTGTTCCGGTTTTCGGTTCGGTTCGGTTTCGGTTCGACACCCTTCGTGTAGGTGATCACGGCAAGACGATCGGTCCCAGATCTTTTTATGTAATCCGCCAGTGAATTGACGATGGCTTTTCTCTGTTCTGTTGAGCCCCTAGCTCGGAAAAACTTGTCTGGCGTCCTTGGTCTATCAAAACTAGAAGCGCGCACCTAACCTCACCACACTGCCGTCTATTTCCGCTCGATAACGTCTGTCTGCTGTGGTCGCCGTCCCCATGGAAACGAAGCCCCTGCTGAATAGACGCACATGTGAACGCACGTGGTGTCGGAAACCAGCAATAGCCTCCAGCATTTACCGAATACCGTCTGCTGATGCCCGTAATTCCCGGATGATAAGATTATTATCCAGGTTTTCGCTCGCCAGCCTTACCCCTGTTACGCAAGTGGTAACTTTAGCACACCACCGCGCTTCTCACGCGCTCCAAATCCTTCCAGAATTGACTAATGTAGCGGTGTCGATGCCGCTCTGCAAGTTTCTAATTGGAACCATATGTTTATTTTTGATAACTCAAAAGTTAAATATATAAAAAAAAAACATTATTATATTTGGCTGGTCGTTTTCTAGCACTCCAACCATCCGAATCGAATGTGCGAGATCCGGGAGCGCCTGCCATCTGAGCTAGAGGAACTGCGCGCCAGCCGAATGCTAGGCAACTTTTCCGAGCGGCCCGAGCGCCGTCACGGAAGTGGACACCGAGGACAACCTCCGCAACCGCTTCACTGCCATGGCGCAAGCTACCGCCCGATACGAAGAGTTTAGCCAATACCATTAATCTATCCAGCTCCCCCGCCGCACAGTCCGCATGCGCGCACAAAAAACGGAAGCCTTCAATGCGGATGCTGGGTCTCACTGCGGTTCTCCGTCATGCGCTGAGCACCCCCTGTACTCAATTGCACTGCAGAGCACAGTGGGATTGGTGCGGTATCTTTTAACTCAACAGCGGAAGTGACTGAAGTCACGTGACTGAGCCTGTGGCACCCGCTCCCACCGCTCTCACTTCGAAGATAAAGCGCCGCACAGCGCTACGCTTCATGCACAGATTATATTACAATCCATGATCACCCCGGAGCTTCATTCTTCCGGCTCATCACGTTAAATTTCATTTCCGTAAAGTAAAACCCATAGTTTCCAGGAATTTCGCATTCAAATACTCACATCTTTTCTTATGTATCTCCGGTTGGAACATCGTTCCCTCAAGCTTGGTTTCAAATAATAACTGTACTCAGTTCCTCCAGGAAATAGGTAATTTTTTCAATAATGTTTGTATAATGATGTTATGAATCTCTTTCCCAATTTTGACAACAAAAATGCGCATTTGATTATTTCCCCCTGTGTAATGCCTCTTTGAGGCACTTAAAGTAACAACACGAAATGAAGAAAGAAAGAGGACGGCGCTATCCGAATGTCTGAGAGCGCTCTGAAAGAACCACTGAATGTACTTATAGCGCCCGACTTCGACCAGCCGAACGGACACTGGCTATTCAGAGCGCTCCAAGAGGCTAAACTAGATTAGCCAAATACACCATTAGTAAACTGTCCTGATTATAATGACGTTTACCCCCCCCCCCCCCCCCCCCCACACACACACACACACATTATGTCCCCCTTGTGACCATATTTATTTATTTCTTTAAATACCTTACACGCCCTCAAGGGGCATTATGTAAGGGGGGGGGGGGTTACAAAGCAGAATAAATCAAAAGTATAGAGCACAAAAAACACAAAACCAACCACACTTAAGTAGAGATGCGACAAGGGTCCCAAAAAGTAGTCAAGTCTGGTCAAAAAAGAACTTGATCACTTTGACAAACAATGTTCAACAGTCAGCTCACGTTGACAAACAATTCCAACAGTCAGCAATGGCGGAGGGCAAAAACGAGCAGAAAAACAAGGATGACTTACAAGAAATAAGTTTAATCTTACGTGAGTTATCGATGCGGGCTGAAACATTAAACGGTTGAGAGAGAAGTGACGAGTGAAGTGATTGCGAGTAGTATATTTTATGCAGAAGACATAGCTTTGATACCCTGCGGCGTATCTCAAGTGAAGGTCAGCACGAGTTTTAAGGTTAGCTACACTAGTATGACGTGAGTAATCAGAAAAAATGAAACGAACGGCTCGGTTTTGAAGTGCTTCCAGTGAGGCAGCTAAGTAATGATAATGAGGGTTCCAAATGCTGCAAGCGTATTCCAGGATCGGTCGAACAAGCGTGACGTATGTTAGTCGTTTAAGAGAAGACGGGGCAGAATTAAAGTTACGCTTTAAATAACCGAGACTACGGTTAGCTTTTGAAAGAATGTAATTAATATGCATGTTCCATGATAGATCCGAGGTTAGGTGAACTCCTAGGTATTTGTAAGATTGGACTAATTCCAACGGGGTATTTTGAATGTGATATTGACTGGGATACGAACAAGAATTATTAGGACGAATGAAACGAACGTGCTTGCATTTAGAAGAGTTTAAAAGCATGGGTCAGTTAGTACACCATGAGCTGATATTTAGTAAGGCGTCTTGAAGGGCAGTAGAATCCGATGGGTTACTGATCCGACGATAAATAACGCAGTCATCGGCGAAAAGACGAATTTGTGAGGTCAAGGAGTTAGGCAAATTGTTAAGATAGATAGAAAAAAGAAGCGGGCCCAGCACACTACCCTGAGGAATACCGGAGGTGATGGGAACAGGATCAGAATGATGGTTGTTAGCGATAGTGTACTTGTCCTGTTATGTAAAAAGTCTTTAATCCATTTGAATACATGCGGGTCAATATTTACTGCAGATAATTTTGAGAGCAAACGCTGATGAGGAACGCGATCAAATGCCTTACAAAAGTCGAGAAAAATAGCATCAGTAACCTCATTGCTGTCCAAATTAGTGTGAATATGATGTAAGAAACCAGCTAGCTGTGTCTAACTAGACAGTCCTTTTCTAAAACCATGCTGATGAGGTGAAAAGAAATGATTGTTCTCAAGAAAAGTAACGAGGTTAGTATAGATTATATGTTCAAGTAATTTACATGAAACGCTGGTTATAGATATTGGCCTGTAGTCATTAGCAGATAATTTATCACCACCTTTGAAGACAGGAACGACCCGCCCGATTTTCCAATCATTGGGCAGCCTACCCTCTAGCAATGACTGGGAAAATATTTCGGATAGTAAGACACAGCTAACGTCCCTAGTACACTTCAGTAATTTCGAGCTAATGCCGTCTTCAACAGCGGATGTAGAAAGTTTAGAGCTGTGTTGTATTCTCACTTCTTCTTTCATTGCCACTTCTTTGCCACATCTATAATTCTCGGCCACTAGATGCCACTTCGTCTTTCTTTCCTTCTCGAGCTGGGTCCTTGCGCCCTGAATAAACATCATTGGCCTGATGACGGTTGTTCAGTCACGACGTCCCTGCCGTTGTCCCTCGCTGGGACACGACATCCTTTTGGTTATCCAGGTTGTCTCGTGTCAGACAACGGGCCACAGTTCACGTCCTTACAGTTTAACGACTTTCTAAAAGACCGAGGCATAAACCACGTCTACTCGTCGGTGTACTATCCGCAAGCCAATGGGCTCGTCGAAAGGTTCAATCGAGTACTGAAGAGCTTCATTCAGCTCGCTACCGCTGAGAAGCGTCGGTTACAAGAAGCAGTCACCGACTACCTAGGGGTGTACCGGTGTACCCCACATGCCACAACAGGCCTGTCGCCAGCGCTCCTCCTCCACGGAAGGAAACCGAAGACGCGTCTCCATATCCTGGGTCTGTCACCTCGGGAATTTCTTCGCAACCCAGTAAAGGAGATGAAACGTCTACGAGAACGAGTGTGCCATCGGCAACAGTCAAGCAAGAAATACACTGACCAGCGACGAGGAGCCAAACGACCGACGTTTGTTGTTGGTCAATTCGTTCGCTACCGGCTTCCAAAGAAAACGCGCTACGATAAATCCAAGTTCAGCGAGCCGTTGAAAATATTGGAACGAGTTGGACGTTGGACATTCCCCCTAGAGGACGGAAGAGTCTGGAACGCATCCAAGTTGACCGCTGCCGTTCCACCCGAGAAACAGTCAACGCCCTTAAACACGTTTCAGCATCGGCGATCAGGAAGCCTGACAGTTCACTGGGTTCCTGAATCGCCACCTGTCGCGGGTAACAGTCAGGTTCCTGCCCAGTGTACGCCATCAGGCGTTGTTGCACGGGATCCACCGGTTCAGCCTAACGGTGATCAGGACACTTCCGATCGAAGATCCACCGGTAACAGGACTGTGCAGGGGCACAAAGGTGCAGCGGCTGCATCTAACACCGCCGCAACAGAGCCAGCAAACGAGACTGTTAGACGCTCTAGGCGTGAGCGGCGGAAACCTCTGAGGTTTGGAGATGCTGTGTGAATGTTAGGCATGTTAATGTTTTGTGTCACTGTGTGCGATTATGTATTGCTATTGGTCACTCGCGTATCCAATAGATTCTTAGAACCGGGCCCGGAATTTATTTTTGATAGTATGATTTACAAATGCCTAATGTTTATAACGTTTCGTATCTTTTGTGTGTGTCAATTGTTGTACAAAGCTTGTAATTACTCCGTGTATATTATTATGTACAAACCGTGCTGATTCCTATTGAGGTTATTGTAAATTTATACATTCTTGTCTATCGTACTTTGTATATTGCATTGAGTCCTATGTAAGTTGTGTTGCATTTGTTTTGTGTCTTCTTTTTTCCTCTTTCTCTTTCTCTTCTTTTCTTAACGGGGGGGAAAATGTATTCTCACTTCTTCTTTCATTGCCACTTCTTTGCCACATCTATAAATCTCGGCCACTAGATGCCGCTTCGTCTTTCTCTCCTTCTCGAGCTGGGTCCTTGCGCCCTGAATAAACATCATTGGCCTGATGACGGTTGTTCAGTCACGACGTCCCTGCCGTTGTCCCTCGCTGGGACACGACAAGCTGTTAATAAGGTTAAGAACACCGTCCGGTGTAATGTTTACGTTAGGCATGATATTGCTTAAATACGAAGGAAAGGAAGGGATTGCCCCCAGTGGTTCCTCAGTAAACACGGCACCAAAAGTCATATTCAACAGCGAAGCACACCCTTCCTCAGATACAATGTTTCCGTTATCAGTTAAGTGAAGTGCGGCATTAGCTTTTGGATTAACCACCTTTCAAAATTTTCTTGGGTTATTCAAGAGAAGTGACGGCAAATCTTGAGTAAAATATTTTATACGGGCTTTCCGACTCTTCCCCTTCTACAAACGATTGCGCCCCTTATAACTCGCCCAGTCAGAATCGGAGCGGCTTCACTTGGCTTTCCTGAAACGACGCTTTTTTTTATTTAGTATTAGCTTCAGGTCCCGGTTAAACCAGGACGCAGAATGATTAGTTTTTATACTGATGACGGGAAGAAACTTTTCAACTAGGTCAAGCATTGCATTTTTAAACAGTAGCCAGTTGTGTTCCACAGTACGAGAAGAAAAATCGAAAAGAAAATCTTGAGCGAAAACTGTCAGATTAGCATTAATTGCATCATAGTTACCCTTTGCGTAATTTCTGATAACTTTTCGTGAAGTGACATTAGTAGGCACTGGGAACATGGCATGAAGGTGAACAAGCTTATGGTCGCTTAGACCATCGAGGCATGATATATCTGAAAACACTTCGGGGAGGGTAGTCAAAAGAAGGTCTAAAATAGCGCTACAATCCGTGGTAATTATGGTAGGACTTTTAATGAGTTGGGTAAGATTAAATTCAAGGCACAACTCAAGAAACCGTCCCGGTTCTGATCTTTGTAGCAGAGCAGAATTAGTCCAGTCAATGGTATACCATTGACCGAAAGTCACCGAAAAGTGTGATGGATGCATTGGGATAATTGGCAACGAGCCCGGGAAGCGCATCATGCTGCGCATCAACAAAAGAGGCATCGCATTTCGGCGGGCGGTAGCAGACTCCGACAAGATGGCGCGACGCTTTGGTATTTATACATATAAAAAGCAATTCGAGGTTAGTGGTTATGTTAACTAAAGCAGATGTGATGGTCTTTCTGATTCCTATCAAAACGCCTCCTCCCCGCCGACCAATCCTATCGCAACGATAAATGTTAAAAGATGGAACGCAGTCAAAAAGTTCTCTGTCATCAATAGAATCATGTAGCCATGTTTCCGTGATAACAATCATATCAGCACTAGTGGAATCAATAAAACTTTGTAATTCATCGCGCTTGTGCATGAGGCTTCTTATGTTAGTAAATAAAGCAGAAATGGGTTTTTCAGAGATACGTGAAGGTGCTACGCATAGTTATTCAATCTCAGGCACAACCGTTTTGCTCACAGGATCATAAACGAAAGCATTATTACCAATGGAAAGTTTATTATAACGAAGCTTGAATCTTTCACTTTGAGCTTTCGCAAAGGTGAGCAAAACTCGTCGCGCTTCACGCACTACTGGTGCTGGGGAAAAATCCTCATTTACAGAGTATTCCGTACCTTTTAGCTTGCGGCCATTGTTAAGAATCAAATCCTTGTGCTTAGTAGACAACATTTTTACTACTACTGGGCGGCTTTTGTTCGGACCAAAACGACCCAATCTGTGGGCACGTTCAATCCAGCTTTGATCTAAACTAAGGCCAAGCTTCTCTGAACATATTTTTAGGACCACTTGTTCGGTGATCGCCCACGTTTTATTATCTGCAGGTAAGCCATGAATAATCAAGTTGTTAGGCCTTTGTCTATTTTCGGGGTCTTCGCAACGAGCCTCAAGAACAGAAAGGCGCCCCGTCACCCCAGATAACACTGTCCCAGATGTCACAATCTCTCCACGCAAATCGTTTAGTGTTGAAGCGCTAGCGGACGCTTGCGTTTCAATAACTGTAACTCTAGAGGACAGCTCGGTACCCGATTTATTTGTACTTTGCAGATCTCTTTTGAGCGTCTTTAATTCTTCGATTAGGTTCCTTTGCCCTATTTGCAGCTGCTGGGCAATAGCGAAAACGGAAGCCAACTGTTCCGCCTGTTCCTTAGTCATTGGACCCGGATTGCATTCAATATCACCGCTAACGAGAAGCAGGAGGCACATGTACAAGGAACAGACATAGGTACAAAGCCTATGGCACAAAAACGCAAATATCATTCAACTGCAATAACAAAACAAAGAAAAACCGTATTAAGAGCCTAAAAACACCCTGTATAATCTACAATGGTTCCTGGTGATTTATAAAAAAAATATTAGAAACCAATGGCAGCTTATAATTTTCCTAGTTCTGGTCGTGGTCCTATTTAGATCCACAGGATGCTTAAAAAAACACTTCAGTCAACCTGGTGCTCAACATCAATGTTGTCAGTTATCAGGCTTTATCTGAAATTAAAAAAAATGAAAAAAGAGAAAGAGCTTTTCGTTTTCCAGAAACATTAAAACAGCCAGCGACAAACCAAGACTATATTGCCTGAGATTCCTGATACCACATCGAAGGCCTATGCAGTCGTTCCGCTCTGCACCAAGATGGCAGCGCCCACAAGTGAATCAGGGAGCAGAGTGTTGATGCTATAGGCGTAGCCTATTTATTGGCTCCCGCTCAGTGAACCGACGGTTGGCACCTTGAACACGGCGTTCGTGCAAACGCCAGGGGGAAGGGGGAGAGGGAGGGGGAAAGCTCGTCCTGTGCCTCCAGTCACCACCTTCTTTCTTATAGACGTGAGACAATCTTCGCACTCCTTTCGGGAAATTAAAGGAAGTGGGAGAAAGGCGAAAGCAGGAAACGAAGTCGGCGATTTTCGATTTAATTTATTACTATAGCACACCAAAAATACAGTATGTATACTTTGCAGACAAACCGGAGCGCTGCACCTACTTGCGCCCCACCACTACTCGGCAACCACACGAGGATCGCACGAGACTCTCCCCTCCCCTGTGGATCTCAACGTCGTCCCGTTCGACGCGGGTGGCGACAGAGGGAAGTGATTGTCAAGTGCGAGGTTCGTTTCAACCGTTCGACTCGGTTCAAGGCAGTGCGGTGTACGACTCGTTCCCTCTTCCTCGGGCGCCGATTGGCAGGTCCCGTATGCGTGTTCACTAACAGCCTTTATACGGAGAGAAGCTGAGGGAGAGGATGTGATGAGAGCTTGCGGTGACGTCAGAACACAGACCTTCGACGCGAAGAATAGAGGGTAGGCGCAAAGTCTAGCTGCCTTTTTCGCTACCCACTGCCTTCCCTCCAATCACAGCAAGCAAGTTCATCGTCTGGTCCTCACGCAGAGGCAGGCGTTCAAACTCCGAACGCCGGACACCGGCGTTCGGCCGTCAAACGCCTGACTGAGCGGAAAGAGCAGACGACGCCCTTGCTCGCTCTGAGAGCAGACAGTAGGTATAAAAAATCGTTCAGCCTTTCTACTCTCGTGAAGAAGGAAGACCAGCGGAGCTGTACTCGATACACTGTGTGCTTCTTCTTCATCGTCGTTTGTTTTCCGCGCTGTTTCCTACGATGAATTCCCACCAACGCGCCCAATTATCCATTGTTCTATTATAGCTGGAAAGGTTGCCGCCATCTACGAGCGACGGCGGAAACCATACTGGTTGTGTGCTTGCCGCCGTCGCTCATAGATGGCGGTAGCTGTCTAGGTAGGTTTGTGTCGACATAGGTGGAGACGATCCTGGGGAACCTAGTCCTTAACAGCTCCGCTGTAAAAAAAGGCAGCTAGCCTTTGCACCTACCCCCTATTCTTCCGATCAGAGTTCTGTACTAAGACGTCATCACACGCTATCATCTCCTCCTCTCCCTCAGCTTTTATTCCCTCATTAATTTCAAAGCTTTGGCGACGTTGGCATTTCGTCTTCAGTCCTGATCGCCATTGCGATTTTAAAGTGGCATGCAAACCTTACACGGAACTTGTTTATTCGTGTTGGTGTCGGTCACACCGTGGCAAGCCAATGAGAGAGTGTCAGAAATGGAGCGTAGGTGTTAGTTCGACGTCATGGCGCGCACGACCAATAGCATTTGTCCTCGGGGATTGAGAAGAGGGGGGATAGAGGCGGTGCGTTATTTCTCCCCTCTCTCTCCTCCTCCTCCGCTGCGTTGGAGCGAAGGCTTCGTAGTAGGTTAGAAACTGAATGTTTGTGTTATCGCCTCTTAATTGCATTTGACAGAGCGTCTAAGCCGGACACTTTTTTATTGTACTTTATTGCTTGGTAGCTATTTTGTTTCAGACGGCAAAGTGGCAATGAGATTCACTGTTCGGTAGCCACTTCAGGCTCCGCTTAGACTCGCAGTTCCTGTAATGATGCCAACTGGTGTGTTTACTATGCATACATATGCTTACAACATACACAGGAGGTGGCGTTGAGCGCAACGAATCATCAAACTGCTGTCTACTTCGCGTTCGTTTTTTTTTTTCATTGTTGTCGGTTTTTAGAGTGCAGCTCTTAAGCGCCGTTCACATATATGCTACCGAGTAAGAGCAAGAGAGACCAGACCGGTTTTTAAACCTCTTGCGACGTCTTAGGACCGGATGCGCTGCAGCGGAGCTGGTCCTAAGACATCCGAAGAGGCTTAAAAACCGGTCTGGTCTCTCTCGGTCTTACTTGGTCGCAAGAGTGTAAACGTGCCTTTAGGCGCCCGTTTCCCGCTTGAGCGACGTCGCCGTCGCCGTCGGCGTAACCGTGGCGACATTTCGGCATGGTGATGTTTCGGCACCGTGCTAAAACGTCCTCATGACTCCCCTGAGGGGGGTTCTAAGGGGGGTCACGTTACACCCCTCAGGGGATCCTCAGGACCCCCTCAGAAGGGTCCTGAGGGAGTCATGTGACCTGAAGCGGGTCACGTGACCCCTCAAAAAGTCACGTGGCCTCCATTAGGGGACCTCAGGACCCCCTCAGGAGGCTCCTGAGGGGGATCAGGTGACCCCCTGAGGTCACATGACCGCCATAAGGACATGAGGGTCATGCGACGTCACGAGTGTCACATGACTTCACGGTTACGCCGACGGTGACGGCGACGCCGACGCCGCTTGGAGGGAGGAGTAGCAGGCAGGATGAGGAGGTGAGGAGAATTGGTATACCCTCTCCTTAGTACCCTTCCCTCCTCCTCCTCAAGAGCTGAGCTCTAATTCGGCGTTACAGGGAGTTGTGAACGGCTTTCATTTTTCTTCTTCACATAGGCGAGTGAATTTTGTGGGTCAAGCAGTGATAAAGGTCAAAAGCACCACTTCCGGGGTCGGCGTGCAATTGGTGAACCACTCTTCTTTTTGGGTTAAAATATTACAATCCCGAGCGTCTGAGCCCAAAGGACAACTGCGTTCGTACACTGTCAGTTGAGACGTTCAGCAAGATATTAAATATTTGGACACCGAAACCGTTGTCTCCTTGGGCCGCGGCATTCAAATGCGTTTTTTGACTGAAAAAGAAATTACGTGGCGATGATAACCAATAAATCACTGCCCAGATGATGAATATGTAGTAACCGTCATTAAAATAAACAAAAACAAAAAAGCGAAGAAATAGAAATTGAAAACGCCGTATTTTATCTCAAGATGATGAGCAGCGCGCGAGACGCACGACGAGACGCAAAACCTGTATATACTGCCATTAGGAGCGGTGCGCTATTTAACCTTCAACGATGCGACGTACAGAGCGCGAGAAAGTTGGCACAAGACAAGATCGGCAATTTTTTCCCTTCATCTGCCGAATTTGAAAGTTCGATATCAACACTATAATTCATTCGCCCTTAAGCTGAAACTAGAAGCTCCGCCTTCAGCGCGATCTGGCTGGCTTCCGCAGTGCTTGGGTTGCGCGTGTCTGCGCGTTCACACTTGTGTTAGCGAGGGCAGAAAACTTCCGCTGAAGGCGGAGCTTCTAGTCTTAGCTTAAGGGGGAACGAATACACCGATGTACTGAAATGTGCTTGCACGAGGTGCCAACCTGAAGGATAATAGTTAAGGCCCGATTAACACACTTGCGTTTGAGTTTGACCAATTGAGACAAGACCGGTTTTTAAGACTCTTGTGACGGCTCGCGACCGGCCACGCATGAATACAGTCGTTCGTTAGCCACCACAAAAGGCTTAAAAACCGGTGTTGTCTCAGCTGGTCGAAATCCAGAGGAAATGTGTGGATGGGCTTCCGGTGTAAGGTTCTAACCTGAATGAGTGATTAGCGAAAAAGCGCGAGTGTCGTGCTTGACCATTGCCTTCTCTATACTGACAAAGCCTGGCAGAGCGCCTCGAGACGCGGCCGCCAAAAGTGAAAAGCCAGTGCGGCAGACAACGGAGCAGAGGATAGGCGTCTAACGGGCGCCCCGCTGTGGCGAGACGCCGAAACACACTTCTCCCGAACGGTGGAAGGTTCACTCGTGCTCCTCGCGTTCTTCGCCATACCGCTTCTTTTCTCGTTGGGTTCGAAAGCCATGTTTTGGGTCCTGACCGCTGCAGAAGCTTTGCACTGAATACCAGAAATGCTCTCTGCTACCAGATCCTCGCGCTCCAAATCTGCGACCGGGCACCCTATGGCTCCGTCGTCGAATAGCCAGGCTTTGTGAGTATAGAGGAGGCTATGGTTTGACCTATGTTGCACAGCGTATGTTCAATTATGTTCTCGTAGTCAGCGTTTCTACAAAAAAACAAAATTGGCAAGAGGCTTTCGCTGAACAACTTCTCATTCAATCGAAGCCGCGAAAATGTTCTCGCTTGTGAGGCCGAAAAGCACTCGAGACTTTACTGTGGCTTTAATATAAGATGCCTTAAAAGCTAATATCGCAAAAACTAATAGCAGCGTAAGTTTTGTTTTTGGAAAGTTCTATTTGTTCCTTCGTGATAGAGTATTTCCTTTTTTCGATCACGGGAGGAGAATTTCAAGGAGTCAAGGTTTTACACCGAGCAAAATAATATATGAAATTCCTAGTAAAGATGCGTTATAACTTTATGCGGAATGTACTTAAGTCTCGCGACAAAATATCGAACACTGTCTAACAAAACCGGAGTGCAAAATACTTTAACGCTTACGATTCAACAATTGTAGATATTAAAACACTACAAAACAACCCTTACACCTCGTTTACTGCGATGCTTACGCAGAGAGTGAAAAAGCGTTTTGGTGCCAGAGCACGCAATTCTTGTCCCGATTGAAATAAATTGTAAGAATCAGGGCAGCTAAGAATCATTTTGTGTACTCATATATGCCAAGGAGCCGAAAGGAGAGGGAACAAGCGCACGGCAGGCGATCCACAGGAGAGAGAATAGCCCGCATTTGTCTCTCTTTTGTTTTCCCCCAAGAAGCTTGCGCTATCACAGCAGCAGCCGTAAGGTAAATTAGAAATCTGAGAGTAACAGTAACAACTGCGAATAACTACAACACGCGTACAACTGTAGGTTAATTCACGTGTACACAAAATCTAATAGCCATTCAACGTTCAACACTCGACCAGGAGATATCGTCAACTACAGTCCTTTACAGCCGAAAATACGCGGGACGTGGCGAGTTCAGGGCATGTTATTATCCCTTGGCAGTCAATGAGGCTGCATCGTCAGTTGATAAGAAGTCCAAAAGAACAAATCACGAAGAAAGACCCGTAATCATAAGAGGCCCCGTCCTACGTGTTTTAAGCTGTCACGTACTCTCGAAAACTTTCTTGTCCCAGTACAATGCCCGGTGGCACTAAGAATATTCTCAGGCAGAACATACACAAATCATTGGGAACATTCGTAAACGTTTTGCATCAAGACGCATCATAGTTTTTTTTATACATTTATATATATATGTTTTTTTTATACTTCAAGCTGCGGTTTCGGGCAGTATATTTGATATGATGAAAACTGGGCGTTTTTGTTCCTCTTAAGGACAAGGAATTGCTTTCAGCATTCTTTAATTGTGCACATTCATTTCAGCACCAATTACGTATGATTTTATAACAAATCCTTTGCTTTTTTCGTCTCACTGTTGATAGCTGAGACGCTGCTACCGGGGAAACAGAGACAGTGCCTGCGGCGTTTCGTTCTTAACAGCGATGACGCGAAAAAAATGGCCCACTAAACTGCGTTTAATGCAACGCTACAGCTGTCGAGGGTGGGTAGTTTCTCTCACATAATAGTACACGCACGTTTGTATAACACAACGAGTTGATGACAGTCAGGATGCGAAGACGATGACCGCAATGTATAATAATATGAGTAGTGAAATGATGTGCTTGAATCAACCGAGGTGACACTCCTGCGTGTCGTTTGGTCTGAATCTTCACAAAGAGAGCATTGCAAGAAACAAATGATATTGCATGTCCTTGGTGGGGGTCCCCGACTAGTGTGCAGAAAAGTAGAGCAGTGATTAAATTCAACCCCTCAATTTGCTTCTTCAATTTTACGCCTCTAATTGGGCTTCTGTTGTTTTGGTTCTTTGTGTTCGTAACACAACGTGATTCAAAGGTGACAACGAGAAGACATAAGTAAAAAACAGTGAGCGCTTTCTTAAAGATATGATATGTTGGAAATCGGATACCCAACCTCTGGCACGCGCTCGTTGATGTCCGTCGTGCTTCGGCTGCGCGTCGAGATTAGGAGCTGACGAGACGCCCCAAGTGCTATCGAAGGTAAGACGCTTGCGCTGCAGGTGGGACGAATCGAAATACCTCCTTGCCGTTTCTGTCCTGGCGGGGACTACAGTAGATTTACGGCATACTGCGCACTTCAGAAACACATTGCAATGTAGGTTACCTTTTATACACTGGTTACAGGTTTCAATAAGTAGCATCTATTGGATACTAATAGCGTTATTTTGTAACTATAGAAGGGAAAAAAACAGGTAAACAGCTTTACTTAGACTCCGCGATACAGATCTACAGGTATTCAGTACAATACATACAATAGTATACTTTTTTAAAATAAAATATTATATTATTTATGCTAAATTGTTGTTATTTTGGAGCGCCTGTTGCTTATCATAAATTTTTCTATCAACCAACTTTAAATAGAATTGATAAAAACGCGCTTATAGCTGTGAGATGCACCATTCGGCATGTTTATGAATTCCCTGTGTTTTCCTTGACTCGAAGTGTTACAGCGAAGACCGAAAATGCTGCATACTTTTTTAAACAACGAGCAACATAAACTTTTGAATAGATCAGTTTCTTTATAAACAAAGCTAAAAGCTTTTGTGACAGCTGTTATTCTGCTTAAAAAGCTTGATATCTCTAACAAAGATTTGCGATTCGACAGAGAACAAAAAAAAAAAAAACTTGGGTTTATTCATGTGGTTGTTATACCCTAATGTCCACAGAGTTCTGTGTCAGAAAGAGGGGCATAGGCGTAACATGATATGTTGCATTATGTACCGTAGAATACACATGTAAAATTCTCAATGTGTGTGGCACAAGTTACCGCAATAGTAAAGCGAAATACTTTGCTGAAATCAAGATAATGCTAATAATGTAAACCTTCAGAGCAACAGCGGGGGCGTTTTTAATACTGCAGTCAAATAAAATAACTAAAATATTTAATAAAAAGTATCAATCCCAAAGCATATGCCTTCATAAACTGCAAAATAATTTGTCGTCTGTAGAAAAATATGAAACTAAGATAATTGCACGTACATGTGTAGATGATACACCAGTGAGTAGATTACACTGGTCATGTTACTGCATATTTTTTTTTTACTTTAGGAAAAATTCACACACTTTGGTCGCGTGACAATTCAGTTTTTTCCTTTTTCATTTGAAATACATTCCTGGCTTCACACTGACCACTGAAAAACTGAAACCAAAAAGTTTCCCAATTCTCTCAATTATTGCAATCAATCGCATTCGTTTTCCGTGCCTATTCATAGCGACTAAGGTACATGTACGTTTCTCACTAATCTCATGTATAGGGAAGGATAATAAGACCTTCGATAAAAATTTCTTTCTCTCAGGTGCAGTTTCATAGGAATCATGGCAACAGAGCAATAGTAGGCAGAGCATCAAACGATCAAGCTCGTCCGACCAAAGCACCAGATAATCCGTCGTACTTTGTCAAAAAGCTTAGTAATAAATGTCCAGGCCTTATTCCATGTCGTGCGAAACTTCGAGCCGCTTTTAAAGGGAAACTAAAGCGATCCTGTATTTGAGACCAAAAACAACACTTATACTGTCTTCCTTTGGCGTCCAGGACTACGAATCTCTAGATTATTTTTCAATTTAAAGCATGGAGGCTGCAGAAAATATTTTTTTTTAAAGTACCGTTTTTCCTTCCCGGAGTGTGACGTCATACGCATAGTTTTCGTCATCTCCGCTCTCGCACATCTTAAGCGCCTATCAAAGCTATGCACGCGCACTCTCGCTATTTTCATAAATGTCAAGAAAAGGCGTCTAGACTGGTATCAATGCGAGGGAATATACCTGGCAAGCTTGCAATTGCACGCGCTGTCCACACGAGCGACACGCACTTGGCGGCCGGATGATCCGCGTATGACGTAACGACTGGTCGGAGGGTTTTCGTGCTTTCTCGCCTTCAGTTACATCTTCGGGTAAAACGAACGTGATAACCAAATTTACGGGACAAAAATACTCTAGAGTTCATCTGTAACACGTTATGTTTTTCAAGAACCTTCTTAGCTTCCCTTTTACGCCTGTCGCTTTTAAACGAATGCTGGGTCTGACTGTGCTGTCTCAAGCCAAGGACAGAACGTAAGGCCTTTTCTTGAAGAACCATTTTTCGAGAACATACTTGGCGGTAACCAAGCAAGTCGTTTCTCAACCACAACCGTAGATGATATGTAGTTATTAAAAACTATTTTATTTTACCCTAATGCTTCTATAAAGAAGTAGCACTTTAACTTTTCTTAAAACGCAATGAGCCTCCGTACTAAAAGCCGTCAAGTCACTAGGTATTTAAATGAAACTTGAAGATAGACCACAGCAGACGAGAACAATGTCTCGTCGGGGGGCCTTAAGGTGCGGTCATACTGCTGATACATCATACAAAGGACCATCTGCAGACATGTTCTCAACATGCAAGAACCAAACACGTTTCGAAGACACATGAGGCGTGTCTGCAGACAGTTCTGTCGTCATGTCTGCAGCAAACACCAGCGAGGAACGCCAGCGAACACAGCGTCTTTCGTATGGAGTACGAGAGGTGTGAGCGCAGCTTTAAGAGGATGGCTTTGTTATGGCATGTCTAGAGCCCAAGCAGCTGTGCTACAAGGGTCGCTGGCGTGTCGCAAGGAATGACATTCATGAAAGTTTCCAACCCTTGTACCAGGGCCACCGCGCCCCAGTTGCTTTACCACATAACGCTGAGCCCGCCAGGAGGCGAGTCTTCCGTCGGACGTCTACCAGGCGTAGGCACCAGCAGCTTGTCTCCGGTCGGGCTGGAGAGCGAATGGTGAGGTCTTGAGTCGTGGCGCTTCCAGGACCTTCCCTTCGATGCACGAAGGGTCTTCTTTTATTGATGTGATGTCCCGGTAGGCCTGAATGAGAGACAAGTAGACATATACCTTCGATGTAGATCTGCCCATTGAAATACTTTACTGGGAATATATGCCCCAGTTATTGACCTAGCTTGACGAGCTTCTGTGCCGCGCTCACCCACGCACTAGGCTCTATACTGTGCAACGAATGCTCGATTCTGCTTTTCGCGGGTAGCATTTAGTAGAATATGGTGGTGCAGTACTAAAAACAGCGCCAAGGCCCCAAGTTTTTTGTTTTGTTTAGAACTTGCTTGTGGCACTCTTTCCGCGCTATCACACAAGAGTAGGGCGATTGTGTTTTCCCCCTCAATATCGTAAGTCGGCAGCGCGGCCAAAGACATCAATTAATTATTTTATTTATTTATTTATTTATTTAACTTTCGGGCTTTTCACAGAAGACCCGTGGCCCTACAGAAGAGTGCGCCTATTGACAGGTACATGCATTGTAACATTACTATAGAACACGCAAAATCATGCATTTGACGTAACGGAAAAACAATTTGTGAGAGAAAAAAAAAAAAAAAAAAAGCTGGACGTCGTAGCGACATCGACCGGGACTCTCGGCGGTACACAGGCTTAGCTGGCATAGAATGCACTACCCCGCACCTCCACCAAAATGTCACGGATGGCAAGTGAAGAGACGGCGAAGGACTCAGTAAACTGAACGTTTAATGGGGCGAACTTGTGCACAAAAATAAAAGGAGAAAGAAAGATAACCGCGGGCGTCGAAGGCGGCGAAGCAGCACGATCGAACGCTGAGGCGAAACTGACCGTAGCTCGCCACGTGGAGCCCCTTATGTACAGTCGGGGACAAAAGTCCCCAGGACGTGCGAGCTGCGACTGAAATTGCGCGTGTTTATGAAAGCACTCTAGACTGAAACGCATTGCTCTGCCATCTGCCGGCGGGTCGCGTGGTTTCGAGATCACAGAAAAGCGCATGCGCGTCCTACTCTGCCTGCCAACATGTGCGCTTTCCCGCTCTTCTGTGGCGCGGCGCCTAACTCGGAATCGGGCGCATGGTACCGCCTCGGAGATGGCGCTTACTGACATGGAACCTACAAAGCAAGAAGTCATGGCAGCTCAACTGAGCCATAAGCTAAACTGGTTATAAAGCAAGGTGCGCTGACATGGCAAAATTCGGCGCAACGCCGCAGGCGGTATCTCCAGATTCGGAATGTGTAGCAGACGCTCATCAGCCGCCAGCGCTATCTCTGAGGCGGTACCATGCGTCCGATTCCGAGTTAGGCGCGGTGCCACAGAAGAGCGGGAAACACACATGTTTGCAGGCAGAGTAGGACGCGCATGCGCTTTTGTGTGATCTCTAAACCAGGCGACCCGCCGGCAGATAGCAGAGCAATGCGTTTCAGCCGCAGCTGGCATGTCCTTGGGACTTTTGTCCCCGACTGTACATGCGTGGTCTTCTAGAATAATCGGCGTAGAAAGTTCGACGTGTAGAATATTCGGACCTCGAAGAAGCAACAAGATTCTCGAATTTTATTAAAATACTAGTCTGCAGGAATAAACAAAAAGATGCGCCGCTCCCAGGAATCGAACCCTGGCTTTTCGCGTGGGAGCAAGGTACGATAACCGTTAGGTCACGCTCGCGCTGTCTACTTGGCCAGCTGCGCGCGCGGCAATATAGAACACCAGAAAACATATGACTCGTTACATAATAAAAAAAAAAAAATGAATGGCACACGAGATGGCTCAGATAACAATATTAACTGAAGAGTGTCAAATGCATTAAAAAAGAAGTTATTCACTCAAAAATCTCTAAGTACTGATGGCGTTCTAAAATCTTCACGCGTAAAAGTATCTACCTCAGATGAGTTCGTTACTCTCGACCGATTGCAACACATAAAAAAGAGCAGTCTAGGTTGTGACACTGGGTATGGTGAAGCTTCAGACTTGGTGCCTCAGACCGTTTCATTTTAGGTCTAGACATATCTTTAGCCTCGTCATTCACCAAGCTGCCTCCGGCGATTGCAACGATTGACACTCCCAAGTGCTACGCGAGAAAGGAGACGCTCCAGATTCTTTCTTTAGAGTGCAGGCCAGCCATCAGGTGCTCACCTCAAAGTCCCTGTTGATGCGATCCATCTGGTGAGGTGCTTCGGGACTGACGGCTCCTGCCATGATCCCCTTGGGATTGAAGGCAGCAGCGAGGGAGGATCTGCCGAAGGCCCGCGACGGCACCTCCGGAGACGTCTCTAGCCTGCTCTTAGGGTTGATGCTCGAGTACGTGGTGCCGAAACCCTGTTGATCTGCAGTATGAATCGAGCACTCTCTGAGTCCACGTTAATTTGTTTTACCGACAGTAGCCGATGACACGATCCGATGAAGACAACCAAGCAGCGCCAAAAGCGCATCCACATGATGCTCGTTGTCTTTCTGGGTTTCTTATCACCGGTTAAATCAATCAGGCACAGCGAATACACCGTGATCCTGCGATTTTTTAATTGCGTTACCGGGTTTTCGTCAAAACGAGCCTTTTAGTTTTCGTCGAATTCCTGCGCACAGGTGGCGCGGAGCCAGAGAGGAGGAGGAGCCACGTCGCCCGCCCAAAACGCAATGCTTAGTGTTCCTTTTACGAAGCCGCTCCTTGTGGCTCAGTTTGTCGGTAGTGCCATGCTGGAAATGACCAGATTGTACAGTGGGGACAGAACGCACTTGTCCCTGCCTGCGGTGAAAGGCAGTGCGGCCATGTAATTCAGACACTGCATGTAAAGAAGTAGAAATTTGATACCTAACACAGTGTTAAGGTTTACAAATCCTGCGACTATAGATTGTACTTTTCTTTGCAGCTGGCACTTGAAGTCACACTCCGGTTCGGCTCTATGGTGTCCGAGATGGAACTCAAACTTCGCGAAACTCGAGCACTACTAAACAAAAAAAGTTTCCATGATATTGACCAGGACCTATGGCCCAGCAGGGAAGAGTTCTCTCTGATAAGCGAGTTAAGAGCTGTTTTCCACTCTAATGTACAGAACAGAACCAGTATGATTCTGAAAGCAGATATCTGAGGAAGCAGATTGTTAAAAAAGCATATCATCATTCTTCCAAAAAAGTCTGAGGAAAGGTGAGGAAAGACCTGTGACCTGTATACACAGTGGTTATAAATGTTGCTCTCTGAATGCTGCTTCTTACAGTTATGATCATGTCATGGAAATACCTCTGTCTGTGCTGCTATAAAAATAAAGCTCATTTCAATAAATACTGGAACTAGATAAAAACCTTCAAGTGTAACACTCAGATTGCCGATCCAAATTTCTTTTTTAATCCATGATCGGGCTTGCAGTCTTTGATTCTGGTCCAGAAGGCAAATATAACGGTTGAAACTACATTAAAGCATAGACTTTTAAAGTGATTACAATTTCCCTGCCTATAGCAATTAAACAACCGAAATTTATCGCTGCGTCTGCCACTTCTGACACACTAGTGGAATGCTTCATCTTCCCTTGAACTTGTGTGTGGAACTCTAGAAACACATTAAGGATACAATAATTAAGAAGTGTGATGCACCATTCATCCGCTCCTGCTTGTGGATGCCGATGTTATTATTCCACGCTCTGGATAAACGGCGCCACTGGACGCTGGTGTTTGACACAGATAGGCGCTTTATTCGGAGCAGCGTTTAGTTTTCTTTCTGTTGTAGTGCTCTAGTAAGGATGTGCAGCTAATGATGTCTAAGTGTCTTATTTTGAATCCTACAAAAAAAAAAGTTGCATTAAATCGTTTCAGAGCTAGTAACTGTGAACTTTTTCTATGCTTCGGTAACGGTTTAGTTTGAACATGGCGGCAAAGTTTTTGCTTTAGTTCCGGTTCGGCTAAAAATAGCAGTTCCGTTTTGATTTTGGCTTCGTTTCTTGTTTGACACTTGGTAGCAACCATTCTGCAAATTCATATCATAACGAAGCAATAAGATTAACATGTCGTATTATAAATTTCACAAGCAAGACTAAACAATTCACTTAGTTTTATGCACAAAATTTAACCGAAGCCTACTTTTTATTCAAGGGTCAGCATGAGGTTGGGTCGCTTCTGCCAGGACCATGTATCTTCATCGACAGCAGCCAGACGGCAGTTGTTCTCTACAAAAGGACGGTTCACCTTCCACCATGTTGTTTCTTGGAATACGCCTTGATAGAACTACTAACTATCTACTATGTCCTGAACCTTTCCTACCCACACTGTTTTGGGCAAACCTTAGGAAAAGTGCCAACAGTATTGCACGAGAGTGAAAGATTTGACAGGTGCCTCATGTCTTTTAAGCTAAAGATGATGCTTAAACAGTTGCAACCGATGCAGAAAGAAACACGCAGCGAAAAAATAGGTAGCGAGCACATTACCCACCAACTAACGGTTCGGCTATAAGTTTATGTGCACTTTGCTTTTAATGTTTTTTTTTCGATTATGCCAATTCTCAGATGTTTAAATCGTTACTTTTCTGGGCACTATTTTTGAAGGAAGTATTTTATGCCTAGTAATTCTGAAGAATAAGGAATTCAAATTGGGATTGTTATGGCATTTATGCTTTGTTACATAACAGCTCTTAATTGTGGAGTGTAGCTCAATGCTGCACAATTTCACCATGCATTGCTGTTGTCTACTGTCACTGTCTTATGCATGTTTGTAAACTGTGCACAATAGGGATCTAAACTTGATATTTGTTATACTGTGGCACATTGTTAAAACGGTGATTAATGGAAAGTGCAACACACAGCAAACGGTATGAAGCCGAACATTGGTTTGTTAATGACAAATGCCAGAAAACGGACGTTGGTTTTGCAGGAGTTATGCATTTCACACTGGCTTTGCTTTTCCAGGAAAAATCTGACTTGAGATCCCTGATTGGAATATTTAAAAGGCAGCATGCCTATTTTATGTGGAACAGCATTCCAGAGAAAACCTGCCTTCATTTACCTGGAACAGTGTTCCAGATACCTGTAGCTGGAACGCGGTTTCACAAGCATTAAGCGAAACATGGTTCCAGTTATTGCACCATAATATATGCGGAACAGTGTTCCACCTACTTTTATGGAATTTGGAACGCAGTTCCACCTAAATTAACTGGAACATTTTTGCAAAAATTTTCCACTTACTAACCGGAACTTATGTGGAACCAGCTTAAGAGTGTAGTGCTGATTGAGATCGCGTCATCAGAGAAGGCCAACGCCGGACACGAGTGCCGCGTCAGCGTGTGGCTTCGAGTCAAGCTTGAACTTTGAGTCGAACGTTTACGTAATTGTCGTGTCCAATCTGGGCCCATCGTTGGCCTTCTCTGACGACGCCACCTCCTTTAGCATTACGGCTTTGTTATGTGGTATGTGTTGCGCCGCAGCGTCACTAGGGTCAGCGGCACCTGGGGTGGTAGCCCGCCGTGACCGGCCCCCTCCCCTCTACCGCCAATCTCGTAGCCCTGCCGCGACACTCTCCCTTCTCCCCAACCCCGCTCTCGTGGCCGCCGCCACATCGTCTTCCCCTCCTTTTCACTGCCCAGCTGCATCCCCTGAGCGCTGTACCGTGGGCGGCCCACCCGTCCCCCGCCCCCCTCCCCGCTTCACCCTTATGACGCCATTATGAGCGCGTGCTCAGTTTCTGCTCATGCCGTCGCCGGTTGTTCTTCGCTCTGGGTTTCCGAAATAGCTGTACGTGGGCAGTGATGCGCGTGTGTGTAGTTAAAACGATGGATGCTGTTCCCTCTGCGAGTGATATGAAAGCGGTTCCGTTTACAAGTGGTATATATGTGGTTCTTTCCACGAGTGATATGGATGACCTTATCCAAGGGCTTCGACGTACTGTGATGTGCAGAGTACAGAAAAGGGGCAAAACAGATGACAGGAAGATCCATTGGTGGATTCTTGGGGAATCCGTTAGCATGACCCTTGGAAAACGCCCGACACCTCCTGCTTTGGTAAACGCTAACACTGACCCTGTAACAAGGCCAAAAAGAGGAAGCAAAAGCGAAAGCCAAAAGAAAAAAGTGAAGGGGTCAGCGTTAGGGTTTCCTAACGGAGGAAGCGTGTAGCGTTTCCAACTGTCATGCTAACGCATTTCTTATTTATCTGCGTGACTGGTTTAGCTGAAGATTGCATACGCGCATAGACGACGAGCGCCGTTACAATACGTGGAGCAAGTCGTCTGCTTTTTACGCAGGAGTTGCAGGGACGACGGAAAGACGCCGAGCTCTGATTGAAGGATAGTGGGTATGCCTCAAAGCAAGTTGCCCTTGAGGTATACCTACTACCCTTCATTCAGAACCAATCAGAGCTCGGCGCAGTTTTGACTTCACCACAACCCCTGCTAAAAAAGCAGACGAACTTGCGCTCCGCTTGTGACTCCACATGCCAGAGTCTTCGGTGGCAGCGCATGCGCAATTCGTACCAGAGGGCCCATCGTACCAAATGGGATGTGCAAAAACGGTTACTTAAAACTCTAATATTAGATTAAAATTACAGAAATCTTACCTACTTATCTTCATTCACACATTTTAGTAAACCATTCTCCTGTCGGAGACTTGGTTCGAGCATTCCTCAATAGAAAACTCGTACAAACCATAAAGGAATGGATAAATGGTAACGGCTACAACTAATTTTAATGCTATCGAAAGTGATCAGGTTAATCTTGCGATTGCTTTCTAGTAAATGTAGTCAAACAATTAAAATATTTCTCCAAAAAGATTTTGTTCACAAATGATCTGAATAGTTGTTGTCAGTACCGTACAACTCTGGATGTTGCATAATTGCGTGAACTTCGCGAACTGTTTTATACAGCATACATTTTCAAGAAATACTAGTGAAAAAAGCTAACACGATTTGGTCTTCAAACGAAGAATGTAACTTCAAATGTAGTTATTGCAAGAGAAACAGGGCAAACAAGCTTGCTGGTGTGTTTGATGTAACAAGGATTAGCCATTTCTTACAGCGAAGCTGTTTATGGCTAGGGTTCCGAGGATGTTTCGTGTGCGTGTACAAAAACTCTACGATCGCACCGCACTTATACACCTTTCCAAAAAACACTCGACCCCAGGGGCAAGAAACTGTTTTCGAGCCCAGTCACTGAGTTTGAGGCTAGACTCTCACCGGCGTCCCTCCTAACCCTAACCGAGTGGACTGTGATTTCAGTAGGCGCAGCTTGCGTAGGCGCAGTTTCAGACGCTGCTGGCAGCTAAATTCTCGTCTTTTCCCGCTATCTATTGTGTTTCATGCTACATGTATTTTCCCGAGGACATTAAGAAAACATTGTGCCACATTTGAAAAAAAACAAAAAAATCTAAACTATTTTTGTTGGGTTCGCGCGCGACAGAACGAATGCGACTGGAATGTATAGTTCCAGTTATTTGTTTTCAAAAATAAATTGCAACAGAAGAGGGCCGAAAGGCATGCATTTTTCACGCTCACAAATAACGTGTTTACCGATGGCCAGGACACGGACATACAATTGAGGAAGTGTTAACATTCGAACAATATATCGTACGTACCACACGATGCAGCGTTATCCGTAAAAATTTTATTTGAGAAAGATCTCAAATAACACAGTCACAGTCGACGAGAGTCACATCTTGACAATCGGACGGAATCCGAGATGACTTCGTTTTGGGGCACGTTTTGGGGAGAGCTTCCTCTTTTCACAACCGCACCAAGGCAAAGAAACAAACGCGACTGACACGTTTCCCACCCCAACCCGGACAACTATTTTTGCAGATGACTGAGGATTCTACGCGGATTATCTCTGGGAGGGGGGAGAACAATGTTCGCAAAATCGCGTCGAGGGCCGTTCGACGTCCTTCACCTCCTTCGTTTCCCGTGAATCTCGAGCAGAAAAGCCTGAATGACAGGCACTTACCAGCCTTATTTCTCACAATGAAAGATAACACAAAAAAAGTACGCAGCACGCATAAAAAAAAAAAAAATTAAGGGGAAACTTTGAAGAGGGGCGAGAAAACGTCGAATGCAAAACGGCTAAAATGTAGGTAGAGAACTCCGCTGAGCGGGTCTTCACAGTCCCAGAGAGCGGCAGAAAATTTCTAGCTGATAGAGGGCGCGAGAGTCGCACCAGCCGCATCAGCATCAGCAACATGGCGGCGGCCTAGGAGTGTTTTTTGGAAAGGTGTATACGCCGCACGTGCTTGCGTCTACATCAGTAACTGTTCTAAAGAGAATGCCTAAAACAAATGACACCTTGCACGCGCGTTTTTCGAAGCTTTTTTTTTTTGGTTATTTACTTCGAATCTTTTACACGGGAAAGGCGTGCGCATGCAGCGTATAGACCACCATTCCCTGCATTCTCCTTAAAGCTTGGGTAATTTAGCAATTTGTGTGTGCGTGACCAAAAACTCTACGCTTGCACCTCCCTCTCTTTGTCGTCGTTCCAAGCGCTCGCGTGCCTAGTTTCCTTTGCTTCCGCTCTCCTGAGGGTGGCGGTCCCGTCACACGTGTCTAGTTTCCTCCGGCACCTCTGGGCAGCGATAGTCGTCCTCACAAATGTGTGTATATAGATGCAGGGTGTTTTTTTTTTTTTTTAAGCTTAACAGATTTGTTTAAAAAAAGCAGTGAAAGTTACACTTATGCCGCTTGTGGAGGTGAGTAATGCGGCCAGGGGGACATATTATAGGGGGCTAATCGTAAAGATCAGTCGACTAATTAATTAAAATGTGTTAAGCAACTTTTTAATAATGAAAATCTACATATAGTTCCAATTAGAAACTTGCTCAGCGTCATCGAAAACCACTAAATCAGTAATTTTCAAAAAAAATTTCAGCGCATGACAAGCGTAGTAGTGCACTAAAATTACCACTCGTGGAGCAGGTACAAAGCTAGCGGTTGCGATAAGACTCCCGCGCGATTTTTCCGTCTCTTATCTAGCACCAGCCTTGTACCTGCTCCACGAGTGGTAACTTTAGTACAATACTACGCTTCTCCACGCGCCGAAATTCTTTCTGAATATGACTGATTTAGTGGTTTTCAATGACGCTGAGGAAGTTTCTAGTTGGAACCATATATCTATTTTCATTAATTAAGAAGCTAATTAACAAATCTTAATTAATTAGACGACTGATCATTACGATTAACCCCTAGAATATGTCCCACTGTCCATATAACTCACCTCCACAAGCGGCATAAGTGTAATATTCACGGCTTTTTTTAAACAAATCTGTTAAGCTTAAAAAAAAACCTGTATATATATATATATATATATATATATATATATATATAAAGAGAAGGACAAGTTGTTGTTTTCCCTTTTCAATTCCGTTTTTCTTCTTTTGTTGTAATGGGAAGGCAGCGCAGAGTCCGCAATCCCAAAGAGTAACGCGTCTACGAAGAGCAACGGGGGGAACGGCAACGAGAATGTCAACGGCGGCGGCGGGCGGCACGTGTGCGTGCGTACCTTTCGTCAAGATGACCACCGATCAAGACAGCAAATGTGTTCGGGCCTTTGTTCAATATTCTGTGTCACGTCTGCATCGTGTACTTCGCTGGTCATCCACCTTCAGAGCGTGGAACGGCGCCCAATTTTTTTATTTTACAGTACCAATACTTATGACAATTACGTGGAGTTGCTTTGAACTGTTATTTTCTAGGGTATGTTTTGCTATTTTCTTCACTAAGATTGTAAGCTGTTGTAATCCCTCTCGTCCAATTACCTGAAATGAGGTAGAAGTATGTACGAATAAATATATAAAATATACTAGTGTGGTGTAAATTGCTCAATTCGAGTACTTATAGAAGTGGCACAACTTTCTGCTCGTTTATAGGTAGTATTTACTGGTGTTCATTACTGCGTCAATTTCATCTGAGTACGTGTCGAGGGCAGTCATTAATAATAATAACAATAATTGTTTGTTTATTGCTACCAGCATACAAAAATTTGGTATTGCGGATGCATCAAAGCCAACGAGTGGCTTGTGCGACGCCATCCTCCAATAAAAAAAAAACGATATGTAGCAAGGGTAGTTACTGAAAATACAATAACATAAAACAGACAAAAAAACAAAACAAAACAAATGCAAACATAATTCCATGAAGTTAGTCACGCTAGTAATAACTTGAAGATTTTACGCGAAAAGATATTATGTACAGACTAAAACGGAAATCAATAGCAATGTCAAAGCAAAATAAAATACCACAAAACTGGAAAATATGCGACAAAAAAATCACGGAAGGTCTTCTGTTAAAATGTCCTGCAAACAGCAGAGTATTCATTAATATTCTAGAAAGGCAGGCGCTTAAAATTGGCACACATTACTAAGCAAAATGAGTCTGCGATAGTTCGCTACTAAAACGAAACCAATAGTTCGCTATTAAAACGAAATACCTTTAAGCATCTTTTTAACTTTGCTCAGGGATGTTTGGTTTAGAAGTTCAGGTGGTAAGTGAGAAAAAATATATGGCACATAAAACGCACGCGTACTTTCGCCATAACGAGTGCGGGAAAAAGGTATGTGAAAAGGGTGAGTATGTCGAAGATCGCGTGTGGGTGGGCTTAAGATTTTGAAATCAGAATTCCAAAAGTGCCGCAATACCACTGAATGAACATAAAGGGTTTGGAAGTTGGGTAGTTGCAAATATTCGAAAAGATTAGCGTTGTCAGGTATTTTAAGTTTATAAGAGATACTTTTCAGGATAGCTTTCAGGATGCAGTCCACCCTGGTTTTCCAATAGTCAGAAGAATGGTCGAAAACGGTGATGGAGTAGCGAAGGACGCTATAAGCAAGCGAATGGGCAATCATTCTTGTAACAGATACAGGAAAAAAATGTTTTGTATTATATAGTAGGCACTAATGCTTCTTAGTTTTTTACAGATGTATGTAAAATGAGCATTCCATTTCAGACCACTATCAAAATACATGCCTAGATACTTCACGCTATCTGTATACTCAACCGGAATGCAGTTGCATTGATGGCAGAAAGAAGAGTGCAGAACTAATGGAATGTTGAGAGTGACTGTTTTGAGTGGATTATAGAAGCATACTAGTTTTGTGTTTTTAACATTAATATCAAGAAGGTTTTTTTTGAACCAGTCCATAATTGCTATTGCTTAAGATTGCAACTGGCTGATGGAATTGGCATAGTTGATGTGTTGGGTCATAATTACAGTGTCGTCCGCGTATTGATATAGCTTACATCCCGGTACCATGGTGGCGATGTCATTGACAAAGATGTTAAACAAAAGTGGTGATAGAATAGACCCCTGTGGTACTCCGGCTTTTAGTGCAGTTCGAGAACTCTGAAATCCAGATGCGCACACCAGTTGAGAGCGATGAGAAAGATAGTTTTTAAGAAGGGAGAAAAATGAACCACGAAAACCTAGGCTGTACAGTTTCTTCAACAGTATCGTATGGCTTACTGTGTCGAAAGCTTTGGACACATCTAAGAATAGTGCGGAGGTGACAAGATTGTGATCGAATGCTGAGTATAGGTGATCTGCGAAATCTTCTAGAAGAGGCTGAGTGCCCTTTCCTTGCACAAAACCAAATTGAGTTGGAGATAAGATATTAAATTTTTCTAAAAAAGATGTCATTATATTAAACACATGCTTTTCGAGGATCTGAGCGATGATGGGCGAGAGAGAAATCGGACGATAGTTTGCAATATTGTTTCTGGTACCACCTTTATACAAAGGACGTACTATAGATGTTTTAAGTTCATTGGGAAGTATCTTGGTTTCAATAAAACCATTTAGCATAAATAAAAGTACGTCTTTCAGAATGCCAATATTTCTGCGGAGGTCAGATAGGCGAATTCCGTCTATACCAGGGGACTTGTTGTTCTTGAAACTAGACAAAATGGAATATAGATCAGCTTCCTGAAAAGGCGGAAGGAACGCTGAAGAAGAGACTAGGTTATCAAATGCATCTAGGCTATCTCTTGCCTGACCAGAAAAGGTAGCAAAAAAAAAAACCGTTAAAATCCTCTACAATCGATTGCAAATTATCTCCAAAATGTCGTTTCAGTGTATCATCAATGAAGTGTCTTTGGTGTCCTCGGAGTTCATTTATCAAAGACCAAGTTTTACGGGCATCCGAATAAGATTGGGAGAATTTCCTGTGATAATAAATGCGCTTAGCTGATCGAATCATCACGTTTACTTTGTTACGGCAGGATTTAAAGAGTATTCGTAGGTGTGCATCATGGGTGAGCGACGGCAGCGAGCCCATAGTGCATTTTTTTCCCTTATCGCATCTAAAATATTCGCATTCAGCCATACAACATCAGGGTTGCGTTTCTTTACGAATATTTCTCTCCGGCATCTTTCATAGAACTGTTTGAAAACCAGCACAAACTTTGGATAAACGTCGGTGTAGTTAACGGTCCTCAAAAAGTGGTTTCAGTCAAAAGCTGAGACCAATTTATCAAAGGCCGTGGTGTCGATACCTGTAACATTTATGCGGCCTGACGTTTCGCGCGATTTAAGAACGCCGATCGACCAGCGGCAGGCCACAAAGTAGTGGTCGGCAAGTTTTTCCTTTATAACTGCTGATTTCACGACAGTCGAAGATGTTCTTAGGTTAATATGGTCAATGCATGAGGAAACAAGTCTCCCTAAAAGGAATTCTTCACGTGTTGGACAATTAATAACGGACTCAATACCATGAGTTGCCAAAGTGTTGAGGTAATTGCATACATTAGATTTAGACCCATTCAAGGTATCTATATTAAAGTCTCCTATAATGCATAATTGACTATACGAACTCAGATCAGTAATATTTTCTTCAAATTCTACGAGAAAAGACCCTATATTTGTGGACGGTGGTCTATACATTGCGTGCAAACATATGGAATTGATTGAATTTTCCACAGAAAGGGCAATGAACTCGGCCTGAGCGAACGTCAACGAAATATTTGAAAATGACCATTTATCACTCACGAAAACCGCGATACCACCACCATGACCCATATCTCGAGTGGAAAAGGTACCACGATAACCCGGTAAAGAAAACTGATCTGTTGCAGAAGAGGGGATGTTAATTTCTGTTAAGACAAATACATCTACTGAAGAAGCAATTGCTCTTGAGGTAATTTCGAACTCTGCCCAATGTTTACGTATGCTCCGAATATTAACGTGTACTACACAAAAAAACGTTTCCTCACAATTTCCAAAAAAATTTCGAAGAGATAAAAAGTTTGAAACCTGAGCGAAATCTGCCATACATCTAAAGAATCTTTTCAAGGTCTAGCGAACTGTTCATTCTCGCAGGTAGAGAACCCACCGCCTTCTTTGCGTAGATTTTAGCTCTGGTTACGCAGACGAACTTATAGCCCTGCTCCTTGCCCTTCTGTCTTGCCCGCCAAAACAGCTCCTTGTTCGCGTGGCTCAGGTTGTCATTTAAGTACAGTCTGGGAAGAGAACTATCCTGACCCAGCGAACGAAGCGTACCCCGCGCTGCCATCCAGGATTCCTTCATGTGGACAGACGCGAATTTGATCAGAATCGGTGGGTTTTTTGCATATTTGGCTGGCAAGCGGTGAAGAGCAAGAATGTCAGATTTCTGAAAGTTTGAGATCTTCAGTTTTTTCGATAGATTCTCAGCAAACGACATAAGATCTTCATGAGGTGAGACAGGAAGTCCGTGCACTTCCAGGTTTGGCAGACGGCTGTGCTGCTCGTTGTCGTTTAGGGTGACCCGCATCTCTTGAATCTCGGATGCCTGCGCCTCCACTGTTGACTTTAAATGAGAAAGCTCCGTTTGCAGGGCTTTGCCATTCGTTTCGTTGGTGGTCGCCAACTTGAGGAGGCGGTCATAGTCGGCCGAAAAGAAATCCATTGAGCGTTGTAGGCCGTTCACAGTCTCCCTTAGACTCTCGACAATGGGCTTGAGGGCTAAAAGTTCGTTTACTTTGGCCGACAGTGTCATAAGGGAATCGACGCTGCCCTTCAATGACAGTAATCCCTCCAGCTTCTCATTCATAGCTGTTAGTTGTGAAGAGAGCAGTCCTATCCCTTCAGAGGAGCTTGACGACTTCGGCTCAGATGCTCCCACCTGACCATCCTTCCCACGACACGCACGGCACTTCCATTTTTCTCGTTTCGTTTGTCCCATGGTGATGAAGGTCTTATCAGCAATCCCAGAGCAAGATTGTCCCAGATGGTAATTGGACTTGCAATCCGAACACGACATGTGCCTGCCATCGTTGATTATAGACTTGTTACATGCCGTGCACTCTATCATGTGGATCGTTGGGGAATCCATATGCATAAGGGAATTCGCTGAAGTGTGTGAAACGTAGTCGGGAGGTCGAGGCACTCCTCTAAGTATCGACTCGAGCCACTGGGGCAGGTAACTGGTCAGGATGGTGAGTAACTGCGCTACGACTGAACGACTGGCCGGCAGTACTGGGTTCCAGCGATTACGCTGTCAGACACGCAGGGCTAGGTCGAGCTGACTCGTGCAACTGCAGAAGAAAGCCGCCGCTCACCATGGTACTGGGGCAGCGGTAGTTGCTAAGAGGCCTTCTAGAGCTCCATTGCAGCTGCCAAGCTTGAAGGATTCTTCCAGCGCCGACCAACGTTCTGTTGAGCCCGGCTGTTTTGAGGCTTGCGTAGATGAAAATCTTTCGTCGAAGCAACCATCCAACTGACAAATTATGGCCGTGGATAAGGAATTTCAGTGTAAAATGCACAGACTGATGGAACGGTATGTCTGGCCTGTGACTTCTTCTTCCTTCTTCGACATTAAAACAAAGCTTCAGCAATTTGCGTATACACTATCAAGATTTTCGTTCTTGGCTGATAATACGTGGAACCTTGTCTCGAGCACACACTGTGAACCACAAACTCAGAGATATGGAGATCAGTAATTTACACAAATTCCTGCCTGAGTAAAATGCCAAGATGCGGCGATGTCTTGTTTGCGCTAACCGCGTTGCGCATTATATCTATGAATATGCACAGTGGTATAAAAGGCGCCCGCCGACGAAAAAGATTTGTACATTGGCCGCGACCTGTAATTCCTGAACGTTTAAACTGTACAGCCAGGAAGGAGGGGAATTATAGGACAGATGTTAGGTACTTCTATTCGTGGAAAACACAGGATAGTTGTTTTAGCATTTATTTGTTTTAAATGGGTGTCGCACAACCCTCATCAATACGAAATACCTACTCAGAGCGCCTGATGTATTTGAAATAACGAAGGAATAGCACGTATTGTTTTATACGGTATAGTTGAAATATGCAAACAAAATGAACCGTACTGATCGGAACAAAACAAAAAACAAAAAAATCGCAATGAAGTCCGCGAAAGATAAAATCTCTGACGGCGCGGTTCTGTTAATTCATTTGCATATTTCTACTAGTTCGTCTCTAGAGACGACGTCAGATGACGAAAATTGCTCGTTCTATACGCTAATTCACTCCCTGGCCGCTAGAGCTATGAGGTCTGCTGTCGACTGTGTTCTGACAGCGATCTACTGCGACGCTCGCTTTATGCTATCAAGTTCCTTGTTCGCATGAAGCTAGAGCTATGCTTCAATTCACACTAATGAGGCATTCACACGGTCGGTTGAACTGCATTCGCGGTTCAACCGCCAGTTTAACAATTTAACGCGCATTTGCTGATGAAAATGAGCGGATCCGTTTTGCGGTTGCTATTCGAACACTTTTGTATATACCGCTTCTCCCCTTGAGGTACGATGGTATCAAAAAAATACACCCCCCTTCCCCCCCCCCCCCCCCCCCAAAAAAAAAATGGTTATAGAGTACAAGACACGGTGACGTCAAACCGAAACCACCGCGCTTTTCAGACAGATAGCGCCTCGCTCAGTAGACAATATATATATATATATCAGTTTTTTTAATGCGAAAGCTTTAACATCCCACGGAGGGAAGCCGTCGCCGTCTGTAAAAGCAAACAACAAAAAAAAAAAAAAACGCGAAAGAATTGTCGCTTTTCTTATTGGCCGAGCAAAACGGCTGCTAGATAGCCATTCGCGGCCGCTTACGAGAGCGCGCGCTCGGCCACTGTTCTCGTGTAAAGCCTAGTTCACATGCAGCGGTTTTGGCCCTAGAGCGGCGCGATTTCTGCCGTCGCGGCGTTCTGGCCAGCACCAGCGGTTGAGCGGCACGAGCGCCGCGACGGCAGAAATCGCGCCACTCCAGGGCCAAAATCGCTGCATGTGAAACCCGCTTTAGGGCCAAAATCGCTGCATGCGAAACACGCTTAAAGGGGCACTGACACATCAAAATCATATTTTATTTTACTATCCGAAACGATTGAAAACGATGCCTGGACATTACCCTCAAAATTTGAAACTTGGGAATTCCGTATTTCTGAATTAAAAAAAAAACAATTTCCAAATGCCGAATTTGAAGTTCCCGCGCGATCCGCGCCAGTGCAGTGAGTCAAAGTTTGCGGTCTCCTGCGACTCGACTTTCTTTCAGACCTCCGCTCCACGCTGTGAAGCTAAGCGCCGTTGCTACCGCGACCCGAAGCGAGGAGGAGGCGAGCAGGCGGGATAGAAGGGAGCCGGTGCGGGGAAAAACCGGTTTCCTCCCCGACTCGCCGATAATCCCAAATACTTTCCTCTGCTCGAGCGCCGCCAAGTTGTCCGAGGTTTCCGAGGGAGAACACAAATCCAGGAAGCGACATCACACCGAAATCTTATTTTCAGTATTTCAAAAAGAAAGGCCGTAGTGCGTTCGTAATTGCGTTAAAAAACATGTTTTACGATTGCCGTTATTAAATGTTATAGAAAGGTCGCCTACAAAGCTTCTAAATTTCCTGATTTTTGACGTCACCGATCAAAAGAAGCAAGGAGGTGAGCGCGGGAAATATAAACGCCAAAAATAAAAAGGCGCGCGCGCGCGCGGGGAAATTTTTTTTCGCGATGCGGTTTTTTTTTGCGTGTCTATGACTACAACTTGCATCGTTTTAGACAATAAAAAAGAATACGACCTTTGGGGTGTCAGTGCCCCTTTAAGGCGTTGTCGGAAAAAAAAAAAGGGGGGGGGGGGGTGGGGGGGGGGGGGGAGGGGGGGGGGGGGCTGCGGCAACTCGAAACGTGGCCGTCCACGCCAGTACACCGCAAACAAACTAAGTTGCAATTTTTGCAAGTAGTTTTCATCTCGTGACTCGCAATTGCACCTCCATATTTAAGCATCAAATTGAGCACCAATTCACTAGAAACTGTTTGAAGCTGATTTTTGGGGAGTTTTTCCACCGTTTGGTGAAGTTTCAAGTTTAAACGTGGTTATGAAATGCACTCGTACCTGAAAGGGTTAAGCCCCAGAGCAGCCGACGCTAGGAACCGATGGAGCCAATCAAAACAACGCTAAAAACTGCATCGTCATGGCGTCATCTCTTTACGTTCGCCATCACTAATTCAACGCAGCGCATGCACAGTTCCGACAAATCTTCGCCGAAGGCGTCCGCCATTAAATTGCAAACGCTCTCCACGGTTTCAGGTGGACCTTCTCTTCAATCCAGACTTCTTAAAAAATTCATCGCGGCTCGCGCCCCTCTTTATCACTGCTCGCATACGGTGCCCTCCACCCTTCCCTTGTAGCTACCATAGCACCAGCGATTCTGTGTGACCGGCTGCGTACGGACTTAGAGTGAAATGGAGTATGCCACCCCTCCTTTTTCGGAATCTTTCCCACCTCCAAAAATCAGAGCTAGGCTTTCAACCGGGAACACACCTTGGCTTCCAGTGCCGGGAATGTTGAGGAAGCCTCCCTGAGTGTGTCCTCCGGGCGTGCCCCCTTGCTGATCCCCCTGCTGTCCGCCACCTCCGGGTCCGGCACCCTCGCTCAGGTTCTGCTTGGACAGCGAGTGCTGCATCGGGTTGGAGGGCACCCCGTGCGGCGCCAGGTGCGACGACTCTTCGACGACCAGGTGGGGTTCATCGTCGTCGTCGCTGAAGGCCGCGAAGCCCCGGTCCTTGCGGTAGTAGTTGACGAAAACAAAGGCCACCAGGACCACCAGGCAGGCGAAGCCGTAGGCCCGGAACGTGACCTGCGTGCCTGTCACGTTGACCGCGAGGGACGCGGGTCAGTGGAATACCAATCTCTAGATATATAGCTTTATGTTAAATAAATGTTAGAGGAAAAAAAATATGGCTAGTTGGCGAAAGCCGCCGCCCGATACAAAGGATTCAGCTCCATCCGTCCATCCATCCACCTAGAAGACAAGACATGGGCATGACGTCATCCTTAATTTATCCCAACGTTGGTTGATCCCCGAGCCGCGTCAAGGGATAAACACGTCGAAGCCCTCTCAGAGTCGCTACAAAACGTCAGACGCGTGCATGTAGGCGCCGCCGCTCGCTAACGTCGCGCCCGTTATGAGGCGATCCGAAACGCGCTGATGGCGATGCCGACGCAAGGTAGGCGGCGCTGTGTGAGTCCACTATAGGCACGACGTTTGTGGGTGATGGCACAGGTCTTACCTTCTAAGGCTAAGTGATATTGGTCAGCGACGATTCGAGTTTCAAAGAAGGCACGCTTGCTTCGACCAACGACCGCCGTCTCTCCGTGAATTCGTTATTCAGGGATCGATTTTTTTTTTTTGCGGCTCCCTTTTTTTACTTTGTCTAATTATGTACCGGCCCGTGTAAATCAGGGAACACGTGAGCGGCAAAAACGGGTGCCTCGCTCTGATTCCCATAGCAACAGACCAGGACGCTGTGACGTCGACCTGTGCCAAGCCGCCACGTCAAAGCGTGCGCGCAAGTTGGCATAGAAACTGTCGCGCCGTGCCCGTTTTTGTCACTCATGTGTTCCCTTCTTAAAGTGGTGATAGTGCCGTTGCTGACGATGTGATCTTTCCCTCGCGCGTGACAACGGCACCATCTCCACCACAGTTGACCGTTCCGACAGCTACGATGTCCACGCCACTGATCTATCTTGTAGTAGGTTGAATTGATGATCGGGGCTTGTGTTGCTGGGGTCGAGTGGCGCCACCGGCAGCCATCACTTGACACCAACTAGTCCTTGGGACTCTGTGGGAAAAACGAGAAAATGTGCCGTTTCCCCCGTTTCTAAGCTGTTGTCGGCGCTGAAAATAGTTGGCTACTTTTTGGGAAGCCTGTCAAACGGCTAGTGTAAAGACGTTTAAATTGACAGATCTCACAGTTCTTATAAATACTTGTTTTGTGGTCAAGAATGACTCCGATGGACGAAAAAATGTAGTGGAGCTCAAAGAGACAAGAGTTACATATAGAGTTATTCCGGAGTCTGTGGCAGTTTTAATGAGTTGGGTTTAGCTGACGACAAGCTTGAAGGCTTTGCTACGCGTAATTTGCTTACTACCGACCCTGAAAGTCGCCGTCAAGATGAAAATTTGTTGACATTCATCAACTCTTAGGCTCCCCCGAGGATGGTCTTATTGACGGCAAGTTCCTTTGTTTACTTCAAGCTTGCCACCTCAGCCGTGTGTACTCTGACACCTTAGATTTTTTTTAATGGACGTTCGAACGCTTGACAATTAACAATTCGAACTCCAAACACCCGATATATTGATCGGAGCCATATCATAATATACTCATCTTTAAGAACCGCGTAGAAGCTTTAATATTTATACGTTTGTGTGCTTGTCCCATAGACTAGCGTCTATGGCCTGGTGTCAAGCAACGGCCGCTGGTGGTGCCACCAACAGGCTTCCGATCTGCGATCCAGCCTACTAAATAGAGATCAGTGATCCACACCTGATAACGATACGATGCGTAAGCAGGGGCGCCTCCAACGTGTTGATTAGTCAAAATGTCGGGAACAAATGTTAATGAAAAATTCACACGTAGAGCTAAGGCGTTACAAGTAACATAATTACTTGTAATCTGTTACTGTTTGAGCTCTGCTGTTGTTATTTATGTTATTATTATTATTATTATTATTATTATCATTAATTAATTTTATAACTTGGTTGTTAACGAATGACTGACAATTACTCTTTACATTCTTTCATTCCTTCAATGGCGAGGAATGGTTAGGAGAAGGGCGATTCAGTGTGCGCCTAGCTCGATTGCAACACGATGGCTGGGTTGCGTTGCGGGGCTCCGTCCCGGAGCACCGTTTTTTCTAGCGGGAACCCGTCCCAAAACCCCGCTAAAAAAAAAAAAAAAAAAAGCACGATAGGATGGTGCTTTTAATTTTGAAATTGTTTTTACGCTCAGCCAAGTTTGGAGGTTTCAACCGTCTACAGACAAACAACGGGCCCAGAGCTCTTGTTGGAAAACAAACAGGCTTGAAGCGCCGAGTCACAAAAGAGTAGAATAATAATGGCCAATAGGAATTGTCGCATGGCGTCGGTGAGCGACCGCTCACCGACGCCATGCGACAATTTTCGCTTAGCGAGGCGAAGAGGCCCTCCTCTCTTCCGCCTTGTCCCCCACCTGAAAAAAAGAAATCATCTGTATTTTATTTTATTTGTCACACGAAGCTGGGCCGGGGGGATGTGAGTTTCTTGTTGATATTTCTGTCTAGGCGTACCCGCCCCGCAAACACAAAAAGGCCGCCGATAGGGTTTTGCCCTTTATCCCGTCTGACTGAGCTGGAAAAGTCAGATATTGGCTAGGCCAATCGTTTATGCGCCTTTTTCCACGTGACCTCGCCCTAAAATATTGACAGTAAAAATAGGGTATGAACTATGCTGTCAGGTTCAGAGGGTCCATAAAATGGTTTTTCGACTTCTTCCTCCTAAGCTTAAAGGGGTCATGAAACGATTTTTCTACTTCTTCCTCCTTAGTTTTAATCCTCAACTCAAATGCGAATTGTGAGATCACGTGGTCGTGACATTCCTTCGGCACCAGTGCGATGACTCATAGCTTCCAGTGTGCTTTTTATGCACACCATAGAACTTGTCATTCCCCAGTGACAATAAGTTCCGTCAGGGCACTCATTGGCCACGAACGCGAATCCAAATATTCGTCGACGGATTGATTGTTGACGAGCGCTTACGTCCGAGTGACGCAGTTCTCGTATCCAATGCGTGAGCTGGGCTCTGTGACGTCAGTTTGGCGCCGGTCACGCGCTTTTGGAACCGCGGATGCATCACAGTGAAAAGACGGAGAGCTTTCGAAGGCAAGAAGGTACCAAATAGTCCGCTATGTTTTCAAATGTTCGTACCGAAAAGCTAGCTTTTGACTTTCTAGCCTCTTTCTTTTGGGCAACTAAACGATATGCGATTAGTAAAGTCCCAATTTAAAATCATTCATCCCAACCCAAATTTTGTTTCATGGCCCCTTTAATCCTTAACTCAAAAGCGTAATGAGAAGTCCCGTGGTGCTGACGTGGCTTGGGCACCGAAAGCGTTGACTGCAAGCTTCCACTGTGCTTTTTTAGCACGCTTGTCATTCATAAGCGATGATAAGTGCCGTCACGGCACTCATTGGCCACGAATGGGAATGCGAAAATTCGTCCACGGATCGATTGTTGACGATCGCATCTATCCGAGTTACGCATTGCTCGTGTCCAATGTTTGAGCTGGGTTCCGCTAACGTGCTCAGACACCGCGGATGCATCAGAGTGAAAATTCGAAGTGGGTTCGGAGGGCAAAAAATACAAAATAGCCTGATATAAAACAAAAAGTTCGAAAAGCACGTTTTAGGCTTTCTACTCTCGTCCACTAGTTTTATTATGGCGTACCAAACAAAATTCGTTGAGTAAAATCTCAATTTAATTCAGCCGGAAATCAATTTCATGGTCCCTTTAATCAGAGATCGGCGGTAAACTCTAATTGCAGTCACTTACACTAGCAGGCAATGAGCTAATAGGAGAGCACTGCCGAAATGGTTTTGGACTTCGAAAGTGCACCTTAAGTTCTTAGAAACAAGAAAGTTAGAGGGAGTTCAATAAGGGGCCGGCTGAATTCATTGTCAGGAAACTGTACTATCGGGGAAAAATGAAATGCGAACAGAGGAGCACATGGCTCGCGGTACAGGCTGCGCCGTCTGGAAGTGAGCCTAAGAGCGAGGGTGCGTGGTCTACTCCGACGTGTTCACGCCCCTCCCTCTGCGCTCCCCAAGCTTCAGTAGTGCGCCTCTTAGCGTGCTGAAAGCTATCACCGCTATCTTTGCTGGCTCAGCGCTTGCGGTGGAAAGAAGCTCGCCGCACTCGCCGAGCAGGCAAAGATAGCGGTGACAGCTTTCAGCGCACTGAGAGGCGCACTGCCGAAGCTGGGGGAGCGCCAATCGAGGGGCGTGAACACATCAAAGTAGGCCACGCACCCTCGCCCCTAGGCTCACTTCCAGGCGGCGCAGCCAGTACCGCGAGTCACGCGCTCCTCTGTTCGCATTTAATTTTTCCCCGATAGTACATGCACGACTTCACACTGGACACCAAACTATAGAGTAAAAGAAGATGCCATGGTTTTTCTGAGAATAAGTAATGGCTAACATGGACACTGGAGTTCAGACAGGGTAGGACGACTGTGAACTCGTGAGTGACGTGGATGCAACCTCGTAAGTTATAATGATACTTTTGAAGATTCCTATGAGGCATATTAAGTATGACTGCAAGGTCGTGTGCTAATATCTCCTGCGAAAAGTTGGTTCTGACGAGAGTGGTGAGAAACAAAAAGGGAAGATCAAGTGGGTGATTCGATCGGATAGCAAACTTCATTTATCAACAATCTCCAAAATGTGCCTCAAGGCAAGCACCGCGTACTGCTCTCACTTCAAGTCGGTTTTATATTGGTGGCCAAGAAAAGCACTTAGTTTGTCACCATGCCGCAAACATAGAGCACCAAAGCTTCAGGAGAGCCGCGTCTTCCAGTTCCCTGATGGCGAAATTGGATTGTTTGAAATGATGCACGTGCATCCACCACCTTAGTGCGATCTTTGCATGATCGTGTGATTTAATTTTGTATCGGTTGAACAACGCAATGGCCACTTATTCCGAATACTAGCTTAAGTCGTTCATAACTTAAGAAAGTTTTTGGCCTAATATTATTGATACTAACAAAAAGAATAGATAGTACTAAGTTTACATACTTTGCGTTCTAGTTTGATGGGTCAAAATAAGTTCACTCATCAAACACGCAGTAGCCATTGCATGTTCTATGCGCGATGGTTCGGAACAACGCAAAAGTAATAAAATAAAGTGAAAGAGTAAGTATTCGATTACGTTTTACGAACTTCAGTTTGTGTCGGTAATCTGTTACATTTAGGCCAAGGAATTGTAATTCTATTCAGTTACCTTTTAAAGTCACGGTAACAAGTCTAACTAACAACGTACATAAAGACGTTTTAAATGAGATAAAATTGCTTTCGGAAGCACCGAAAGAAATGCTATCGCCGAAAACGAAAGAAAAGTCCAGAAAGAAATTCTATTCCGTGTTTCACTCTAGTCTGAAATATTTGAAGGAAAAAAAGTCATACAAGTTATCTATGAGAAAGACAAAAATTGCGGAAAGATCACACTTTAAAATTTTCATTTTGACAGGAATTTAATGGTTAGAAATGCTGCATGCATCGCTAAAATGTTTGGCCATTAATTCAAAAGCTGTTGCCTAAAAAATTAATAAAAAACCGCTCCAAATAAAGTAATTTATTAAAAAAAGATAATACTTATATTTGGTATATTGATCCCAGGTAAAATTTGTAGAAAGATTCATGCTCCCTCCCCCCGCCCCCCCCCCCCCCCCCAAAAAAAAAAAAGGAAACAGGGAGAAAGAAAATTATGAACAATTTGAATAGCTCACCAAAGTTGTTGACGAAAATTCCGCCGATGACAGCGCCGCAGCCCCGACCCAAACCGTGGTGCAGACCCTGAAGAACTCCCTGGGCCGACGACCTCAGGTTGGCGGGTGTGGCCTGGCTGATGTACGAGCAGCAGGCCGCCCAGACCGCGGCGTGCGTCACGCCTGGAACATGCACACACACATAAAAACATCTCGAGTTATATCCGCAACCTCTACAGGAGGGGTCTCCAAACCCCTGCCCGTGGGCCAGAACCGGCCCGCCTAAGTCTTCCTCCCACCGGCCCTCGGCTTACCGCGGGCCTTTTAATAAAGCCCGGCCCGCGGCCCGCTTCTAGCAGAAGCTTCACTACAGGCGCAAATTGTAGTGAGCGTAAAGAAACGGCGTTGCAACGCACTCGAAGTTACCAGTGCGCCAACGAAGGTACCAGAAACAAGAGAAACTGCATTGTAACGCGGGTTCTCTCGCCTAAATATTAAATGCACATTGTAATCACCACCGTCATTATTCTTCGTCCCTGGCTTCATGTCTCTGGAACTATGTTAAAACGTTTTTGCTTTCTTATGTAGAGGGTGGCCACCCAAAGAAATTTACACAGATTTTTTGCCCCTCCAAAATAAACGATGCCTCACCCAACGCTCAATTTCCGTCCCAAGGTAGCGCTAGAGGTCCGAGCCGGATGCCACAGTTTCGGAACGAACAGATATTTTATTCAGAAGTTATGTGATTTTCTTGAATGTTCACTGAGAAAATGGGGCCCATTTCCACCCGGTTTTGCTACCTGGCGCCATAAAGCTGTGTGTATTATAAGAAATCCATTGGCCGACATTTTCCCCAATCAAAAATTCCAGATAATCGTTTGTAACTTTTGAATAGCATAACGGTTGGTACTGAAACTTTGGCATCTGGTTCGAAGCTCTAGCACTACATTGGGTAAAAAATTGAGCGTTCGGCGTAGCGTAATTTACTTTTTTAAATAAAAATAGTAAATGCTTTGGATGACGTTTAGTATATTGTATTTAGTGTCCTTTGTCAGCATACTGTCAGGAGTACTTTTATTATTCTCGTTAGCCTGGGCGAATGTGCCAAGTTTACCATGCGCTTTGATTTATGCCTGGTGAAGTTTCCTTTTCACAATTTTTGTGTAGAGTTAGGTAAATGTTAAATTTCTAGCTGAGGTATTGAAGTGCGTATTACTCCACCTTAGGGTGCTGTTTTTATTGCTTACTTTAACAATAATTGTTGTGTCAAATTGATTGCTTAGAATTGTTTCTCGAGTTTTTTTTTTATCATTTACTATTACTTTTTTTCCCGGCCCTCGAGACTGCTACAGATCCCCAATCTAGCCCCTCAGCCAAAACGTTTAGAGAACACTGCTTTAAAGAATGGTCTCTCAAACCGGGTTCCCAGAAATCTCAGAGTTTCCGGAGCTCTCGGATTTCATTCTTTGTCACAGCACCAGGTAGTATCCCCAGTTTAAGCACTATTTTAGCAAATCGGAATCATTCACTGACGCAGAGCTATATACACCAGCTTAAGAGTAGCGATAGGAGGTGTTTCCGCCTCGCGCAATTTTACGCATCTTCAATTACGCTGCCAAGTTATCGAACCAAAATAACTAAGATTTCATCGGCAAATTAATTCGACAAGTTCCCACTTTGATACACACAATTCTGTTTCGTCACTCGACGAAACCTGTGACGTAACAATGTACTACATCCACTAAATGTGGCGTCACGGCTTTTGCGGTTCCTCTCCTTACCAACATCGAGTCGCTCTCAGAAGCCCCGTCCCACCTAGTCCCGTCAACAGACGAGACGATGAGAGGGGAAGCAATGTATAGATGGCGAGGAGGGTAGAGAGACGGCATCCTGATTCTGTTATATCCCAGCTCGTTTATCGATTTGCAATGCGGGAATTTTCAGGCGCGTTTTATACGCTTTATTCTTCAAATCGCGAGCTGAACCTTCGTGGACACGTCCACGAGTAGATCCTGATACCTGCCACAATTTTTTTTATGAAACTAACGACCCTCATTGTAGGCTGGAGAGATGTTTTAATTATTTGCGTTTATCTTAATTGGTTTGTAGGCTTCCGGAATGCCGTGTGTCAATGCCGATACGAAGGGGCGGGGGAGGGTAGGGGGGGTGGGGGGGAGGTCTTTGGCTGCCATACAAGAGAAAGAAGTGTTCCTCGAGATTAAAGAGTTTGAGATCCCATCATGTACCGGGTGATAATGTACGAGGAGAACGTCATTAAGTGTTCAATAAATTTCAATCGGAAGATTCATTTTTTAACGCGTCGGAATATAGCTATACAACGCACACAAACAAATATTGCGACCTGTAAGCAGTGAGAGAGTGCAGGCGAGCTGGTAATCAATCGTCATCTTGTAAACCCTGAGATGGGGAACGATAAAAAAACGGACGAACACAACAAAATCTCAAACGCAGCTGAAGTTTTATTGATAGAAGCATACCAATAAATAGACTTTTACACAAAAGGAAAAGAGAAAGGGCAACAAAAACTCAAAAGCAAAAACAAGACGGCCAAGCGTTCACCCCAGACGGCCTAAGCCACTCCCCGGCTCCAACAAACCCCGGAAAGGGCGCCGACCACTCGAACAACAACAACCCCACGGTCACCACACATGGTGACCTCCAAACCGCTAAAGAATAATCCCCAAATTTCTTACTCGAAGCAAACGCTTCCCGGCCCCCCCCCCCCCCCCCCCCCTCCGCATTTTTCAAGGTTTACAAAGCTCCCTTCAAACAAGCAAAAACTCTTTCATTCGATCAGTGATCACCAAGGACGGCTGGCTGACACAATTCCCCCGCTCGCGAATGCATAAAGTCTCCTTAATTAGCCTTCTAAACAATTCTTTTTTGTTACACAACACAGAAGTCTTTTCCCAAAGAGGGGAACAAAAATTACAAGAACTAACATGATTAACCAATGCAGAATTCTGCGCCAAATTTTTTACACACCTTTTATGCTCCACAAGTCGGTCATTCAAACAACGGCCCGTCTGACCAACATAACACAACCCACAGTCAAAGGGGATCTTGTAGACTACCTCTGTGACACAGGAGACTGAGGGATCTCTGTGTTTTTTTCCGCAACATCGCTCACGTCTGAAGGAAAACGGAGTAAGCCTGTCTAAACGGAAGTCCGTCCTAAAAACTACATTAACGTTAAACTTCGCACCCAAGGCCTTTAGGCTATGAGAAAAACCATGAAAATAAGGAATTACAGCAAAAGCTCTACCTTGAACCCTCTCAGCGATCACCGACGCGCGTACAAGCAGTCTACGTGCACTAGAAACGATAAAATCCAAACTATAACCCGCTGACAGTAGACGTTTGGTTTGAACGTCGAAAGCGGTACCAACACAATGAGAACAAGATTTTTTCAGTGCACTGCCAATCAATGATCTCACCACCCCCCCTTTTACCAGTTTAGAATGAGCACTCCATCTAGAAAGAACCTTCTTTACGGTTTCTCTACCATAAGACCAACAAAGCCCCGCTTTATTAAATAGTTGCAAGTCCAAAAACTGTAACTTCCCATCTTTCGCTGATTCAGAGGTGAATTTTAATTCCGGTGCAGCGGTCAAAATAAAATAATGGATCTGAGTAGCAAAAAGCTGATTCGGAGCACAAACCAAGATATCATCAACAAACCTCCGAACCAGAAACCTTTCTCCATCAAAACAGCCAATAAAATCTGTTATTTTCTTGTCAAGAGTGTTAAGATAAAACTCAGTCAACACGGGAGCCACCGCCGAACCGATGCATACACCTTTCCGCTGTATATAACTGTCACCATTAAAGTTAAGCACAGTTGCCCTCAGATAGCACGTCAGAAGCTCCAGTACCGCATCTACAGAAATGCCCGCTTTGGCCTGAAAAGAGACCAAATTATTTTCTAAACGCTCCCTTACCCTTTCCAGCAACAACACGCTATCTAAAGAATAATACAAATCTTTGATGTCCAGGGACATCAACGTGCACGAGCTGCGATGCAGGGGAGAAATGCCCTCGATTAATTCTTCCGAGTTCCTAAGGGCGGTTTGGAGGTCACCATGTGTGGTGACCGTGGGGTTGTTGTTGTTCGAGTGGTCGGCGCCCTTTCCGGTGTTTGTTGGAGCCGGGGAGTGGCTTAGGCCGTCTGGGGTGAACGCGTTGGCCGTCTTGTTTTTGCTTTTGAGTTTTTGTTGCCCTTTCTCTTTTCCTTTTGTGTAAAAGTCTATTTATTGGTATGATTCTATCAATAAAACTTCAGCTGCGTTTGAGATTTTGTTGTGTTCGTCCGTTTTTTTATCGTTCCCCATCTCAGGGTTTACAAGATGACAATTGCGACCTGCACAAAAAAAAACAAAAAAAACACAACTTGAGGTTTTCTTTTTGTACACATGTTCAATTTGAGAGACTATTTCGACTAAATTTTGTTTTACTTTATCAATTCCTTATTAGCGAAGAAGGAAAAAAAAAAAAAAGAAGCTACACGGTGTGGTTTGACATGTTCCAGCCCCAGTCAGACTAGGGTGCCTCAATGTCCTTCTGTTTAGGGTGATGCCACCCTTTGTTGTACCCGATGCCGACAGCACGCGCTCATGGGTAAAATACAAAGAAATCGACGAAAACAAAATGTCGCCATAGCACAGTCAGCGCCACAAACGCGTGCAGGGACACGCTCTTTCGCGCGCTTCTGAACAAAAATGAAAAATAAACGTGTGGGACAAAATGGCGAGATGCCACCACCCTAAGCAAAGCGCACATGAAGGCACCCTAAGTCAGACTAGTGAGTTCGTTCTTGAGGCGTGCAATTTGGCCTTTTTATTTGGCCCCGCCGATGCGAGTGAACGTATAGATTTTTTTTTTCTCCGTGCGCCTGTTTTTTGTATGGTGACGCATGTTTGTAGGTCGATGACAACATGCCAGACCGCGGGATGTGCATACAGAAAAACGTATTAAAGGATGAAGTTTTTTTTTTTTTAATCTTGACGGAACCCCCCTTTTAAAGTTTTGTCCGTGCGTCCATTCATTAGTCCGTCCGTGCATGTTCTGCTAAATATATCGGGGAAATTTTTTCAGATGACCTATAGACAAAGATGGGGAAATTGACGCCACGTGACCTATATGACGATTTTGTGTTCCCACTAAATTTAGCTGAATCATTCACGTCTCGTGACCTAAACACCAATTTAGTTTACCCGCTAAATTTAGAGGTAAAATTGAGGTCACGTGACCTATACAATAATTCAGCTTCCACACTAAGTCAAACATAACAAATATACGCCACAGGACCTAGACTACAATGAAGTTTCCTCACTAAATTTAGCTTGGGAAATATACAACACCTGACCTGTGCAAGAATTAGGTTTCTCCGCCAAATGTGACCGGAGAAGCGTCACATGGAACACACATCCCCTCTACCGATTCCTCCTCTGTCCCCCCTCCTTTCTCACTCCATCCTTCCACCTCCTACTAAAAAGCCGCCTCCCCTCTGATTGGTTTAACTCCCCCTTTTACACACCTGTGTTGCTTGCTGCTGCGGTCGGTAAATGGGAAAGGCGGGTGGTATGGGTGTCCGAAAGGGACACTGCCTCCGTTTTTGTTGTGATAACCCTTCGGAGGCGGCGGCGCCGGAGCTGTTAATTAAAGGTGTCTCGGGGCGTAGACGTGAGCGCTGTGTTCTTGCGCTTTGAGTCTTGAAGCCGTCTGTCTTCCTTCTCTTCTTTCCCTTTCACTCTCCCCCCTTAACCCCAAATTCCTCCAATTCTTTAAATCGCCGTCCTTTCCCCTTCCTCTTTTTTCCTTCACCGCCTTCCTGTTTGCAAGACAGGAATTCAGTTTTCATGCTAAATTTAGAAAAGAAATTCGCGGTACGTGGCACACCAGTTCCCTTTCGCCAACCCTATTTTTTCCCTTCATTGTCTTTCCCTCTCCCAATTCTTCCCCTCACCTTCCTACAGCGGTATCTGCCCCTCCTCATCAGCTTCCCTTCCCCTCCATCCCCTGCTCCTTCTTTCCACTCTCACTCCATCCGTATTCCCCTTCCCATCCTTCCCCCATCCCCATACAGTGGCCTCGCCTCCCCTTTGCCTTCCTGCACCTCCCCTCCCTAGTCATGTGTGCGTATGCAAAATTTCCGAAAAACTTAAAAAAAAAAAAAAAAAAAAAACACAAAAAAACACGAAAATACTTTTTTCCCGGAAATTTTTGAAACAGCCGAAAATTTGTCTTAGGAAGAGTAATGCAGTAATCTTTGGAAAGATACCGACGTATATCCACAACCGCAAGAGTTTTTCCCCAGTTTAGCATTGTGATTCATGTCGATTTTACCTTTTGTTACTGAAATTTTCCTATTAATACGCTTGTTAATATGTGAAATAAATTGGGTCTCGTTTTTTCCCCAGATTTTTATGTCAAGGAAAAAAACAAGAAAAAGCTTTTTTTTTTTTTTTTTCCAGAAATAATTTCTTTTTTTTTTTTTTCGTGCCATCCCAACACCTTTTCTTATTTGTAAATGCTTATGAGAGCCTTGTCTATTGAGCAGATTTTTTTACTACGCATGTGGCAATAGCAAAAATCTTGATCATACTAAACGGTGTATCGGTTTTACTGTGACAATTAACTTAGAACCATCGTTCGTCAATTACGATACTATATTACACAAAAGTATGAGCGTATGCTGGTGCAGTAGCGGAGGCTCGGTTGCATGTCCTACATATCTCACGGTTTTCCTTGACTACAAATCGTGACAATGTAACCACCAAAAAATATGCGATAGACGAAAAAAAAAATTGCATCTTAACATGCATGCACACACTACACGAACAAAAATTAAGCAGCATTCAGTCATCGTTCCTGTCTTATAAATTTTACAAAATTTTAGTTTGAGATATTTTTCATATTTATAGCTTTACTGCTGCACACTTTATACTGAACAGCAGAATAATGCTAATTTGCTGTATGCTTTTATGGCAATACAAACAGTTTAACGACGGATAGAGGCAGCAGAAAGCCACGAGCGCTTGCGTTCCCTCCCATTCTCAACGTTGCTCCTTCACCACATCGGTTTTTTTCCTTTTCTTTTTTTTTTTTTTGCTACCGTTCTTTTATTATTTTTTGCTATCGACTAGCACATTTAATTATAGTATAGTGGGTTTAACCTTTCACCTGCACTGTCTACGAAATGACGGGCGATACGAATATTTGTTGTTTTAGCGTTGTGAGTAGTGTCAATTTTACATTTTGTAACAAAAATTTGCTGATTAAAACGCTTCTTAATATTTTAAATAAATTGAGTCTCGGTTTTTTCCCCCAATTTTTATGTTAAAAAAAAGAACGAATAAAATTTTTTTTTTTTTTCAGAAATAAGTTTTTTCCGTGCCCTCCCATCACCGGTCACCTGGCAAAACACCAATTTAGTTTTCCCAAAATGTACAAGAAATATAGGTTGTTCACTTCTGGAACTTTAAAACAATTTAAACGATCGCTCCTAAATACTGCATTCTATGCATTATACAACTTTGCCGATAAATATCGCTGCCATTTTTTTTTTGGTTAGTGAAACAGGGGCAAGAAAATACAGTGGCCTACTGGACTACAAAATAGTAAAACGGTAAAATAGTAATTGTATTTGTTTGAAGTTATTTATTAGCCACTCAAATCTCCAAGACGTGTGCTCAGTGTACTACATGTTTAAATGGTTAAGGTCATGATCGCTGAGTAGTCGACACTAAACCTTTTAATTAATCTGCTTTCGTGTAAATACTAAATGAAATTGTTTACTTAAAGGTACTTTAGAAATATGTTCGCATTGCGCTGGTGCTTCTGAGTCGGTACGCTATGTCCTGATATCACGTACTCGGCACAGCCGCTTAAGCGCGACGTTCTTCCGCATGAATGTGATCTGTCTTGTGGTGCCAAAAAAAAAAAAAAAAACACAAGAGAACAATATTTTTTTTAATGATCTTTTTGGCGATCTTATTACTATTGTGCTCGATATTATGCGGAGAATCAGCGTGTGGCGTCTTGCTAGAATCATAACTAGCATACTATATTTTATACTAACCGTTAACTGCTGAACATGAAGCCCTCGTATTCATTCCATTCTCTCCTCGTCATGCACATACATTCCAATCATAGAAATATAGTGAGAATAAGTTCGTTGCTCCTTCCTACACGACGGTTTTTTAAGGATTGCGCGCACTTCTTAAAGGCCTGCCGCTCGCCAAAGTAACCTGCGCGCTCAATATCTGGCTCCTCAATAAATCTTGGCGCGAAACTTCGCCGCACGAGCGTACCATTCGTCAAACCAAAAACACACAAAACAAAACATATAAACAACAACAAAAACAGTCAAGGTGCTTTTCGTCGCAGTTCGTCAGTCTACCAAGTTCCCTAATCCCGAATGGAACGCGAGCGCCGTCCTCTTTGACACGTCTCCGCCCCGGCAGTGGTCAGCAGGGCGCCTTTTCCCATCTCTCCCGAGAGAGCCTAGATTGAAGAGTGTCACGAACTGTTCAGTCGAGGTCACGTGGTTTATGGGCCGTGTTTGCAACGCAGGCTGCGAAGGAGAGGCCAACGCGTCGATCGAATGCAAGCGCCTCTGCCTCTCGGCCCGCTTTCCTCCTCGCCACGTTACAACACAGCGCATGCGTACTTGCGATGAATATGCGAGGGAGGCGTCTGACATTAAGTTCCAAACGCTCTCTGACGTTTGAATTGCTTCTTCTCTTAAATCTAGGCCCCTCTAGAGAGTCTACATTTTTGAGAGAGCAAACAATCGTCGGCATTCGCGTCCTCTTCGCACATGGCGTTACAAACGCGGCTCGTAAACCACCTGAGCCCGATTATGCCGTTTGGAACACTCTCGATATCTGGGCACATTGGGTTTCCCGGCCGTCGGCGTTTCCGCAGCCTCGTTTCCATGCCGACCGAGCGCACGCAGCTTCGCGTTGCAGTCTCATCGTTGAGCGCACACCCTCGCCCATCGTTCGGCTCTACTTTATTCTTTCGCACACGTTCGAGTCAAGTAAAGAAAGAGAAAAGAATAAAGGACTATGGGTGATGGAAGGATGAAAGAAAATCGGGCCGCTGGAAGATAGAGCAGGGAGATCTAAAAAAAAAGAAAAACTAAAAATTCCGATGCTGAAGCCGCCGCCCGCACGATGCAGACAAGCGGACAAAAACAACAAGTGGGAAGGAGAAAAAGCGTTCGCAGACAATAAACTAAACAGTAAGGCCAAAACATATAATAAAGGGAGTCGAAAAAAAAACGAGAAAAGAAAGAGGCTCCAAAAAGAAATACTAGATGAAAAAAAAAAAGGAACTGCATGAATGAGATGGAGTAAAGGCGGAGGAGTCCGAATGAATAGATGGAACATAGAATGAAGTGGAGAGCTGGGTGGACGAACATGGCGGCGAGCCTTGCACTAGATGGCGCGCCGGCGGGCGGAAAACAGGAGTGGCCAGAGAGGGAAATGAATACTCCATAGATCAATGTGGTGCACAATAGAAATGCGCAACAAACGTTAACTGGAGGACTAGATTTGTGGTCGATGCACAAAGTGTATTGAATTATAGTTAGTATCCATTCCACCTAGAAAAAAAACTATTCCGTGAAAAGGAAATAAGCCGTAAGGCGGATATCAAGATCTAGTAATGTCAGGCTATTCCACCTGGGGTTTCAATAATTGTATGTACAGGTTGCCTTTTATTTGAGATAAGTAATAATATTGTCGCATTTACTATAATACTGCCGTACATTACATTCACACGTGCCAATGGCTCTACTCGTACAATGTTTTTCAAACTAGTGATCCTGATTCACCTTAGCGAGGGTAAATGTTTCACATCCTATACCGCGAAACCAGTATTAGAACTTTGAAAAGGTGCTTAAAACAAGTTTGAAAACAAATGAACAAGAAACACTTCGCAGTGCGCTTTTTCACTCTAGATAAACATGCAACTCAAATGAGGAGGCTGCGTTAAACCCTGCCTATTTTTCCTGGTAAATTAATCAATATAATTACAATAGAAATCATTAAACGAACACAAAGTAGATAAAATATTCCAAATTCAACGACATGAAGCCACGTTAATGAACGAGCTTTAAGGACAGGCGAACGTTTCTCGACAACATCAGCTCCTACGCCTCTTTACGTAGCGACATTAATTGTAGCCATTTTTTCGCTTTTTTTAATACTTAAGTTGTAGGCGAAGGAAAAGGAACCAGCGAGAAGTAACCATACATCATTTTAGCTTACGATAAACTGCAGAATACGCTACAATCCCCGCGAAGCTAACCCAATGCCGCCTGAGCATCACATGAGCTTCAGGAGGGGGCGCAGTGACAACTGGGGCACGAAGTCAAGTGCCATGTTTGCAGCACCCGATTGGTTTGAAGGGTTCGTAGTCTTCGCTACGGTCCATGGTAAGGTGAAACGGATCATAAAATTTGCTGGAGTCCTCGTCGCCGGTAGCGTACTGGTAGGAGTCATAGACGACCGTTTCCTTGGTTACGGCATTCGCCGGACCGGGCCTATACCACGACTGCTTTCTGACGGGTACCTCATTTGGGGCGAGATTCGCTCTATCCGCGTGTGAGTCGGCAACCAGCCAGACCAAAGGTCGACCTAAAAAAAAATATTAAGGTTTTTAAAGGAGCCTCTAGTTATGACTCGCGCTTAGAAGTTTAGTTAGCGCGGCTTTCGAGTGGGATGCAGTTCCGGTGATGGTGCAAAAACGTTTTCCTCTTAGAAAAAAAACAACAACAAACAAACAAAAACAAACAGAGTTAATTGTTTTATGCAGGGAAAAAGAGACACTTACGAAATCCGTTAATGCAGTGGTTCTCAAACCGTGAGTCGGGGCCCAAGCAAATTCGCAAAATGACTAAAAAATTAAAAAAAAAAAACAGACTTGTTTTTTTGGTAGTGTTGATGAAATTAATGTACAGGTCGTAGCTCCACATTGAGCAGGGAATTAGGGTTGCGGTGTAGAAAGTGCGCCCTCATTTTGAGAAACCGCGCTTTCAGAAATAGTATAGTCCTTATATACACACGTGCTGCCATGCGCTTTTTTTTATTTATTTTTTCACGGTAGTTTCTTCCCCATCTTTCATCGCGTGTTTTTGAACCTACTTTGACGGCTTAGCCTTTAGACCACCAGGCGCTGGGAGTATCTGATCCGCTGAAGAACGCGGGCGAGTAAACCTACCCTTACGGCTTTTTGTTCTAGCCGCCAGGTGCTGTCGACTTCGCGTAGGTCACCAGTATTAACTGTCATACAAAAGTTCAGCCTCAGTTTTGACGCTGAAATCTAAAAGCTTCTGTTATTGTGAAGAGAAAGAAAGAGAAACAGAGAAAGGAAGAAAGTAAGCGAGAAAGAAAGGGATAAAGATAATTTATATTTAGACGGGTCGCAGGGTAGTAGACTTTGAAAAGCGCTGCGTTAATGTTAACGAATTAGAGTTTTGAGGTTAGCCTTCTCCTCACTATGACACATAGTGTGGAGAAGCAACCGTCGCAGGGGTCGTGTTTTTTTTTGTTTTTTTTTCTCTCTAAATTGAAAGCATAACAAGAGAAGTGTGAAAACACGGACAAGCGGATGCACGACTCCCATGAATACCCAAAATCTACAAAAAAAAGAGAAAAATTAACAAGCATATACAGTATAACAAAATTTGCTAGTGCTTTTTTAATATAATTTTGTATACATTCATCAACGTGGGAACATACTTGCTTTTCAAATGTGGCTACTGGATTCGCATGAAATCATAACCTGGCTCGGCTGAAGTGATTATGATTGTTCTTTCTTCCATATTCTCACGTGCAAATATCACGCGTATCGCTTTCACAAAAAAAAAAAAAAAAAAAAAAGGGGGGGGGGGGGGGGGGGCGGGGGCGTTACTGAACGCGAATTCTACGTTAAAGAAACATTGTATTTTGCTTACCTTGAATAAATTCGAATGGTAGAACCCACCAAGGGTTTGTCAGCCAGGATATGTAGAGAAATCGGCACACGTTGCCGATGAGTCCAACGCAAAGTACCTGAGAAAATAGCACATCACAAATCAATTCTTCAATGTTGTGAACGCTTTAATTTTATAATTTTCGCAATACATAATAGTTACATTAAAAATATAATTTTTGAAGTATCAGTAGTTATTAAAAGCTTAATCACAGAAGGAACAGTTTGGTAACCAGTTTTAGGCAAACTTTAAGGAATATGATTTCATTTGTCTCTTTAAGCACAATATTTTCATCACATTAACAACACTCTCTCAAGACTATTCCGAATAATTTCCATGACTTTTGTAGAAAGTGGAAGACATTTTGTATAGTTTTGTTAGGCTTTTTTTTTTTTTTATCCAGCAGCAATTCTCGGCAGCGATTGTTGCCGGGGTTTCAAAGCGCTGAAACGCCAGTAGCTAGAAACCAGTAATTACTAATAATACTAGTCAAAATAACTAGTAAATACTAGTAATTAAAAGAGCTAGATTTTTTTCTAGTGATAGCAATATCATTAAAATATATTAAATACGTCACACATAAGAACTTGCCAAATTTGCATTTTCATGTTCTTCTCGTTTTTTACCCGCTCCTGGGTTACCATGGCTGGATTGAACCAGCTCACTTACACTCTTGCTTTAGTTGCAGTAATCAAAGGAGCACAGTCCAAGACTTGTTTCTAAAGTTATTCGAAAATATATTTTATTTTTCAATTCCTTAAGCACAATTAAATTTTATTCCAGAGTGTCACAAAAGTGTCCTGGTGCCTTTATTTAGAGGAGTGAGAAAATAGAGCGCAGTTAAACATGTGATTCCCGACAGACGGAAGACACGTCAATAGACCATTCGCTATATTACCCAAGCATCAAGGAAAATGCAGGGATTGCTGTTTTACGCGCCACACGCGCACGCCTTCCCCGTGTAAAAGATTCGAAGTAAATAACCAAAATAAAGCGTTGTCGAACGCGCGTGCAAGATGCTTTTTGTTTTAGGTATCTGCTTTAGAAAAGTTGTTACGGCTGAGGCCAACACGTGCGGCGCGTGGAACATCAATTCCTGCATTTTCCTTGATGCTTGGGTAATATAGCAATAGGACTATTACCGCCTTGGTCACTTCAATAATATAATAAAAAAAGTTTGCCAAACTTGTTATTTGCGTCTTCCGTTACTTCAAGACGGCCCAGAAAACATTTTATTTAGGTAAAACTAAAAAAGAACTGACCTTAAAGCAGTGCCTGATTTGAGGTGAAAACACCTATATGCAATGATCTTGAAGTATAAGGCCGGTGCATCCCTGCGGTTATGCATGACGAAATCGACGGAAGTAAAATGCGCACTACAATCGTGTGGTTCGTACCATTATCAACTGTAATGGCTGACCAACTACGCGCTGTATAAATATCCCCACAACCCAATTTTTTTTCGTACCATTATGGATCACGTGGTAACGAGATCCGTGCTACTATGGGTCACGCAATTGATGTCACTACGAACCACGTGGTCCCATAACGACGTGACGCAACATCAGGTCAGGTGGCATTCATGTGAACTTGCGTCCCCTTCAATTTATCTACGGGTGAACGCATGATTGGCTACAGTTTCGTGGTGGAGGGGGCAGCCCAGAGTCGTAATCTACGTTAAAATTCCATAGCGCAGATAACTTGGGCAGCCCAAGTGTTATTAAAAACGCAGCATTTATAGGCCCAGCTCTTAAAAGTTTTATTCATGCGCCTAGGACATGGTCTCGACGATGTCATTGCGTCACGTGACACTATGACGTCAAGTGACAACGTGACGGCACCAAGGAGGCATGAATGTCAAGCATTCTGAGAGGACGTTTGCAATAGAACAAAAATACAGGTAGTTTTTAAAGCGTGAAATACGTTTTAACGCTACCCCATGCCGAAAATGTTGTCCCTCGGCCTGTCTGTGCATTTCCCGATAAATTTAGCGGGGAAAGTAGCGTCACGTGATGTCACGTGACTTACACAGCTTGGAAAAATTAACGGCACCTGACGTGTACGTCAATTGAGTTTCCCCGCTAAATTCAGCGGGATAATTCATATCTTGCGGCACAAACATCAATGCAGTTTCCCCGCTAAATTTAGCGGGAAATGGACGTGCGGTAACCTATACCCCAATTCAGTTACCCGCTAAATTTAGCGGAAAACTTTACGTTTTGAGACCCAGACACCAATCCGGTTTCCCAGCTAAATATAGCGGGAGAAATCGAAGTCAACTGACCTGACGTCACGTGACCTATGCAACCATTCAGTTTTGCCGTTACATTTAGCGGGAAAATTCACGTCGCTTGACGGATCAATAGACTACTTCCATAAAGCCCTGCATGCAACACGGCGCGCGTTGCACTCTGGGAACTAGTTGGCCAGGGAGGAGATTGCCATGGTTTCGGTTTCGATCGACACGTCGACAAGAGATTACACACAGAGCATGGACTATTAACGCCGTTAAACTAACCTAAATGGTCAGGCCTCGACGCTTTAGCACAAGCCCGAGACGTATAGCTTGTCTTAAGACATGCTTGTTGTATTTTTGTACTTGAGCCATTCTGTTAGCGTTTCGAGGTATGTGGACGAGCCAGTGTTGGGAATGTCGACGCTGCGAAATTCGGGGTTGGGAATGTCCTGTGAGGATGCGGCTTGCTTTTCGTTCAATGAATTAACAAGAAGCGGACGTTTGGCAAACAAAATACGTGTAATGCTCCAGGTGACCGAATTTCACTTGTAGTCCACTGGTGCTAGACGGGATTATTGAAATTGGACTCAAAGATGAGGTAACTAAGCCACGTCTTACTACGTTTGCATACGCACTCATAATATCCGGTGTTTCGGGAACCAAGGAAAGTGCCCCGGCCTTCGTTTTGTATCGCTCGAGAATGAGTGTATTGTACATTCGGAAAAAAGTCAGATAATAGAAAACGCAACCAGCGCGTTCGGTCGCGGCGTGATAGCATGAGATGAATCTGCTCAGTCGAAACCGAAACTGAGTGGCCAACTAGTTCCCAGAGTGCACTGCGTGGTATTTCGCCGCATTGGGGCGCGTCGGTTTTGGAAACAGTCCATTCTCTACCTTGACGTGTCCTATCTGCCGGATGAATCGGAAGCTGAAGAAGTAGGCGAATATCTCCGAGACGTGGTTGATGACCGAGGCGACGCCGAAGAGCGTGGGCGTGCCTTCGAGGTCCTGTAGGTGCCAGAAGAGGAAGGTGAAGACAAGGCCGATGCCGAAGCCCATGAACCAGGTGACGCACAGGAAGGCCGCGTAGCGCAGGGTGGCGAATGAACGCAGCACGGCCAGCAGCTCGGGCAGCTTGCGCGTCGTTTGCGCGAACACCGTGCTCTGCGAGTAGCAGATGGAGACGCTGTTTCTCGGTGGCCTAGTGTCAAAGCTTTTAAGGCTGGTCGGGTTTGTGTTCGTGGGAAACATAAATTGATGTATAAAGCACTCAACACTGATCTTCGAGCGAAGTATAGCCGCGAGTTTAACAACACGAGACGTCTACATTAATTCACAATCTCTACTAAATATACTCGGAAAATCAGCGTCACGTGACTCTGTTGCTTAGCTCAATTTAATGAGAAAACTGATTACGCATGATTTGACGTCACGTGACGGAACCCGAAGTTGCGTGGCGCTAATATTTCAGTTCAATTGAGTAGGTAAATGAATATTCAAAATGTTCTTCGCTTCCTGAAACGAACATTTAAAATCTCTTCCAAACAACTTTAAACGATCGAGCCGTAATTACCGGATCCCACGCGTTCATTTATAGGATATCTGAGATAAACGTCGCTACCAATATATTTATTTTATTAGCTCGTTGATAGCTCAATTTTGTCGTGTGCGAGGATGGAAGTGACGATTAAGCACTGCAGTCATCGGCAACTTAAGAAATGCAGGGTGTGGCGAGCCCCCCCTCCACAGTCTTAATCTCGCAAATAGTGTTAAGGGCAGATCGGAAGTTTTTGTGAACTACCTGCTCAATGGTGCCAGTTGTCCAGTGTGTTTTTTCCTCGTAAGCAGTCAGATTACGACTGCAGTCCACCAGAAAGTCGACGAACGATTTACAAACCAGAAGCGTGAGAATAATTATCCACTTCCTGCGATGCTAGCTGTTTAAGCCGCCAGTGTCTATAGCTCGATTAGGAAATCAGTCGACGAGAACAATCTCTCTCTCTCTCTCTATATATATATATATTTTTTTCTTTTATTTTAAAGTTATGGGTAATACAGGCTCTAGTATATTATATTTAAAGCGGGCTTAAAATATATAACCGAATTTTGACTTTGACAGATTTTTAAAATAATATAACATATTTCGTAGGGAGTAAATAAACAACAGTAGAGTATATAACCCACATCAGATCAGTTCATACTGGGAGAGTTTTGGTAGTATTTCGGAATACGCCGACAGCCCAGCAACGGCGAGAGGTACTCTGCGATCCAGAAAATAACGTGTCGTGTTTGAAATTTTGTGTTTTGACCAGTACTGTAGGCGCTACAAAAAAAAAGTAACGAAATACGTTACTGGTTGCTTGCAAAATAAAGGAACGCGTTAGTGACCTATGTTACCTCAAAATAAAGAAAAAAGCGTTACCGTTACCGATAAAAAGTTATACACGTTAATTTTGCCTTACTTTTCAATAATAAATTGACGGTAACAACGTTTTTATGGCGACATCGTTCTTCGATAATGGGACAAAGGACATTGGCGTTGGGGTTTCTCTAAACTGTTTTTTTTTTTTTTTTTGCGTGGGGAAAGGACAGGTAACATTTTGAAGGTATGTAGAATGAGTCCATTACTTAATGACTTGGCGCATATATTACGTATCAACTTAAGTCCAGATACAGCCGAAGCTACCAGCTAATGGGCCCGATCAAGCAGCGTTAAAAACGCAAGTAAGATGCCTTTTTTGTTTATGATTTGTTCAGCCATAACATAGCACTTACAAAAACACGGCGACCACTGATCGGTCACATCGGCTCGCAGCGTCAGCTGAGTCCGGACTTGGGATAAAACAAAATGTATAAACACGAAAAAGTCTAGGTGCACTTTTTTCAGGTTTTCGAAAGAAGACGTTACCAGTAACGTAGCTGCGTTATCCGTCACTTGAATTAATTGACGTAAGTACGTTACCCGTTACTTTTAGAAAAATAACGAGTACAAAAATCTAACGCGTTACAGGTAGCCCCGCTACTTGTAAGGCGTTACCGTCAACACTGGTTTTGACACGACATATTATGACTGTAACACGATCAGATAACGCACACATTTTTTTTTATAGGGAAATCGACTAGCTTCAGTGGGCGACGAGCCCCGCCCACCGTCTGAACTCAGTGCAATGGGCTCTGACTCATGTGCAAGATTGTGGGCGAAGCGCATTTAGTAAACGACGCACGTTTTAAATAATCTGATACATCGTTTTAAAATTAAAACCAGAATTTATGTAGTACAACGTTTGACTTTTTAATTTTATTTAGATTATGAAATATGGTCCATTTTGTTCAGTATATATAAAAAAAACTAGTTGACATCGGAGACATTCCTACTGACAATTTCTTGAAGATGCCAACAGTCTAGCAAGCAGGGCTGAAAGTCTGGCAAGCGGGAAATGGTATGATCCCTCCGCCATCTTGTGTTGTTGACGTGAAACAAACTATGCCGCTATCTCTATAAGATAGCAGCGGACAATGTTCTTTTATCATGAAGTCGGCTTGTTCTAGCAGGCCACAGACTTTATTTATTGACCAGACTCTCTCAATATAAACAGATGTGGGCAGCAGATTATATATTTGCAAGAAGTAAGCTATTTTTGGACTTTATACCACTCAATATAACCGAGTAAAAAAGCTTACGCAACCGAAAACGAATTTTTACTTTGCTACATTTATATTTTCTGTAGCGCAATAAAATTTCTGAACGTTTTGGAGAACAATTTTGCTTTTGACATACATGGCAATTGTATGATTCGATTTTACTTCAATTAAAAAAAATGGTAATCATCCGCCCCTAACCTGGCTTATTTGATATGACAACCCACTGTGACCTAAATAAGCTTGGTTCTCAACATAATTTTTGACCTATAACTTGAGCCCTACTATCTTGTTATACCCATTTGCGTATAACGTCATGTTAGGCCAAGCGTCTTAGTACTGACAGGCCTATTATATATAACGAAAACAAAGTAGAAATATATTCCCATAGCTAAAAAACCACGACTTGTAATTACTTACTTTAGCTGTTTCAGGAACCACCTCTTCCTCTCTCTGTGGCCGTGCAACAGGAATTCCCGGCGCGATGTCTTCTATGGTGATGGGCTTGTTGGCGTCGCTGTTCATCACGACGGGTTTCAGCACAATGTCGTCCTGCGGGCCAGGGTAGTACTCAAACCTGAGCTGCGTGGCCGAGATAAAGGCGCAACCCATGAGCACGGAGAAGGTGGCGAAGCAGATGGTGTAGTTGCGCTCCTTCTCGTAAGGCCCGCACGGATGGTTCGGAAAGGACGTGGAGTGGTCCAGCGCGATTCCTACGAAGAACATGGCCACACCCCAGCCCAGGGAACCGAACATCCGCTGCCTCCCGTAGTTGTCCAAGTTCTCTCCCAGATAGGAGATTGTCGCAGAGTCAGCCAGGGTGATCGCCGGAGCGCTGAAGTACTCGCCGAGTACGATCAGCAGGAGAAGCAGGAAGAACACCTCTTGGACGTCTTCGTACTTGTACACGATGGAGCTGAACGGCGGTGAAATGTAGGACGTGTGGCGCTCCTGGTTGTAGTTGAGCGTGTACTCCACCGTATTGGGAGACTTGCCCACCACGTAGTTGGGTGGAAGCTGCTTGGCCTTGGCACGGCCCTTGCCGACCGGCGGAAGAGGAGGTGCTTGAGTGCTGGAGGGCTTCCGCTGCAGCCTCGGGGGCATATCCTCCTCCTGGACCGAGACCTGGTCCGACCAGAAGTCGGCGCCGCGCTTCTCTCGCTGTCCGGTGTCTGGTAGGTACAGCACGTGGTGTGTGTCGTTGTAGTCGATGCAGGACGACGGGGGCGGCTGCACGAAGGCCAGCGACAGCGTGAACACAATCCAGCAGGCCAGGGAGCCGAGCAGGATGACCTTGCCTTTTTTGAAGCGGTCCGCAATGCCGCCCCACATGGGAGCGCTGATGAACTCCACCAGAGGTCGAATGCCGATCAGGAGCCCACTTTGCGTTGCGTTCATTCCCATTTGTTTGAAGTAGACAGCGAGTAAGGGGAAAAGCGAGCCGAAGGCCGAGAAGAAAAAGAAGTAGAACGTCTTGGAGACGAGGAGGTCCTGGTTTATGCTTGTCAAGAAGCCCCCCACAAAGTCTTTCGGAGGAGGAAACTGTGGCGGAGGCCTAGGCTCTTGCTGCTGCCGTTGCTGCCTCTGGTAACCCTGAGGTTCGGAGCTCAGGTCGCCTCTGTCGAATCGCGCATTGCCACCACCCATCCTTGCACCACCACCGCCGTCTTCGTCATCGAAACTCTTCATCCCGACCATCCCAGCTGGAACGTTTCACTTGAAGGTGATCCCTAATACACTTGCTCCTCGGTATCAAAATCAGTCGCAGAGACGAATCAGCATGTTGGCTCAACCGTTTCTTCTTGCTTCCAATTCATGATGCTGGAATTGGATTCTGAAACAACACAAACCAAAACAAATATTTAGTTCTCTACTTACGAATCTTAAAAGAGGCCGCGACGAAAAGCAGTGTTTTTCACATCCGTCGTGGGGCGGATGTTTTGCTCGATCTCCCACTGTGGATTTTCAGTCCATATTATATTAACTTTTTTCAAGCACACTGTGATTACACGTAAAAGGCTATAATACCATGAAATAATTTTAGGCGTTTTGCTTTTTTCCTGTAAAAATGTCAAAAACGCCCCATCGGTTAATTGTTGACGAAGTTTGACAATTAAATACTGGCGATCTACTTAGATTACATCAATATGTTTTTATGTTTATGGAGAGCCCAAAGCACGCTCTTTATATATTTTAAAAATTACTCTGCTGTATGAAATATCTTCTGCGTAACGTTTACGTTAATGTTATGCGAAAACAAAAAGTACCAATTTTAAAATCAATTTTTCTAAAAAAAAAATATATTTTTTTAATCTTTGGTGAAATGTAGATACGTTAGCTGTATACTCGAAAATCAAGTCGAGAAATTGTGTATTTTGTTTGTATATTCTATAACTAAGCCTCAATTTCGGAAAAAAAAAAAAAAACATCTTCGATTTGCAAGATTTAAGTTAGACATAGCGACCCGTGCGTTTCTATGAATTGTGAAAAAGTTTTCTTGAATTTAGTCTCCGTTTTGTAATCAATTATAAACGCATTCTGGGATCTTGAATAGTTTTTTTATGTTTTAATAACAGCGGGAAACCACAAGCAACATATCTAATAAAAAAAAACCGCCTGGTAGACTTCCATTTATTTATTTATTTATTCATGGTACCTCAAAGGCCCAATTAAGGGCATTACATGAGGGGGGGTACATTCAGGGTAAGTATCAATCAGAACAAAAGAATAGGAACAAAGTCAATAAAAAAATTATAAATAAAAAAAATAAACCACACACACAGACACGCGCACTCCGAGGAAAAAAAAATCTTGGATTACATGGAAAGAAAGCAAATGCAAAGCGAAAGTATGTGGAAAAAAGAAAACGGATGTGAAAATGAAATTATAATGCTAGCATGCGCGGCAAGAACCCAAAAAGCAATGATTCAATATAGAAGAGGTACAGATGCTGCATTGATTCGACTTTCACTGTAAACTAGCATGACTAGCTATTCTGTCATATTACTAAGACATAGAGAGTCACCATATGATTGATATATTATATACAATTATATACAAACGACGCTAGGGTTCGTTAACCGCACATCGCACAAACCACCAGAGAAATGCCTTTCACTTCCGTAATACACAAAGGTGAAGACACAGAAACGGTCCGAAACACACGGAGAGATTGTCACGGAAAGGGTTAGGGAATTAAAATAAAGTAATAAGAATAAAATTACCCTACTCCCATCATAATCATCATTGCGTTCAAAGAATAAAAGATTTAGGTTCGACCGGTGGCAAGGCGATGTAGGTCCACACCCGCTGGAGAGCCAGACAAAGTCGACGACACGTAAACGTAAACGTAAAATAAAAAAAAAATAAAAAAATGTAACAAAGACGGAAGAACTCAGCCGCACATGGCGAGAACAAAATTGAACTCCTCTGGGCATTCCCTAAAAGGGACGCAACCAAACGCGTGCGAACCCGATCTCAACAGCACCGTCAAGCCGCTGCGGCATGACGAAATAAACCCAACAAGCAAACGATGTTAACAAACCGTTCGTAAGAAAAAAAAAAAAAAAAAAAAAAAACGGTCAGCGGAACCGCACCTGATACACAAAGCTCAACGGGGTGATGAAACACACACGAAAAAAAAGTCTTAACTGACCGACGCCGAGTCCACTCCTACGACACTGAAGCCCGACAGGATTACCGCGTCCAGATGATGCTCGAATCTATTCTTCACTCTGTTCCGTACAGCCACGACGGCTGTGCGGAACAGAGTGAAGAATGTTAAAATTGGGGGGCTTGCTTTGTATGTTTATACAGCCTTGATGGAGATACGCCTCAACGGGTGATCGGTCTCTTAGCTGCAGATGAGAAATTTAGCCAGTGCAGTACAACCGCTAACCTGGGGTTTTTAACGTGCGTCACGCAGTAGTGATTACATGAACGCGTGCCGATACGAAACTCCCATCCAGATCTATATATTCGAGCAGCGCAGTTTTTTGCGCGAGAAGGCAAGCAAGGCGTAACATGCCTCGAGCTCCATATCGGGAGAGCAGCTTTCAATGTCGTTGCTGTAGTTACTCCGACTTCCTCTGCCCCTCGCCTTTTTTCAGAAGAACACGCCAGCCGGCACTAGCTTGTCATCTCAGGAGAAGACCACCCTTCACAAACGGTTATACTTAACATGGAGGCTGACTTGGACCCAACTGGTCTCCGGGCTTCGCTGTTTCCAAAAGAGATAACCCTTCGGTGCTATCGGATCCCCGCGGAGATTGAGAGAGCACGTGGTATCGTGGTATCGTTTCACGCGTGCACAAATGGCTGGTTTCAAGATTTCTCAACATCCCTATTGGAACCGGCCCATCTTCGTGTGTGCGTCTATGGGTTTGTTGTCCCAAGCCGCCGGTTTTAGTGCACACGCGGCGTTGATTTGGCCGGCAGAACTGTTGTTAATAGCCGATTCACACGACGGACCAAATCGCGATTTTCGTCCGCGGACCGTGTACCACGTGACCGGCACGTCACCGATTCCTGCGATCCGCGCCTCCTCCGCAGAGGCGCGGACTGATAAAGTCGAGCGCCTTTTTCACTCGCGGATGTTTGGCGGCAGACTGACTTGGAAAGCATTTAGTCTGCCAACGGTACATGGTTTTCTTGGTATTTCGCTTCTGTGCGTTCAAAACAAAAATGGCGCGTCGTTGCGTTTTGTGCGTTTGTTGGTTCATTTCGTCGTACGATTCTTGGTTCCACGCGTGAGAGAAACTCCAGAAACTTTGTCCGGCTGACGCGACGCAGGTTCCGGTGCTCCTCCGGGTCCGTGTCAAGAAGCTCCCGACAAAACTAGTCTAGCACGCCGCGATAATTCTTGCAGGTTCAATCAGGATTTCACCGAGCAAGCCCTCTCTTGTGGATGTGGTGTGCTTGAGTGTTGTGCACGAGCGCGGAGTGTGTGAAGGCATCTCCAAACGCCCCTCCGCGAGCCCAGAAGTTCGTCGCGTCTACGCCGAAGCTTTCTCGGGCAGGATCATTCATGTGTCACTGTCATGCTTTTGGGTTAGTAAAGTTAGTGGCGCTTCGCGCGAAGCCTGTCCCGGTGTTTTGTTCTCGATCTGAACGTAGCAGCGGCGTTCGATTCTTTATCGCGGTAGTAACCGTCGATTTCTCTCTTGGACAACGGTGCTACTGTGCGATGTTGGAGGTTCGCGGCACTGTGGGGTGCGAACTGGTTCGGTCCGTCCTCACTGGCGTCTGCTCGTCGTCTCCCTCGTGTGGATGCGCTTGGGAGACGGACGAACCGCGGATATGTCGTCACGTGGTCAATCCGTCCGCGGATCAGTCCGTCGTGTGAATCGGCTATAACCACCAATAATGTAAGGCCGTGGTGTCCTCACCATCCGGGGCAACACTTCCTTTGCTTTCCCTACTGCAATACATTGATTGACTGACTCCTCTTGGGTGGCCGTCACTGTTCGCCGCGTCAACGCCACATTCGTGACATTTCACTCCTGATGACACAGGGTTCGCTGCTCGCTTTATTGTCACGGGCCGTCCTATCCAACACAACGAGCGCGAAAGGTCGTGGTCATCTGCTGGTTCCGAAAGGGCGGGACGTCATATAGGTGACTGAGGGCCCCGAATCAATACGACGTCTGACCGTAACCTCCTCAATATTCACAAAGACTACCATTTTTACGACGGAACCAAAGAGTGCCCGGTCACAGATTTAGAGCGCGAGGGTCTGGTAATACAGAGCATCAAAGATCCATTTCTCGGGGAACCTGGACGTCAGCGCACAGCTTTTGCAGCGGCGAGGACCCGAAACACAGTTCTTCGCTCGGCAGAAGTGTGCTTCGGCGCTTCATTGCAGTGGGGCGCCAGTCACGTGGCTCTCTTCCCATCCGTTGTCTGCCGCCCCAGCCTTTCCATTTCGGCGAACGCTTCTCGTGGCGATCTTCCAGGCTTTGCCAGTGTAGGGAGTATTTACTGACGGCCATAGCTGTGTGCGCGAATGCTGAGCGCGTGCTCATGGCGAGCTTCCACAGTCCTTTTGCAACGTGCACTCCGCACCATCAAAAGTGCCGGTCTTAGCAGCCTGTTGATGTGAGCTCGTTCTGAGCATGCGCTGTAAACAGCACCCACAAATGTGGCGTCAAGTGTCTCCCTATGGAAGAGGGTATGGTAGTATATCCGATGCCGAGAGCACGCGGTCACAGAGGAAATACAAACAAATAATGAAGAACAAAATGCCGCCTCAGCAAAGTCAGGGACACAGGCGCGTGCAGAGACACTCTTTCACTCGTTTTTGAACAAGAAAGAAAAACAAGAGTTCCCAACAAAATGCCCAGATGCATAGCCTTCTCTATTGGCGGCGTGAGCGATGGAAAGCGTTGCTGTGATCGGTCTTCCACGATAGGCCGAATGCTGACAAAGGATTCGGCCTATCGTGAGCGAAGGATTTCATATCGAAGGAAATAAAAGGAATGGAACAACTTCAATTTTGACGGTGTTGGCAGGGTTTGTGTGAGAGTGCTATGATTTCAAGCTTCCACCACGCTCTTTACAAACACCTTCAAACTTGTTGTTCACAAAGTAATGACGACACGAAAGGTAACCATAGATGGGCGCCATTAAAACACCTCGCCGCTAATACTCACAAAGCCTGTATAGTTCTATTAAAGAGCCATAGAGTGCCCGGTCGCAGAGTTGGAGCGCGAGGATCTGGTAGCACAGAGCCATCGCGTGGCAGATCGTCAAATGTCGCGGTCGCCGAAAGTGAAAAGGTAGAGCGGCAGACAGGAGTCATCAGTGTGCGCTAAATGCCAGAATCTCCTAGAAAAGCCCTGTCATAGCCTCCTCTATACTCACAAAGCCTGGCAGTTCGATGCCGGAGCCGTAGAGTGCTCGGTCGCAGATTTGGAGTGCGAGGATCTGGAATCACAGAGCATTTCTCGGGGAATCTGGTATTCAACGCACAGCTTTTGCAGCGGCGAGGACGCGAAACATGTTTTCAAAACTCGACGAGAAAAGAAGCGGTAGCCCGAGGAACGCGAGAAGCACGAGGAACGCGAGAAGCATTCCATCGTCCGGGACAAGTGTGTTTCGGCGTCTCGCCGCAGCGGGGTGCCCGATACATGATTCTTGTAGAGTGTCTTCATACACACGCGCGCTTTTGCAGACATGTAGGCACCCTAGATTCTTGTCTGTCGCTCTACATTTTTCCTTTCGGCGGCCGTGTCACGTGACGATCTGCCAGGCTTTGTCAGTATTGCCGACGTGAGCGATCGAAAGCGTCGCTGTGGTCGGCCCACCACAATTGGCCGAATGCTGACTATGACATCAGCAAAGGGTGTCTCATCAACGGAAATAAGAGGAATGTGAGAATTTCAATTTTGACGGTGTTGGCAGTGTTGTTTTGAGAGTGCTATTATTTTAGGCTTCCACCATGCCCATTACAAACACCATCAAACTTCTTGTTCACAAGGTAATGACGTCACGAAAGGTAACCGAACGAGGGCGCCACCGAAACATCTCGCCGCTAATAGAGAAGGCTATGCCAGATGCAATCACCCTAAGCAAAGCACACATGAAGACACCTTAAAGGGATACTAAAACGAAATTTCGGTGCTCATGTTTTCGTCTATTCGCCTCGAGATCGAACCGTGTCGCCACCGTGCGGCCGAAATTGGAAACGTGCGAAAGCGGGGATACCGCCGCGCGTTGTCTGCTACGGGCGCACGCTCAGAAGCATGGATCTCGACGACGCAAGTCCCGTTTCAGGCTGGGCTTGACATTCCTTATTAAATGTTTTATGTTTTTGTTGCCATTTCCTCTTCCTAAAGGTTGTGTTGTATCGTTTCACATGCGTAGAAATTCCGCAAAGCGATTATTATTAAGTCGGAAGCTTCCATAATATTAGTGTGTTGGCTTGTATACAGTCGCTGGCTCCACGTATTTTTGTTATCTCGCACAAACCGTGGCTTTCATAAAGCATTGAATGTTGAGTGGGTCTGTGGTTTGATTCGAAAATTAACCCGACTGATCGCCAGCCTTTAATAGACTAATCAATCAATAAATCCGTATGTTGATTTTTCGCCGGTCATATTGCGTGAAAGACGTTAAAACTACACATTCTTTTACTGGTTTTACTATGTCATAAATGGCATATTGCATTCCCATTTTAAGCTTCACATTGTGAGTCCCACATAAATATGAACACAGGAAGCCTTTTAAAATGAAGTATTTTTTAAGTTATTATTTAAACAGTATAATCACCCTCGGTGAAATGACACCCTGAAGTAGTTTACCGTGCAAGCCTGTGTCACATAAGAAACAAAGATGTCAAAAATATTAAAGCAGGCATTTTTTACTCCTTGCTGGCTTTCTCCAGCACAAGGCTCCAATTAACCGGCAAAAAGAATTGCAATTAAAGCATAACTTGAATAATCTGAAAGTTAATTGATGAACTGCCCAGTCCCGATATACGTTAGGTGAGGGTGGAGGGTGATCGGAAAGTCTTGTGAAGGTCGCTAGCCGGGCCCTCGTCAGTAAAAGAATGTCACTGCGGCCGATGCTGTCTGTCGTGGTGCGCGTCGTTTGCTGGGGCTGCAGAGTCCACTGTGTATGAATACAAAATTATTTAGCCCGACATTTATAGTATTAGCCTCTTGACATCCGCGGCCCTCACCAACCAAATTGAAGCGGGTGAACCCACACTACAGAGAAAAGCATTTAATAACAGGAACATTGCTGCATTGCTCGGTTACACTCGTTTATTACAGTCACGGCAGATATATTAGAACAGTTTGTTTCACTTGTTTCAGTTGTCCTGCCAACCGTGCAGTTTGCAGATTTTAACTAGATGAGACACACTCTCCTCATCGTAACGCAGTGGATTTGTTCAGACTCCAAGAAACTTACCCGCACTATGGCACAGTAAACGGGCAGAGGAACTCAATAGCACGATAATTTCCAATACAGCGCTAACTTATCTTCATTCTAAATATTTATATTACTGCAAAAGCTAGAAGTTAAAAAAAAGCATAGAAGCTGCGATTTTACAGCCAGTATTATGTTATCTGGGTTGGAATTTTTTTTTAATTCCCTCGTTGATGAACCGATACGTCCATTTTAAAAGAAACAAATAGTTAACATAAATATTCCAGTTCAGCCGGAGACAGGCATCAGTCGTGGTGATCCATGCTTTCCAACGTCTGCCTAGAGCAGACGACGCACCCACAGAATCGATTATATAAATTTAGGCCGCACGTTGGCAACACGATTTGATCTTCACTGAAGCACCGAACAGTACCGCATCCTTTTCCGCTAGAATTGTTTTGCCACCGATAGTATGCGACAAAATAAACGCAAGAATCTACGCCGTCTCGCGCGCGAACGTGGAGAGCCTATGGGGCGGCCGTTCTCCTATCCCCGCTTTGATGATGATGATAGCGCGACCGTAGCGCCACCTCTAGGTGGATCTCGAGGCCAATATGTGTTTAAAGGAGCAGTATCACATGGGACATACCAATATCTTGTTAAGAAAGTCTCAAAAAGGAATTTTAAAACACATTATACGATTAGCAAAGAGCACCTGGTGGATGTCGCTAACGCCTCGTTTGTAATGCTCGTCTAGGAACCTTGACAGCTAGTGACGGAGGTTGTCTCGTCTCCGGTCATGACGAGAGAAGGGGGGAAGGAGGAACTCCCCTCTTCCCGAGAATCCCTTTTGTGTGTCGCAGAAGTTGCTATTGTCCCCCTAGAAGATTATAGAAGATTAACCCGTCACTCAAAATTTGTACGAAAGCAGCCGCTTCGGCGGCTGGAACGACTAGGCCATCCTCTCGACGTCAGCCTCGCCGTAGCTTTGCTCGTCTTGAGACGACCTACGTCACAATTGCGTTGGATGTCACGTGCTCTAAGCTGGGCCTTATCCGAGCGCTTGCCAGAGTGGGCCGTTTATAACGAAAAATACAGCCATTAGGATCAAAATACAAACGTGCGATTGTCATTTTCGGATATTGTGGATCATATTCAACCTATTTTTGAACACGACGGGAATAATTCAAATTTCGTTGAAGCATCCCTTTAATACAGTCTGCATCACCGTGGTCTGCATACAGAAACGAACGCGAGCCACCGCGAGACCCGTGCGTCAAATTCCGCATGGCACTGAGTTAAAGGAGAAACCTGGCACGCGGTATTCAAATAACAGATATTGCGGTGACTTGGTTTCGCAGACTGCCGTTTGTGTGGTTTATGAGCAGTGTAAAGCCGGCTTATTAGCGGCGAGATGTTTCGGTGGCGCCCTCGTTTGGTTACCTTTTGTGACGTCATTACTTTGTGAAGAACAAGTTCAGTGGTGTCTGTAATGAGCGTGGTGAAAGCCTGAAATCATAGCGCTCTCAAAGTAACACTGCCCACACCGTCAAATTTGAAGTTCTTAGATTGCTCTTATTTGCGTTGATTTGATATCCTTCGTTGACGTCATAGTCAGCATTCGGCCCATTGTGGGAGGTCGATCACAGCGACGCTTTCGAGTGCTCACGTCACCAATAACGGATTTCATGCATGGTAGGACTTTAAAGGTAAAGGTCGCAGCCAAACTTTTATGTATGCCCTCTTGAAGGGGAACGGAAACGAAATAACCTGGCCGCGAGCTCTCAACCTCTCGTTTCAAAGTCAGCCAGCGGAAGCGCAATCCGTATCGCGCTCGCGACGTCAATGGCTCCGGCATGGCCAAGGGTACTGCAGTTGCTAGCGTCGCCGCTTGGTGGCGTGAACGCGTGACAATCGAGAAGTACCAGGAAATGGATACAGTGTGCGCTGCTTGTGGAGAGGAGGACGAGACGGCTGAGCACTTGATACTCTACTGTAAAAGGCTCCACCCTATGCCTATCGAAGACAACATAGATTCAATAAAGTCATTGGGCTTTAGAGACAGCGAAGGGAGAGTGGATTTCAAGACTTTAGAGGTTACCAAGCAAAGATTAAGTGAATGGTGACAGAAAGCGAGAGAAAACTAGGTATTTTCTTATTAACGAATGGCAAGTGGGTTTTATAGCCTCACTTTCTTTCGAGTGCGGTGTGAATATAGTTTTCACATTTAAATATTCTAAGCTTAAATGGTAAAACAAAATGGCGAGGTGGCGTAAGCTATCGCCCGATCCAAAGGGCTCAGCCGGATTCATCTATCCATCCATCCATCCGAGAGTAGAAGTAACATCTGAGGACTGAACGTGTGACCTATACCTACCTATAGTAACAGCATTCGCAGTCATGTCAGTATTCTATGTGCCACTTGCGTTCGGTTCACCGTGTTGGTTTCACAGTGTAGCTCGAAGGAACCGGTAACTAGAAAGAACCGTCACTACCCAGGAATGGCGACACATGCAAGCTATGTATGCAAAGAACGGCGATCTTGATGGTGTGGAGTGCACGTTCCGGAAGCACTGTGGAAGTTAATATATACAACGTAGTAGACTCTTTAACGTCAAATCAAAAGTCAAATTCAGGACGAAAGAGGCATACTGCCGCGAACTGGCGCTGCTACACAGAGACCGATGACGTGGTGGCATTCCAAGGGAGCTTCACAAACCGCCACCAGGAGCATTTTTAAAATCTGTGCATTGGTTTAAAACATTTTTCTTTAATCTTTTATGTCGGAAGCCTAGAAACAATAGTCTAGACTAGTGTTTCTTGGTTGCCGCCAATACATGGATCATAAATTCATAAATAAGCAAAGAAATAAGAGCAAAAAATGTAGTTTCCGTACCCCTCTATCTTATACATTTACGTTCACGAAGACAGAGCGTGCAATATGAACACTAGCGTCGTTGGATTTACCTGTATCTCTTGCGCCGGCGCTGGAAAGTTAGAGTGGTGGACTTCCCGTTGTATCTCAATACACCTTCCAGAATTATGCTGCCCAACACTTTTCTGCACCGTCGGAGAAGGTGCAGGTAATCGAACAAAACTTTTATAGTCCGGTGCAACCTATGATGTGAAGTAGGAGCCTCGCCTACAGCGCTGGCTTTCTACCCACGGAAAACTCTTCTACGCCTCATGAACGAGCGGAGTTCAAGCACGACGGAGAAAAAAAGCATATGCTGAAGACGGAGCAGCTTCAGCGAATATTGTACGTTTCAACTATAGGTTTCAGTTTTTTTTTTTTTTTTGTGAATTGTAAGACTAACGCGTTGTAAAACACATGAAACTCGTGCACCGAAAGACTTAATTTGACTACGCCGTTAAAATAAGTCTTCCCTGCATAAGTTAAAAACTTTACGTTAACTAAAAAAAAAAGCAGTTTCCATTTTTTCTTATTAAAAGTGCAGAAGCTAAAGTTACAAGCGATAGCACGTTGTCTTTCACTTCGCTCTCGCCGCGTGAGTGCGCGTGGACGGCGGGAACGCCTGTGTTGAATAGAGCTGCTTCCACCGGATTGTGTAAACATGTGTAAATCCGGCATATACCACGGCCGGATTGGATTCGAGCGCTTCTTTTTCATACGGCATTTTCGCCACAAGATAAAGCATGTGCATCTTTCTACGTGGGAGCGCTGACATCCTACTGCTCTCGCTGCTCCACCCTGCTAACCTTGCTACCTCCATAACCCTGCTGCTCAAAGGTTTTCGCTTCTTGTGGCCCAATGGTTTATCGTCGTGTTCTGAATTGCACGTTAACATCGGGGGAGACGTCTGGCGTGTCTGCCCAGCGATGAATCCTTAAGCACCATGTGGAAAAAGATGCCAAGAAAAAACCTTGTTCTCAACAAGTACCCATCCAGTGTGTGTGCGCGAGACCCTCTACTCCCTTAGTAAAGAATTGAGCAGGCATTTGATTTGATGGCGATCAAATGAATAAACGAGAGGATACTCATACTCTCCAATTGTTGTGCCGTGGCGTTACCTCGGGGAGAGTCAGCATACAGGGGCCCTATGTTGCACCTTTTGGATTCCCTCGGTGACTAGGGAGAAGGAAGTGACGTCAACAAAGCAGCAAACGCAGATTGGATGTTGATTAGTGAGAGTCGATGATGACGGACTTCCGCAGAAGGGAACAAAGCTCACTTCTTTTTTTGTTTTCTTCTGCCGATATTTGTCATCAGCGACTGTCACCAATCGGCATCCAATCTGCGTTTGCTAGGTTGTTGACGTCACTTCCTTCTCCCTAGTCACCGAGGGAGTCTAAAAGGCGCAACATAGTGCCCCAAGTTTTCGACCAGCGGTGTAATTGGGCTTTTTCTAGTGATTTTTAGAATTCATAATAAAAGAGTTAAGGTTAACTGCAAATCATCGAGATTCTAGCAGCACCTTACGCGCATGTTGCATTTCCAGCACAACGTAAGCAATAGGGCATAGCAGGCTCCGCGATAGTTTCCAAACGATTTACGCGTTCGCTTCTTTTTTGTCGGCTTCTCCAGCTTGCTTTGACCAAATTCTACAGTCGTGGACAACTTTCTGTGGCAAGTCCAAGGAGGGAAAGCGAACACCTGTGCACAGCTTTGATCAGCACTCAAGAGCGCTATCCCGTACCTTGGATTGCATGCGTAGCTGCAGAAAGTTGTCCCTATGGCATAGCACAGTGACACGTCCTACAGTCGCGCCGTGGTGCACCTCCTGGCCGCCCAGTGACCGCTTAGGGGACGTAATCTGTAAAGTCCCTCTAGCTTGAAAATTTAGTATTCTAGACACTTTAGAACAAGCTGGCGAGAAATCCGGCGGCTTGATTGGACGGCGGCACGATTGAACTTGGCGCCGACCAATCACAGCCGACGGATTTCTCGCCCATTTATTCGTTGAATGCCAAGATTAGGACCCTAGAGCCTACTATGGGCCACTGGATCTCCGTGAAAAGCGATCCTCAATATAACTCTCGAGGTTCAATCTGCAGGATTTTGAGGATGCATAGACTAAGCAAAAAACAAAATAAGCAAACAAAACTAGGCCTGCAATTTTTAAGCTATTTGACTTCAGAAACAAAGTAAAGACACTAAAAAGACTGCCACGGTTGAAGGGAACGAACTATGCAATCAGCGAAAACCTATCCCGCTCGGTACAGGAAATTAGAAAGAAAAAATTGGTGGAATAGTGCCAAGGAAAATAGAGATAGACGAGAAAACGTGCATCTAGTATTCGAAAAAATCAAAATCAAAGGCGGTCTATTTGTTTGGGCCGTTATGAAAAAAGATAAGATTCCTCTTAAAAAAAATTAACCAACGCAAGGAAAGTCTCCCACGGAACCGACCCGCGAAACGAAAACTAATCAATCTAAACTCAACAAGCTTATTGAATAAATCGGTCGCCTTTGAATTTGTACTTCTTGATCACGAACCTGACACTCTCATTGTAACAGAAACTTGGCTATCACCGTTTTTGCTTGATCAAAAAGTTGTACCACAAAACTATGTGATCATAAGAAAAGACAGACAATCAAGCGGAGGTGGCGTAGCCATAATCATTAAAAAAAGTATAGCGTTCACACGTTTGCCTGACGTACCTGACGTTGAGACCGTTTTTTGCGAAGTCATATTTTAAACGCATGCGATATTCGTTGGTGCAGTTTATAGACCTTTCCATCGCTTATCAACCGGGCGAAAAATGCTGAGTCACTGAGCTGTGGACGCGTGCGCAGCATCTGATATACCGCGCAGCAGAAAAACAGCGCATGTTCAGAAAGCGTTAAGGCGTTCCACAACCCAGCAGACAAAGATGGCAGTGCACAGAAGGCGATTTTTGCAAAGGTTTTTTTAGGAAACTTGGCACTGAGCTAGGCACCTTTACCACGTTGCATGATTATATCTCTAGTCATCTTAAAGGTCGGAAACTTATTTTGTCTGGCGATTTTAACCTACCTGCTATCAATCGGTCCATTCCTCAGTATGACACAACCTGTTTTGACGCACTAGTTTCAAACTCACGTAAATGGTTCATCAGCCTACACGTGTCGACAGAACAACTAGTAATATACTTGATCTGGTATTCTTTAGTGACCATCTTCCAATATGTGAAGTATAGGGGAATGTTCTAGAGGGTATATCTGGACCAGAAAATGATTTGTCTATCCTTTCCCAATTGGTGTCACTATTCGCGTTTCTTCGCCATCCTCCGTGCTTAATTTCAATAACGCCGACGACGCGAGCATACTATCTCAGCTTTCCCATGAATTTTCTTTTTTTACGGAATATGCCTCTAGCAATAACGTCAGCATTGACGATTGATGGAAAACGTTCAGACATATAGTTCATTACAGTGTTACTATACACATACGTACAAAAAATAACAAAAAACATAATCCATGGATTAACCGCGATGTCATCCATGCTAAGCGAAAAATTAAAAGAAAACGAAAGTCACTGAGAACAAAAGCATGCACAGAGAATAGACTTGAACCTGCTTAACTGATCAAAATGCTAAAAATAAAACAAAAGAAGAAAAAAAAAGTATTACCACGTGACTTTTCATGAATTCTTAAAGAACTTTCCAAACAAATTCTGGGGGGCTATGTTCGACAAATATTTCGTTTCTCCTAAAAAGAAACGGAAGTGACGAAAGTGACGACATCGCGCCTGATTGGTTAGAGGCTCATATGAAGAAAGTTGCCTCTTTCTTCAGCCCGTATTTTCCCGGCCAGGGCCGGCCGATATAGACAGACCACTGCCAGGATGTGCGCTTCCTTGACTGGAGCTCGCATTTTCCCGGCCAGGGCCGGCTGAGATAGACAGGCCACTGCCAGGATGTGTGCTTCCCTGGGGATTCACAGAGATTCCCTCGCCCAACCAATACAAGAAACAGCCAGCGTTCGGCCATGTTGCCAGACCACAGAAAGCAATGAAGGTGAATTGCAGTGATCAGCTGTACCCTGACAGGAGCTCGCATTTTATATGGCCAGAAATACCAGTGATATGCCGCTGTTACTCCGGCCGGCTGAAAGGATGGCCAAGAAGCTCCACGCCCAGGCTGTCCAATCAGCCCAGCCATAGAAGCCCGACGACCCGCCTGCTAGCGCGTACTTAACAGCTCACGCTGAACTGAATAAAATTAAGTCTCAGGGTTGTTTTAAATTGGTTTCTGTGTATTTTATTAATATAGGTCACATTCTTGAACATGCACATTAATAGGATTTTCGTGAATACTAGCCTGTTCTCAAGAAATATAAAATCTGAGACTCTCATACAAAAATGGTCTATGGTCGTCTATGGAAAATTATATGGCAGGCTATCGCCCCTTATGGCCCTCCATGGTTGGCCATAGAAATCCATAAAGACAGCTACAGCCAGCTATACAAGAATCTATGGCCCTGAGTCTAAAGACTGGGAACCAATAAAATTCCTTTAGACGCCTATGGAGAATTGTATGGCCCCGTGTTTGAAGACAGCGAACCAATAAATGTTTTTTTGCCGCCTATAGAAAACTTCTTCGCCCCGAGTTCAAAGACTGGAAACCAATAAATTGTCTTTCCACGCCTACAGAAAATCACAACGGCGCTTACTTTTTTTAGTAAAAACACTCTTCTTTAGAAAATTAAATCAATACTAAATTTCTGTCAGGCCGGTGACAAACCATGACCGAAATATGTTCTCTGCTGTTGCAACGAGTCGTGAAAACCAGTAATATTGGTTCTTTGAAAAACCCATTAAAATACTTGTACAAAAATTAAAATTAATTATTACCCCCAAAAGTGAAAATAACTTACACTGGGCGCCGAACGCTGCAATCAGGCAATAGATTGATTGCAATCTTCAGTACCAGTGTACTGCATGTCATCACTGCATTGTCAACGTGATTCATCAAACATATTGAAAAGTTAATTAATACATTTTAATTAACTAGCCTAATGATCTGCATTTGCTTTTTTCAGGGTTTTGAATTAAGAGATGAGGGCTATTCCAAGAGACAATTCAAATAATGTATTAAGTACAAGTAATATTTGCTCCGCCTCTCCGTGTTTTTGCGACAAATGATGGGTCACCGGCAAAGTCGGATTCAAAAATTAGACTGCCATATATACAGCTAGTGTGAACATAGCGTTTGTAGATCTGCGTTGTTGCTGCTGTGTGGGGAAGTGTTCTGCTTGTGTTGTGTGTGTTCAGAGATGTATGTATATCATCTATACATAGATTTACACACATATCTATACATTGATACACATACACCATGTAGCGTTCACAAGTCAGGGGAGCTTGAAGTAAATTTTTGTTTAGGGTTTTCTGGCTAAAGAGAGTTATAGGGAAAGTCATAGAGAAGTCTTTATTCAACCATGAGAAAAGCTAAAGAGCGCTATGGCTGGACAGCGATAGGGCCATAGACAAAGCTAAAGAAAAGTAGAAAAACACCTACTGCAACATTATAATTCCCAAGAGTGGCTCGCTTGTGAATAGCCACCCTGGTCCGAGTTCTTTTTACCCATATAGCCAGGGTTGGTTGACCCGGAAGCAGCCACCCTGGCCTGGGCTGTATTTACCCCGTATAGCCAGGATTGGCTTACCCGGAAACAGCCACCCTGGCCCAGGCTGTATTTGCAGGATGGAGCCCAGACTGGCTAGACGAGGAATTGCAGCTTACTGCCAATCTTGGCGTGCCAGGTTGGCGCTAGCTGAAGCCTTGGTGCAAAACAAGCATGGCCCAAGGAATGTTTCCTTGGCTGCCCAACCTGGCGCGAGCTAGAGCCAGGGTATTGTGCTACTTGGGACGTTAACTATGCAATCAGGCTCACGACGTCTCTATCGGCCATCGTGGTGATCATGCACGGTGGCGGAAGCCTTCAACAGTTCACGTGACTGCCTTAGTAGGTACAAAAGCTGTCATGTCAGTCGATTAGGGGTGGCTTCTGACGTTCTACGGGCAAAGAGTAACTGTCAGGACCCACCTGATGAGCGTGTCCAAGGCGCCCGTGACAGGCACGGATGACCTTTAACAAAAAAATCTATCCTCCGGCAAAAAAAAAAGACTGACGGAAGCAGAGCTCCGCACGATTTATGTCGAAGTCGTATCGCCCCACAATTTTTGAAGTATCCAGTTTTAACTCAAGCTGATCGCGATTGAGTCAACTGCCGTTGACTTAATGACAGTTCAGAGCGATAGTGTAACCAGAGTAGGGAAATCAGCGCCCGTGTGGGCGAGCGCACACCAGCTCGGAGCACGTGGAGCGACAGTTCTCGATCTCGATGAGCATCGTACCGGCGTGCGGTCGTGTATCACTACTGCGTGGTGCACGTTAAAGACCCCAGGCTAGCCGTTGTAGTGCACTGGCAAAAATTCTCATCTATAGCAGAAAGACAAGTCGCCCGTTGAGGCAGATTAAGTTCTAAACTGTATAAACATATACCGAATCTTTTTTTTTTGTACCTAAAAACATTTAGATTCGGGTTGCCAGCAAACCATTCTTCCACAAACGTGCCCTTTTTTTCTCTTTTTTTAAAGCAGCGATATAAACAACGTATTGTGCCTTTGCATAATAATATAGCTGCCTTCACCTGTCCCAGAAAAATAGACTGTTTCCGCGGACAACGCGAAGCCCCCATGGTGCAGCGAAGTCCCTCGCGGCTCGGACAAATAATAAGGCGCTGAAGGCTTCTTCGGATAGACCTTTCATAACCGTGAGACCTAAAAAAAAAAAAAAAAAACCCTTTCATCCCAGGTTTTGTACATTAAAAGTACTGTGCCTGGAACGCGTCTCCGACTGGTGTGTTTAGCGTTCTATTCCGTCCATGCACAAAAAGAAGCACCGATCAGTCAACAAATGTCGTCACAAAAACTAAAGTGTCGCTCTGTCGAATGTCGCCATTTTGGCGTATAAGCATATAAGTTTTGGAAAAAAAACAAAAACAAGTACGAAACAAAACGCGAGTGTCGTTGTCGTCGCGGCGTCCCAACTCCTGGTCTCCGAAGTTTCCGTGGGCTGTCAAGCTGGAGAGAAGCCTATACGACAAAACAGACGACTGCGATATCCATCACTTCTGTCACGACGCCGCCAGGATCGCGACCGGCGACAACGTGACACTTTTATGACGTCATCAGTTGGAAACCGAGGAACCACTTTTTGGAAAGCGCGTAAACACACTGGTCGGAAACGCGCGTTCCGAGCAGCATAATTGAAAGGGACGCGGAAGCGTGGATTGTTGACTTACCCTGTCCGAGACAGACGGGGCGTTGTTATTTCTAATTAGAACAAACACTGACATATGGATTGAACTCGGAACTTCCGGACAAGGTGACCTCAGCCAGCCGGAGATGTCATTCCAACGTGGCCTGCTTTTGTGTTGTTTTTTTCTTGCTGAGGGAAAACAACAGCCATTTAGGTTTACCCAGTACCACAAACGCCGCGCAAAAAAACGCTGCAGTTTGTTTTGCGTTAGATTATGTCTGATTATGTCTTGTAAGTCTAAACCGTACTGGGGTGTCTATTATACCGTAGGCACAACGGAAATGCACCCGGCCCGTTTTAACCGTAATTTCAACACCCTGTTTTTGTAGATATAAATTATTTTTAGATAAAGAAAAATAACTACGCATTATGTTTTGGAAGCACGCACGAAAATAATTATTTCATTGCTTCGTGACATACTTTGTTACGAAGACGGAAAGCATTTGGTCATTTTAGTTTTAGCTTCATCCTCACCAGACACTTCATTACAAACGCTTGCGGGGTTAGAAAACAACCTTTTTTGCACGATTCACATATTTGTCGTATGTAGCGAGCACGTATCATCAAACAATTTTTCGGTATAAGAACGCAGCATTCCGTAGCGATATAAAATTACGTTTTTAGCAATCTGCTAAAACTGGCAAAACAATGACAAACAACGATCAAATATTTGCATTAAGAATCTATTGTAACAGTGCATGCGTGCTTCTAAATTTATTAGACTCCTTTTAAGTTCGGTGCGTGGTTAACCTTTGCTGACATAAACGGCACGAGTTTAAACTATATCCTTGCATGGCATTCACTGCAAAATTAACTACTTGCTAAACGAAAAAAAAATAAAAAGTCCGTGTGGTATGTATTGCTGAATCGCTAGTATATGCGCGACTGTTCCTAATATGTTAACACACACCGTTTTCTCGCTGAACAAATGCACTTTTTTTTAACCCTTATTTTGCTTGGGTGTCACTAGAGATAGGCCACCTGCAATGCTGTTTGGTTTGGCGTTATCCAGCGAGTGAAGCAAAAAACCACTGGATACGTCTGGGAGTAGCGGCTGCATTGTTCAAACGTCAGCTATTACTTTAGCGGCGCCGTTTAGCCTAGTGTCAGAAGGAAGAAATATACTGGGTATAGGCCAGAAACAACGAGGTAGAGGGGCTTAGAGCGATAAACCGGGGTTCCGGTCTGCACTCGAAAGTGACCCCCATAAGGAGGCTGCCATTGTACGCAAATTTGACCACACGTCACATGACCAAACCAAATACGTGACGTCACAGGAAAGATGGCAGCGCCCACGCAGCGGCTGGCCCCAGCTGGGCCGGAGCTTGTCGGATGCTTTGTTGGTTGTCGTTCGTCTCGGCGAGTTGATTTCAGACGCGGAAGCCGTCATATGAGGCCGGTCGAAAGCGAGTTCAGAGTTCAGCGTGGTGTTTGACGTAGGTATAACGTGAAAATACGGAGAAACGGTGTGCATTTCGCTGGTGACCGACCGGGATATTGCCACGGAAGAGACAATCTGACCTACGTTGCTCGGACATCGGATTGATTCGGATACCGCTAGGATAAAATTTAAGGCGACGTTTCTGTGCTCTCGTTGACCATCGGAATCTTCGAGGTTTGCAGTGAACCGTGTGCAATATATTTGGATACACAGTTTAGCGACGGAAATTGCGTGAGTCGTGCTTGGCGGTGTGCAATCGTGGTGCAGCTTCGATCAAATGACCGAGGGCTCACTTCGGTTGTGCGGCGCACCGGAAGGCTGCCTTGAAGCTGGTAGTTCCTGTGCCGTGCTGAATGATGCTGTGCTGCTTACAAATTGTTCCGGCGTAGAAGTGCACTTTCACGGAGCACAGGTGTGCGGCGCACCGAAGAGCTGCCTTCAAGCTGGTAGTTCCTGTGCCATGCTTTAGGTGATGCTGTGCTGCTTCCGAAATTGTTCCGGCGTAGACGTGCACTTTCACGGAGCACAGGTGTTGCAGTTGGCATTGATCCCGCTGGTCTGTCGCACGTTTCGTCAACACAAACGTTTCATCCACACTCGTTACGCGAATTGCAAGCTGTCCGGACATTTCACCGAGCGTGTTACGTACCCAGCTCACGCCGCTTTGTGGCAACAGTCTGCAGTGGCTCATTACCAGAAAAGTGGTCCCACATCCATTTCAGTTCAGTTCGTCCACGGCAGTCGCCAAACCCCAAAGGAGAGGATTTATTCGGACAGAATGCCACTAAAGCAATGCAGCTTCTTCAGTGGTCAGGATAGATTCTCTTCTGCTAGTATTGTTATACTGTCACGGATCCTTGTTCCAGTCCTATCTTCTATCAATATTCACTATTCTGGGACACTGCAGGTCATGCTCAGCTGTAATCGTGTGTTCAGGTGGAGGTGCTGGGCACTTTACCCGTAGCCCTTCACTCTGTGTGAACCCGGCGGCTCTTCAGCCGAGTTACCCGATAATGGGACACGGCTGGCGGACTATCCTGCGTCTTATACCCCTGTCGAGCCGTAGGCAAAGTCCTGACCCGAGCCTGGCAGAACAACCGCAAGACGACCGAGTACCACAAGGAGTAACCTCGGAAATACACCACGAAGCACCTGAAATCCGAGCCAGTTGCTGCTACCAGGAAAAACCACCGGAATTCGGTCTCTTGTCAGAAAATCCGAAGCTGACTAAGCCAACATTGACAAACCTGTAGCAGCAAACCGTGTCCCCTCACACCATTGTTTGCATGCCCGTCGCAAATCACGCTCCGACGCTTTTTCACGCAAGCTGTATGAAGACGTCAAGGACTGGATTGAACAATATGACAGTGTCGCAGACAACCAGCTCCTGCAGAACCTATACTTCTCGTGGAAGCAACTGCCGGCGCTGGTCTGAGAACCATGGATCCTCCTTAACGTCATGGGAAGTTTGCAAGATCAAGCTGAAGCGCGCATCCGTCAGCCAACATCAACGAAAGAGAGCCGCATTCTTGATTCTGTCCAGGACACTGCCCTAATGAGAGCGCCACCGCACTCGTGGAGGATGTTTTGCGCTTGATCGAGCGCCCACGCCCACGCCCACGCCGACCTTGATGCTACAGAAGTCAAGAACCTAAGAATCCCATGCGCCTCACGTGAGGGACAACACCTTCGGCAGCCTTGTCCGCAACCCCCCGACAACAGTCGAAGTGTTCATATCACTGAGGCTTCCAACATAGAATATGCACTGCATGCCCGAGCCTGCCACTATGAACAACTTCCCGGCGTCTCGACACTCGAGTTGTCCAGCTACTACTTCGACGCCAGCCTCCCAGGCATCCACGACATCACCCACGACGTTGTCTGGGAGGAGATCAGGAAGCTACTTCCTGCCATCAGTTGCCCGGCTTTTATTTTGATTGCCGAGATTGTTTCGCAACAAGTTTGACAGGTATTTCAACCGAGACTTCTGCGAGCGAAGCGGCATCTGACAAACCAAGGGCAACTTACACCACAATGGCACGACGGACGCCACCGGCTGCCCCTTAGTATTCAATGCCAATTCAATGAGACACTCTAACGCCGAAGCATTCCCGACATCGTGTGTAGGACTGTGCTCAACAAAGTACACCGAGGAAAACGTAGGTGATGCGAATGTGCGACCGAAAACCACTTTGCTACCACTGCATGAAGCCGACCATGTCTACCAAAGCAGCCCGTACCAATGAATTGGTCGGCGAGGGTTCGTGCCAAACGACCCTCGATTACGTCTCGAGGAGCGACCACGGGAGATTAAGGATTACCTTCGGCGACCTTTGTCCCTGATGCCGAAGGTGCTGAATCGAAGATTCTGAATCCCTGATTACCCCAAAGCTCCTCATGTCCATCACCTCAACAAGAGGTAAGCACGACAAAGCAGGTGAGCGGCGATGCAGTGATAGTGGATTTGGTGTCGGTTGTCGTCCAAGGACAATACCTAAAAATTTGCTGACACCAATTTTCTGTGTCCACTCCACGAAGCACACAATTTCGAACTTTGAGGGAGAATGCCCCTGAGTGACTTGAAGGAATAGAATGGTCGGTTGCTCTCAAAAGTGAACTGCAAGCATCACCAGACTTGGATAGCAAACAAAAATTGTTGCCAGCTTTCAAGTCAACGGTACAGCAAAAGGCACAGCCACGTAAGCAATACATGCCCGAGCTTGCTACATTAATGCCGAAAACTACCAGGAAAATTTTCGGATTAGAAGCCAGCCCTGCAGCTTCAGTGCACATGACGTATGATTACAAGACAGCATCAGTCGGTCAAAGTTGCCACTCGACCAAACTGAACACCGACGTGCCAGGAGCGTCATCCGACAACAAGGTCCACAGGTACTACGACTGAACGCCTGACACGAGACTGTCGCAGAAAGTACTCGTTGTGGAACCATTTACTAAGAATCAATAATTATGTAATCAAGTGGAAATAAACATATTTGATACACTAACCAGATAAACATATTTCCGCTTGCCTTCATGCATTGAGAGTCTACACACCAAGAATTGTGTCCATTGCACGCTCTGGACCTTACGAGGACACTCGCTTCTCTGACCCTTCAATATTAATTAAGGGGTCATACCAGACTGGCAGACTTCTTGCAAGGGGCTGCACTCGTTCAACCTTTCCTGAACATGTGGTGCATCCGAAAACCAACTCCAGTGATGTGAAAATGTTATTTATTAATTTATTCCTTCCAGGGGCCTTCGTAGGCATTGCAGAGGGATACTTAAAACTACACACATGATAATAGCATTAAAGCACACTGCTGTAACTTGTTAATTGGAAAAACAAACACACCTCTGAGCATATAGTTTAATAGTATGTGCTGATGCATTGTTATATAGCATGACACTTCCTATATGTATGACACAATAGACCCTTTGCAGAACCTTATCAAGCAACACAACCGTCACCATTTTTTTCGGCGCAAAGCACACGAATGGGCCCCAGTTCACGTCGAACGTTAATGCAGCATTCGAGTCCAATAGGTGCTGAGCCGAATTCACAGGGATGGCGGACATAACATTCTTGTCGAACAAATACCCAAAGTATGAAAGCCTGGGGTAATTACAGTAGTAGCTACTGTAATTTGTTTCATCAGAATTTGGCAGACGGCAAAGGCTACGGTCTCGGTGAGTCAATACACACATTGGAGAGAGGCACATGACAGCATATCACCAGAGTGCTCGTCTGCACAGATTTGTCACACACCTTCGCTCCGTGTCTCTGATTGGCTCGAGGGGGCGGTGGCGGTTGGCCTTTTCCAAGTTGCGGTGATGCGAAGTATAGACAGCCCACACTTTTAAAAAGAGTCTATTGAAGAGACCGAAAGGAATGGTAGTCAACATTTTTCAACAAGACTGCTCTCCAGGCAAGGGATGAACACAAATATGAATCATCTTATCCAGGTAATTAGAACAATTAAATAATTGACCGACTAATACAATGCACTCTTGATGGAAAAGAGTATAGCTGCAATAAATCCTACAAAACAGAAAAAATGCGCAGTTAATCTATGCATGCAACAAAACAGTTGTTCTTATAGCAAGTCGAATAGCTTTGAAGCAGGTGCCTGCAACGATTTATTCTTCCCCATACTCAATAAAACGCCAACCTCGTAGCTAAAAATAAGGGTGCACTTCACACTCACACACACACACACAAAAAAAAGGAAGAAAAGCGATCGAATGTAGGATCGTGGATTAGCACAAAAGGTTAAAATCGCAGGAGCTTCCTCGCTAAAAGTTGCTATGGTTGTTCGGTGACGGAGGGCTGAAACAACTTCCCTTAGGCCCTAACGCGACGTATACATTTCGCGTAGATTCTCAGATATTTCAACGTTCAAACAAAGTTAAGAGAATGCGAAAATTCCATGTTAAAAGCACTCAAAGTTCTATCGATCCTCGGACACATCCCGGAATCCAAGCACCGGTACGGCGATGCAGAGCTGATGCTGTCTCACAGGCGTTAATATCCAGATGATCCAGAGCGATCTTGCGCAAAAACGGTATAAAGTCTCATTCCTTCATGTTTTCACATTATACCTGCGTCAGCGAGCACGATGAAGCCCGAAGTTGTCGGAAAGCAGCTGCACATCACGGCTACCGTGCGCCGAACAAAGCCGCATCCGCCAGCTCTGGGCGCTGCCATCTTACCTGTGACGTCACGGCTCTTGGGAGGTCACGTGACGAGTGGTCACATTTGCGTAAAATATGGCGGCAACCGGGGGGGTGCCACTTCCGAACTTCCGGTTTATCACTCTAAGCCCCTCTACCTCGTTGGCCAGAAAGCCGTGATGGCATAGCATGCCACTTCGACGGAAGCTACGGCTTTAGCGGGCCAATCGGAACGTGAGTACGTATAATCGGAGTGTGCATTTACTGCAACGTTGATTTACTGCAAAGAAGTATCAGGCTTTTCGCTGAGTCACGCTCTAACATGTGTACTTTGCGCTCGTATACGTAGCGCATATCGGAGTCGTCGGCACGTCACGTGAGGCTTATCCTTCACCCTTTGCCCAGTTACAACGAGAGGGTATAACCGTGGGTTCTCACTTTGCTGACGCCGCCTGGCTGTTGTCGGCTGGCTATTTCAAATATGCTACGCTTACTATAACAGCACCGCGTTCTTTGATTTGTCTATGGGGTCTGCCATTTTGGTGCGTAATACAGGTCAAAGGCCACCTATTTTTTTTTTTTTTTATACGATGAGAAATTGTCATTTTTTTGAGCTGTAGAAACGGTGTCGGGAAACTTTAGAGGCGATATCGCTTTTCCCTGTCGTGGATTGTTTTAAGACTTTTGGGGAACAGAAATGCGTGTTCTGCGTTTTCGAATAAGGCTTTATATATTTAGAAACCAATATTTTCAAGCATCAAAAAGTGTCCTTACTCTGAAGAGCCGCCTAATCTAAGTGGCTCTCGGTGTCAGAAAGCGGTACGAAAAATATCTCATTTGTGAAACTTCAGAACTGTCGAATGTTTTCTGAATCGTTAAGAATCTGATATGATATGTGTCGGCAAGCAATGTTGAAAGGGTGCGCTTAAGAAAGAGAGGCGAGGCCGTAAAAGTTATGTAAACGTCCTCTTTCGGTTACTTATACCGAGATATATGTATGTATGAAATAGGCCGGCTTACTTTAGCAAACACATGTCAGACAGTTCCACATAACACGCGTTTTGAATTATGAATGAAGTGGGAGGCCCGTATGTTATCAACATTGAAGAAGAATTCAAACTCAAAGACTTGAGTCCTAAAGAACATTTTGATAGAAACCAAAGCGCGTTTCAACGCGCTTTTTTGTTTCTAAAGGTAGCCCTGCTAAGCGACGCTCTCACTGATTTGGATATACGTAACCTTTCTAAAACGAATTTTACAAAGCAGATTAATTGAATCAAATACTTCAAACATTTGAATTTTAAAAGCGCAAAAAATAAACGAATTTAGAAGGTTAGAAGGCAAACCTTCTAAATAATGATCCGGCTGATCTTGATATTTGTATCATTCCTGGCTCGAATCTACCAAAAGAAATTCGTTTCGTCGCTTGTCTATATTCGTATCCGAGCGCCTCATCTTGTACACTCCGCGGTCCTGTTAGCGCTAACAAGCCATTGCCGGTTTTCTCCATTTTTATCTCAGCATTGAAGGACTGTCATCAAAAATACTATAGCGGTGTGGAGATTTCTCAGTTATAGGAGTTACCTAAGCTGTAAACTTCGAAGTAAAATGTGAAAAATTCGCGTGTTCTCGCTAAACGTGTCGCTCAGCGTACCTCATCGCGCCCTTGAAAGAGGCCGGGACCTTGAGGGGGAAATCCCTTCGGGGCAAAGATTTCGCGTGCACGCGCCAACCGAGACCCAGCTCGCCAACGGTCGCTAGCCACGAACCCCGGGCTTCTTTCGGTCCCGTTGCTATACGGGCGAGTTACGGAGCTCTGCTGATCCCGATCGCGACGAGCGCCGGGCGAGGACTCGGGAAGGCAGCAATGGCGCTCGGGCATTCCGCTCGGCGCTCGCCGTCGGGACGCCGTGCAGGCAGAGGCGGCGGCGGGAGAGTCCCCGCGCCTCCCTTCGCACTCCCGATGTGCGCGCGATCGAACCTCGGGGCTCGTCGATTATTTATCGGGCGCTCGCTTCCTCGGCTTCGAGTACCGCATGGGACGTCGTGTCTCTGCTTCGTCGTCACCTGTGGTGCTCGACCACGCGGTGATAAAGACGAAAAACGGCGACCCAGAAAAAAAAAAAATCTAGGTGTAAAACAACAACAGAATGGGCTTATCCTGGTTATATCAGGTATGACAAAATCAGAGTTGTTTTCTTTGTATATAAAAAGCTGATTTGTTTAGGGATCATAATCCGCCGGGTGCTTCGCTATCAGGAACTCCAATGTTCGTGTGAGTGTGTGCGTGTGTGTGCGAGGTATATTATCTTATATAGCATAAATATAAACGATATATCTTTCTTGTGAGCGAGACAGCGTTCTTCGGGAAGGCACATTATAAGAAGAAAAGAGGGAAGCTGTAAAGTAATATGATACAGAATGGGATAGCTCAGGATTTCGACGTCAAATTTCTTTAAAATATAAATAATTGGCGTTACGGGGGCACCTTTCAAGTAGATATTTCGGAAGCGATAATATGAGGAAACCTATATGATGGCAATTATGGATTCGATTCATCTTATCGGTCTGGCTTTCTCTCTCCATTGTGTTTGTTTGTTGTACTGCATATCAATGTGAAACGGAACCTTCTTCAGCAATTGCGTAGAATGAAAAAAGCTTAAACCACACGCACAAAAAGAAAAAAAAAACAACTAAAAGCGTAGGCTCGTTCATCCATCGGCTCCTATACTTTAGAAACATGGCGTAAGACGCCCGGCCCGCAGCCGCGCAATACGGTCGCTATCCTCAGCTAGACGAGAGATACGACTGTAGCACACGAAATAGGGCTCACCGTTCTCTGCCCTTGTGCGTGCTGTGTCTCTACGTCGACGACGAAGCCCTTGCGCAGGACGAGCGGGGGCCTGCGCGACGCTGCGGTCGTGCGAGCGTCTTGGGCGCTCGGAACACACGCACACAGTCCGAACCGCCCTCGAGCGGAACGCACTGCGCACGCGCGGCCTCTACTTTTTCCGCGGTGGGGCATCGCATTCGACTCCGTGGCGCGGTCGAAGCCGCGCGCTGCGGTGCCCGGGCAAATCCCGGGTTCCCTCCGGCGGACGTTTCCAGGCAAAAGCGAAAATGCCCGTCTCAGGTGAACCGGGAGGCTCAGGTGGGGGTGGGAGCGCAGCGTCGAGGCTTCACTGTCCCGTGTGCCAGTTCTTTTTCGGGGTGCAGGCCGGAAAGGGACAGGCGTCCGCCCACGCAGGGAGGGCGGTGTGCCGGGGAAGGGTTTCCACTCGCCTGATTGGCCTCAACCGACTGGAGCTGCACCGTTAGCGTCCAGAAGATGATGGGATCGAGAGTACGCAGGCGCTTGTTGGCACTGTAAGGACACGTAAGAAACGTACGTGGTAGAGCGAGGAATTCGTGGCTTTTTTTTTGTTCGCGATCCGGCTATATCTAAAAATATATATGGGATCGCTTTATATGTACGATGTAAATGGAAAATACAAAGCGAGAGATATTTTGATTATTTAGCCCCGTGCTCTACCACCGAAAAGCAAAAAAAGAAAAAAAAATATATATAAATAAAACAGGGCACCGAATTTATCGTATCACACAGAGGCAGATTTCCCGCTAAATTCAGCGGGGAACCTGAACTTGCCTGTATGTCCCGTGACTTCAGGTCACGCGACATCCATTTTACGTCTAATTTAGCGGGGAACCTGAATTGGTACATAGGTAGTGACGTAAGTTTTCATGCCAAATTTAGCGGGGAAACTAAATTGATGCATAGGTCACGTGACGTAAATTTTTCGCTAAATTTAGCGGGAAAAGTATTCGACGCCAGAATATACATAGCTGAAAATCTTGAGCAGTAGCTTAAAAATGATATCACATAAGAACAAATGCTATTGCCTAATCAACCATCTGCGTTTAGTCTTTATTTTGAACTCTTTTTGTTCACGTTCCGCCCACAGAAACCACCAGTAAAATAGCCCGAAACAACACACCTTATCTCGTCACACCGATGTCTCTCTTCACACGGTGAAGTCGGCATGCTACGGTCACCGTCGCCAACGTTGCTGGAACCCCTCAGTTGGGAAACTGCCATAGAGCCTGCTTTAAAAAAGTGGCTCCGATCCGTACTCAAGAACCGAGCTAACGGCGATCGCAACGCCGCCATTTTTAGCGCAGTCCGGGAACTGCACGGCTGCACGTGAAGTCGGACTAGAGCCGGTGGCACCATCTCGCAGTGCCATCTCGCAGTAGCTATGATGATGAAATACGTTTATTTTTTTTTTAATAATTAAAGCTCAGGCAATCGCTCTACGGCATGGCCTAAGAAAAAATTCAAAACGTTTACAGAGGCCCGTTTTCTCAAGGTAGGAAATGACGGATCTGAGCAGTTGAAGTCTTCTTCCGGAATCCCCTGCTGGTTTTATCCATTCATAAAGGTTTTCGGGCCTATCTTCGGGATCTATTGTTGTATGTGCATCCTCCCTTTCTCTTCTGAAGTGTTTGCAGTCTCACAGGAGATGATCGATATTTCGTGGGATCTTTCCTCTACAAAAGTTACACTCTGGTGGTTTTGGTATGAATTTCGGGTCCTGTCTCAACTTTGCTTGTGTTTCCCATTTGTTGAGAAGGTGCGGGGTTATAGCGCTTCCTGTTCTTACCCTTCTCAAGAGAACTGTTTGGTATCTTTTGAGACCAGAAGGGATAGGATCCTGTTCTTCGGGATGCCTGTTTCGTAGTTGTTGCTGTAGGTTTCTTTGCCTTATTTATGGTAGCTATAGGATCGTATTCTTTACTCAAACTTTTTAATACAGTAGAGCACGGGTGATCTCGTTGAGATTGGCCTGGTCTGTCGGAAAGGAGGGAACGACTACACTCTTTCGCGACTTTGTTGGCAATCTCATTTCTCTTAATCCCCGTGTGTTCCGGGATCCAACGCAGGAGTATCGTTGCATTCTTCTTCTTCAGTGTTGTTATTGCCACCTTTAGGATTTTTCGTATTGTCCGGCTTACCGCATTTTGTACTTTACATGCTCTAAGAACCTCTTGTGAGTCGGTAAAAATGGTTATTCTTTTCTTTTTTATTGTATTGCTGCTTGCGTGTTCTACTGCATCCAAGACTGCTTGCGCTTCGGCTTCTTCCGGGGTGTCTGTGACTGTTGGGTATGCCCATGTTCCTATGTTTAGGAGGTGAAAGGATATCGTTGCGTTATTGTTGCTGACCGCCGCGTCCGTATAGTATATCGCTAACTCGGGGTCATTGCGGATGAGCTCAATTTCTTCATTGTGTTTTTTGGCATATCTTCTTCTTTCCTGGTGATCAAGGCCCATGCTCTTGGGAATGGGAGTGCCTGGAACTACCATTCTCCGTTCCCACGGTGGTATCTTTTCCGTAAATTCATCCAGTTTGCTCGAGTCTTGATTTAGCAGATTCATGATACGTCGCCCTTCTTTCGTATTGAGCAACTTAATTTTCTGCATTTCTTCCTGTGTCTTTCGTAATTCCTCAAAACTCGGGAAAGGGACGAATTTGTGTAGTTCTTCTATCTTGACGTTTCGCGGCAATCCTGCAATGCACCGTCTCGCATCGTTTGTAAACTTTCCAGTTTCTCTATGTTCTTTTTATCGATCTTGTAAAATCTTAGCCCATATATAATTTTGGATATGAGCACTGTTTGAGTCAGTGTTCGAGCCACGTTTTCTTCCGCCCCTCCGAGTCTGTTTGCGATTCTTTTGATTAGCGATGTTCCTTGTTTCCACGTTTTGGTCATTCTTTGTATCCATTTAGTTGGGTCGTTCCTAACAATGGCTGTTATTCCCAGTACTTTGTGATCATCTGTCTTTTCGATGGCTGTCTCGTTAAATTTTAGTTCCACGTTGGCAGGTGCCTTATAGCCGAAAATCATGTATCGGGTCTTTTCTGGCGATGGATTAAGTCCAATCGATTTGAGATACCTATCGATCGTGTTTAATTCCTCTTGCAGGATTTCTTGCTGGCGTTTCGAGTGGCCTCTGTTTGTTCATATTGTTATGTCGTCCGCATATACCGTGCAGTGGAGTCCTTCTATTTTGTCAAGCTCCCACAGGTTGAACAAGGTCGGTGATATTACCGATCTTTGGGGTACGCCGATGTTGTTGGACTTTACTGGGCTGGAGGTGCTGCCCTACTTTAGCGGCATACGTTCTATGGTTCAAAAACGCTCTAACAAAATTAAGTGGCTTACTCAGTATTCATTGGCATTTGAAGCTATCGAATATGGCTTGGTGTGGGGGTAAATCATAGGCCTTTTTTGTGTCTACGTCCACAAGGATTCGTACTTGATTGTGCTTTGTCGGCTATCTTAGAACTCCTGGTTGAATTAATATAAGGCTGTCATGTGTCCCAAGATGCTTTCTAAAACCGGTTTGTGCCGAATGAAAGATTTCTTTATCTTCTGCTATACAGTCGATGTGGCCAAGAACCATTCTCTCCATTAGTTTACGTAGCGCCGATGTGAGTGATATGGGTCTTGTGTTTTGTGGTGACGTTGGATTCTTTCCTGGTTTGGGAATTGGTGTCACCCACGATAACTCCAGTTATCTGGTATCGTTCCTTGGTTCCATATTTCGTTTATCCATCCGAGTAATTTCTGTTTGACTTCTGTAGGTAAATTCCGGATCATGCTTCCGCTGATTTAACCAGGTCCGGGTGTACTTTTTGTTTTCTCTTTCTCTATCGCCGCCTCCAATTCCCAAGGTGTTAAATATGCATTACTCGGGTCGTTCACGTCGACATATTCGATCTCGTATATTTGTTGATCTGGTGTGTCTGCTGCTTGGGGGAAGAATATCGGCCCCGTTTCTTCGCCAATCTCTTCTATTGTTAGATCTTCACCGTGGGCCATGTTTGGTACTGTTTTTTTTTGCGGGGGGGGGGGGGGGGGTTGGTCTTTTTGAACATGGCATTAAAAATTGCCCATAACTTTGCAAGCGATGTATGCTCGTCAAACGATTCGCATAGTGAAGACCAGTTGTCTTGACTTAGTTTCCGCGAGTATTCTTTGGCCTCAGTCGTTAAGTCGTTGACTAATTGGAGCGTATTGGGATTTTTAGTTTGTCTGTACTCATCGAGCGCTTTGGATCGTTAGTGCCAGAAAGACAGTAATCTGGTGTCTGGGATTGGTGCGTCGAAGTCGACTTGCCGCTTCTCGGTGGCCTCGTCTGTGGCCCTTAGCATGAGTTTGATGAACCCTTCAATGAATTCGTCCTGTAAATCCTCAGTCATTTTTACTCTGAATCTATCCCATATGACCGTCCTTGTTGTTCTTTTCCTCTTGTGCTTTGCGACGTTTTCGACCTGAATTCCTATAGGGTGATGGTCACTTCTCCATATGTCTTTGATCAGTTCCCAGTTCGCTTTGATTTTCTGGATAGTAAAAGCCAGGTGTCATTGATTAAGAGTAGATTTGCCCTTTCGTATGCCTCTGCCAGTTTCTGTCCCCTGACGGAGGTTGTTCTGTAGTTCCATTCCGTGTTTGGAGCCTTAAAGTCTCCACCGATTACCATCTCGTCGTTGGGAAAGGACCGCCTAATTTCTTGCATCCACGAATAGTCATCATTCTCGTGTTCAAAGGTGCCTGGTCTGGCGTACGTGGACACAAGATAAATTCTTTTGTCGCTTATCTCCGTTCGGACCGCTACGACTTCTTGAGAGACATTGCACCATTTGCTGGTGCCTATTTGTGTAAAAGGGACCTCTTTGTCGAGGTATATCCCGGCTTGTGCTTGTACTACTGTTTTGCCCTTTTGTTTGTGGTGAATAGACGGTGCAAAAAATTTGTTGTATCCCCTTAAAGAGATGGTGTCACATTTCGTTTCTTGTATTAGTAGGGCATCTCGTGGGTTCTCCGCTAATCGTAAGTTGAGTTCTTCCCGCTTCTGTTTCAGTCCTCTACAATTCCACTGTAGTATTGTTAAAGGGCCACTCTTCGTTTTCTTCTTATTTGGTGAGACCATGTTGGGTCAGGATATATTCGTACGTTTCCATCCTCTTGTTAATGGCGCCCGTATGAGCTTGCATTTGGGATTGAATTTGGGTTTGCAGCGTTTGCATATACTTCATCATTTTTTCTTCCGTCGTAGGGGTGTGTGATGTCGCGGTGTAATCGTCTGTACTTGATTCGTTGTTGTTCGTTTTTTCCGATGCGCTGTGTGTCGACCTCAATTGCTGCTGCTGCAGATTGTATTGCGATTGTGTTGATGGTGGTGGTGAAAATGACGTGGAAGACGAGCATCTGTCGATCCTGTCGATCTCCTTCTGCATCATGGCAATTTCTTTGCGTCTTTCCATTGCTGCTCTGGATAGGTTGTTCTCTTCTTCTTTGAGTTTCTTCCTGAGTTTCTCGTGTTCCTTTCTCATGTTGATTAGCTGTAGCGTCGATTCCTTATGATCCTTCATTATTTGTGCGAAGGTAGGCTGTGCGTTCGTCGTGGTCTTCTGTGGTGCCTTGGGCTTGGGTGCTGGTGAGGTGCCCTTGTCTCGTGACAGCTTAGGATAGTTGTTGCTGTGTGATCACGTCCGAAGCAGTTCAAAGCTGTTGATTCCTTCAAATTTGCTTCTCAGACGTCCTCTTTGTTGGTTGTTGAGAAGGAGTGTCTTGGCTCTTTGTTGGAGTTTGAGGTCGGCCTGCGTCTTTGCTAGGCACAGCTGGTGTAGCGTGACGTGATTGTTGCCTTTGCAGTTGTAGCAAAATAGATTCTGTCACTTGCGACCTTCTTGACATAAATCCCCACAGTCCTTGCAGCGGGACTCATTTGCGCATATGCCGGCCTGTGGCCTAGGCTTCGACAGTTGAAGCACACGATCGCAGCCCTCATGTTTCAATTCGTCGCTAAAGGGTGGCGCTGTTGTCGTATTTAGCTCGGTCTCGGTGAATTCCAGCGGCCCAGGTTTCAAGGGTGAGTTTCCCAAGAGAGGGTTTTAGTAACGTTGCCGTCGCCATGACAACGAAACCTCTGATGAATAGGAACGCACGCTTGCACAGTCTGAAGCCGGGAACAGGCTGTGCCATTTTCCGAATCCCGCCTGCTAATGTCAACGCGTCAATACTAGCTCGGGGGTCAAAGCTAGGCTTCCTATCAAACAGCGATTCGCCCGTTCACTCCTGACTTCGCTCCGGTCGCATTGCGAAAAATGAAATTTAACTAGGGTTCCGCGTTTTCGGTTTCTATTTTTTTTTTTCAAAATTCGGTGTACTCTTATCGGTGTTTATTTTAAAATTAAATTTTCGTTTTTTTTTTTCGGCGTATATTTATGCCCACAAACGTTTATCGGCCTTTTTTTTTTGGCAAATATAAAATAAACATCAACGGACACCGGATCAGATGATCCTTGTAGCTCTCATATTTGTGATCACTCAAAGAATCATGGCACAGATACATTGAAAAATAAATGTACACTTTATTTGAAAAATGTGTGCAACTGTAAAAAAAAAAAAAAGAAAAAACACAGAAGTAGGAACAAGTCCGATATGAAGCCTATGCCCAGAAAACATGAGCCTTCACCTTGTGTACATCAGGATTACATGATCTTATTATAATACACACATATGTACTTTTGCAGGTTCTCCTTGTCGATCGACACCCTTCCTTTCCTGTTAATATGACCTTGAGCTTCGAGAATGCCCTCTCAACGCTAACACTGGGCACTGGCAGACTGTGGAGACGAAGGGCTGCCTGAGCCAATCGGCCAATCACTCAACTGTGACCGCCAAAAGAGACCCGATGCAACGTTTTGAAGCACAACACAGCATGCAGAGCTTGCATCAAGTCAGTTTTTTTTACAATTAGTTTGAAAACACGCTTGTACTTGGCGAAGTCATGGTTCATGTCGGACTTCACGTTCCGTTCGATGATGCGTAGATTAAACCAAAACATCGTGGTGGCATTCGTGTATCCCATACATTTGAACACGTTTCGATAGGCACTGTCGTTCGACTCTTTCCCCATGGCTCTGCGGTACGACTGGAAGGTCAAAGTAACATGTTCCGGTTAAAACTGAATTAAAAAAATTGGATTCGAAGTAATTTTATCGGTTTTTATTGGTTTAAATCGAAAAGGCAAAACCTAAAACTGACATTTTTCGGTTAAAGCCGATTTTCCAAAAATGATTTTGGCGTTCATTTATCGGTTTTTATTGGTTTAAACCGAAAACTCCGAAACCTAAATATAACCTCACGCCCATACTTACAACAAGCCCTGCCGGAACCGCCAAGGATTCAGATTCGAATGCTTCCTGCTCTGAGCGTCGACTTCCTCAATAATATGTAAAGCTTTGGCTAGCTTTGCTTCGCTGACTTCAGTAGACAATGTCGTCAGCTCTTGTTAGCTACGCTGCATTCGGGAGTACATCCATCTAGCAGACACTTTGTTGCAGAGGTGACAGTGACCATAGCCGAGGAACCTTACTTTATGTGCTGAATGAGACAAGGGTCTGACGAGATAAGGTGCGTGCTTGGGTTCTTTCAACGTGCTTTTCAATGGGCAACATAATATAAAGAAATTAGAACTAAAATTTACCGCCGATGGCTGATTTTCTGCAGCGACTAATATTTTGACGAGCATTATAGAAAAAGCGTGTTCTCAGCTCAAAGTTGGGGTAAAATATTTTGTGCGGCAATAGGAGGCTAAACTACCGATGTCCCGAGCGGGTCACGCTTAGCAAGGGTAGGCCAGTCGGGGTCGTTTCTTCTCTTTACCTTTCTGAATGAGTGGGCTGTCTTTCGAATCACTGGTTATGACAAGATAAGTTCACCCGGGCATACATTTAGGTGATCATACATGGTTGTTTCCTATGCACCTTCAAAAATCTTTGCAAATGCACAGCCCAACATGTAATCTCCACGGCCCAGCACGCGCGGGTTCGCCACTACGAAAGGCGAGCAAAACAAGCACTTGCCATACGCACAGACGCTTAATGTAGCGCCACCAACACGCGGCCCGGACGTCACACCACTGCGGTGGCGCTGCTGCTGGCGCTGCGCTTCCGCAGATGCCTCACTTCGCACAAATCTGGTTTCTGCAGACGCGCAATGCCCATACCTGGTGCAAAAAATCTCGGACTTGTATGTAAACAGCCTGTCTGATTATGTACGCCATTTCAATGTGTACAAATCCAGAATCCATGGCACGTGCAAGTTCGTCGCTTCGGAAAGCGAGCAAGGTGCACGCCATTCGCAAGAACACTGCAACTTGTATCGGTAAAAAGCCTGTTTTTGGAATGGTCGAGACTACCTTTTACTGGTCTTGCTTCAGAGAGACACTGACACCCCCAAAAATGTATTTTTTTATTCATATTTTTTTGCCAGGCGATTTTATGAAATACGAGGAGAATGTATACAATCACTATTTTGCTGCAGGGTCACGTATATTTTCAGTAAAGCAAAAAAAAAACGCTCTTTTTTTTTTTTTTTAAGCCGAAACTGAAACACGAGCACTAGAGCTCCTGGCCGGCAGTCACGTGGCTACCGTCAACTGCGTATTTTTGTCCTCCGGTTTTCAGGCCTGTGAAACAAACGACGACGACGAAGAACTTGCGTGACCCGCTTGTCGTGGTATTGTTCGCAATAGAGAGTTTCAGTAGATCGTTCCGATACCTCCGATAGTCCCGATAACGATACTATGCATGCGCAAGGAAGGCGGTGGCGGAGTATCGGGTATCGTTATCGGAGTCATGGGAACGATCTACTAAAGCTCTCTATTAATATCCCTTCCGCTCGATGTTCTGCGCTTGAAGATCGGCTGGCCGGTACCACGAATGACAGTTCCGTAGTTGCGGCCCCACGCCCGTCGCAACACTGGTCCGTCGTGCGCCGCCATCGCGTCTTCCAGCCCGCGGTGCGTCGCCGTACCGAGATTGACGTGTACGTGTACACTTCCGGTGATCTGTGCAACATTTTGTTTTCTAGATCAACGTATTTGCGGTTTTTTGGAAGCCACAAAAATTGAGGTTGATATTCTTTTCTATTTTTAACATTGAATATGCGTCTTACATAATCCACGACTTTGAATATATTTGGTACACATAGTTTGAACGCCACGTTACCATGGAAACGAGAGTGAGCGCAACTGAAACCGGTCAATTCTCGACCGGCTGTTTTTGGGCGGAAAGAACGAATTTCGAGCCGCAAATTACGTTTTGTGTAGTTGGGCTTTTCTAGGTCGTATTCAAATAAAAACACCTAGACGAGCATAAATACCCTTCGGTGTTAAGCTGCGTGAACGAGCCCCATGCTTTCAGATAACTGCTTTGGACGTGCAGTGCAAATGTCGTTTAAAATCACAGCGTCGTATACTTATAGTTTCTGCCTTGCTTGCACTGGCGGCTTTAAACGTGGCATGCCAATACCACTTGGAGGACAAGGCGGGCGCATGTAAACCAACAAGGCAGTGCGAAATGTGTGCCACAAAACTCAGTACAGCAGCAAGGGCGCTTCAGTAACGTCCGATGTGATGTCAGAGCAAACCATGCCTTGTCCACAGGACGACTTTTAGAGTACAGTCAAGGCCTATGAACATCCTCCTCTTCCTCCGTGGAAGGTCGTCGCACTCGGATGGCGCCAACTCGGCCACTGAACCCGAGCCCGATGCCAAGCGTCCTTGTACGCGTTCATTGGACACGAGGCGCAGCCGAGCACTGACGCAGCACTCGTATCCAATCAGTGCCTTCGCTCCTGCGATGACGTCCAAACTCTTATGCAAACGCTTTGATGGTTATAGGTGTTGTTGCTTTGTCTATATAAAGTCCAAAGGAGGAAAGAGAAATATGTATTTGTGCTAACTGTATTACACTGTGTACGCCATCTCTTAGCACGAAACACTGCGTCTGTATGTACAGACTTAATAAATTGTGAGCCTTTCTTTTTCCGAAATGTTTTCCTTACCGAAATGCGCGTTAGTCGGAGCGCTTCAACGTAAGTCTCAGAAAGTCAGGAGAAACTGACAACGTGACCAGTGTACCAACACTTGTTGCAAGTCAAGGTCCTAGATACTGGAATCAACGGTCTTTGAAGAAAAATATATAAAAATAAAGGAATACATGTTGGTGGATATTTGGGGAATGCGTTAGCATGACCCTTAAGAAACGCCACACGCGTCCCCTTTCGGGTATCGCTAATGTTGACTCCTTCACTTTTCCGTTTTGACTTTCTTTTTAGCTTTTTCTTTTGCTTCCTCTATCTTTTGCAGTCTCTTTTTGGCTACATTACGGGGTCACTGTTAGCGTTTCCTAAAAGAGATCGTGTGTGGCGTTTTCTAAGAGTTATGCTAACGCAATCTTTAATAACCTGCCAATGAATCTTCTATTAATTTTTTTTTTTTCGGCCAAGCGCCGAACCAGCTTTACCCCAGCCTTTGCCGCACGCAGACGCCTTCCGCTTGCCGCTTCTTGCATCGCACTTCGGCACCGAGATAGGTGCTGCTTCCGCTCCTCTGTTGCATTGGCCCGCCTTGTGCGCTAAGCAGTGGTATCCGCTGTCTGACGCTGCTTTCGATGTTCACCGGTCTCCCGCGCGCGCATTGGCTTGCGGCCCGTGACGTCGCCTCCTAGCCTCACGCCTTCGTCCTTCACTACTTTCCTCCTCTCTACGCGGCGCGCTTCCCTTTCTACTGTGTTGCACGCAGGCGGACGGCGTCAGCGTTTCCCTGTCGTCTGGGTATTAACGCTAACGTATTCATATAAAAGAAACAGGGGTCTCGCAGGGTTCTTGCAAGTTTTGCGGAAGAACAGCCTTGCTTCGAAGACTGACGAGACTGTGCATGCTGCAGAATGTGTATCATGGTGTCCAAGTTCCAACGTATCAAAGTAAAGGTTGCTTAGATATACAGTGCGTTCCCGAGAATAAAAAACCGTGTTCTTCGTCCCGGGAAAATAAACTCTATGTATCGCAGAAAGCTAATCCCAACCGAAAGTGGTTGGGATTAGCGCGAAAGTCTGAGAACATGACGTTACCCGGATCAAAATAAAATTAAAAAAGACGAAAGTTCTCTGTGAGCCAACGTGCACCCAATTCTAACATAATCAAAAACAGAACTGACTATAGAGACGCTTGTTAGATTTACATATATCTGTTATGAGGTTTCAGCAAAAAATATTAAATTCTTCAGTTTACGCTGTTTTTTTTTTCCACTGGAATAGGTGCTACAAGCGCCCACAACGCCATCTCTTGCACTGACGATATTAGGCGTAGGTAGACGTCATCTCATGAGGAAACTTTCTCATTCTTAATTATTTTTTGATCCAGGTGACGTCATAACTTCAAAGTTTCGCGTTCTATCCTAATTACTAGAGTCACATTGTCATGGAGCTTTCTGCAATGCAAAGTTCATTTACGAGGGATTAAAACACGGTTTTCTTTTTAAGGAACGCCCTGTAGTTGTAAACTGTGGTAATGCTAAAACGAGCTCGTTTGCAGTATTAAGTTTTTTGCCGATCTTATTCCCCCCGCCTCCTCCTCTTAAAGTAAAGTTTGGTGTATTAGGGAAATTTCATTACATATTGTAAAAAAAAAAGGCTCTTACTGAAAACAAAAGCTTATAAATTATAAGAAAAGTATGAGTTAGGACATTCATTTTCTAGAGCGACAAATTGAGTATTTTACGATTTTGGTTTGCTAGATGCTTTGGACCGAAATGAATGGAAACTGATTTAGAATCTTGAAATCATTACTGGTCCCTATTTTGGTTATCATATGCTGGCGCAGATATTGCGTGCACCGTTAAGATAAAACGTTGCATGGCAAATATAGAATACTGAATTAAATGTGTCCAGAAAAATGTTTATTTTTATAGTTTTCATGAAATATGCAAATAAATATGCACTCGTAAAAATAAGCTTTCCTTTTTGTACTCAGGCATTTGTTTGTGAGTTCGAAAATATACATTGTGTTAAGTGCAATTGAGGAACCCATTGAACGTCCTACAGCTAAGTATATGTTGAACAATACTTATCTTACTAACATAAGATCTGCAATAAAATAAAAGAGTATAACATTTTAAATTAACGTAACTTTCCTTCCTCAAAATAGACGCTCATTTTCTTGCCAGTTTCCTTTGGCGTAGCGACTTGACGGATTTATTTCTATCTCAGTCTTGCAACGTCATAAAGCGTATCAATCAGGCCACAAAAAAAAAAACAAAAAAAAAACGTTTGTTTAAACACTGACTCTTCTACAGCTTTGTGATGTGGTAATCGGACCATGACAAATGCCTTAATTACTACACATGTCTCCCTTATTTCTAGTGCGCCAAAGGGCTTCAAGCAGAAGACAAACCTCAATGCAACAACAACAGCAACAACAAAACAAAACAGTACTGTGTTATTTCATGAAAAGTATCGAATGAGTATATAAATATCGGAATTGTGGATGAAGTAGCCTTCTCTATTATTATTTGTTTAATCTGTTCTTAGAAGAAAATAAATTCAGAGGCCTTATTTATGAGGTAAATTACTGCTTGTGTCGTAAACGACATTTTAATTTGATTTCTTAGGATCTTGCCACATCTGTGCCTGAAGCCACCAATACACGTTTGCAAGTCCGGTCTCAGGGCGCCGCCATCTTCCTCAGTGGGGTGCGCTCTCGGGAGCGGCCATAATCCGATTACGACGCCTTAGCAAGGCTTCGTAATCGGATTATGACTGGTCCAAGCGCACCCCAGACAGGCAAGATGGCAGCGCCCTGAAGCCGGACTTGCAAACGTGTATAGGGCTCTAACTAAACAGGTGAAACACAATCAACTGGTTTGGTTCCCGTTTACCAACCATCTGGCCAAACAATGGTTTTCGATTGACCGACACAAAGCACTCGACAAAAAGAAAACCAAAACCAACGCAAATGTAAAGTGGACACACAAGTATAATGAATATTTTCATGCCTCAGCCAAATCCACAATTTTCTTTAAAGTTGCTGTTCAAAAGTTTTAAGACAAGGCTTACTTGTAATAAACTCAATTTGAGACTTTATAGTGGCACAAAAAACACCAAAAAACCTCTCACAGTTCTCAAATACTGAAAAAGGCCATAAAAGTTTTTTTTAGAACGCAGCTCTTAGGGCGCCCGTTTCCGGCTTGAGCGTCGTCGGCGTCGGCGTAACCGCGCGTTGCATTATGAAACGTTTCCCATAATAAGATCACACGTGACGTCATGTGTGACGTCACCAGGGTCACGGGTGACGTCGCTCGTGACGTCACCGCGCGTTGCATAAGGGGTAAATTTCCCCGCTAAATTTAATGGAAACTTCCCCGCTAAATTTAGGGGGGAAATTTCCCGACTAAATTTAGCGAGAAATTTTCCCCGCTAGATTTAGCAGAAAGAATTCCGCGCTAAATTTATCGGAATAAATCCACCGCTAAATTTACCGGAAAGAAGTTCCCCGCTAAAGTTAACCACAATTTTTCCAGCTAAATTTAGCGGGAACATTTTTCCGCTAGATTTGCCGAAAACATTTCTACGCTATATTTAGCAGGCAAATTTCCCCGCTAAATTAAGCTGAAAATAATTCTCCGCTAAGTTTTGCGGAAATGTTTCCGGGCTAAATTTAGCGGAAAATTTCCCCGCTAAATTTAGCAGAAAAATTTCCCAGCCAATTTTAGACTAAGAATTCCTCGCTAAATCTAGCGGGGAAAATTCCCCTCTAGAATTAGCGGAAAAAATTCCCTGCTAATTACAGCGGAAAAAAAATCCCTCATGAATATAGAGGAACATTTTGCCCGCTAAGTATAGCGGTAAAAATTCCCCACTAAACTTGGCAGAAAAATTTGCGCTCTAAAGTTAGCGGGGAAATTTTTCTCGCTAAATTTAGCGGGGAAGTTTTTCCACCATCTTTAGCGGGAAATTTAGCAAAAAGTTTAAGCTAAATGGGAGGGGAGCAGGAGGGGAGGACAGGAGGTTACGGATGAAGAGGAGGGGCATACCCTCCTCTCCGTACCTTCCCCTCCTCCTCCTCAAAAGCTGCGCTCTAATTCGGCGTTACAGGAGATTGTAAATGTCTATTTTTTTAATTTCTTCCTCCTTATCTTTCCTCCTCAACTCAAAAGCAAAATGAGAAATCACGTTATCGAGACGTAGTAGTTTACCAAAATCGATGACTCCCAGCTCCACCGTGACGCAGTGCCCGTGTCCATTGAATGAACTGGGTTCGGCGGACGTGCTTTGGGCAACTCGGATGTATCACAGTGAAAAGGCAAAGAGCTTTCGAAGGAGAGGAGGTACTTAAGAGACCGCTATAATTCAAGTTTTCGTACCGAAAAGCAGGCTTTTGACTTTCTACCTTTTTTTCTTTTAGCCTACTGAACGATATGCGATTCGTAAAATCTCAACCTAAAATAATTTATCCCAGCCCAAAATCAATTTCCCGTTCCGTCGTTGAGATATATTTTTATTAGCGAGTTTTCGTAGATTGTTTTCGCCTCCCGTAAAGCTCTCCGCAACCCGCTACGGTACCCCGAACTCTACAGCCAAGGCCATTCGCGCGCAGGCGCAGTAGCGGCTTCTTCGTTGCGGAGGACTTAGCGGAGGGGGAAACGCGGTCTACGAAAACTTCCTATTGCGCTTTTATGCCCATAGGTGTTGTTGGCAACGTTTCGCGGCGGATCGCTGGGCTTGTTTGTGTGCCCTCCGCGACCCAATAAATCTAGCGGGAAGCCACCTCGTCTAAGTTTACAGGGGCATCACAGTTTTATGTGACACAGTGACGTCACAGTCTCAGGGGTCGTCGCGATCTGCCCGCTAACTTTGACGAAACATTTTTACCGCTAAGCCTAGCTGGAATTTAGCGTACCGAGACGTCATGCTGCGACTCGAGGTTACGTCAAAGCCTACCGCTAAATTCAGCGGGGCGTAATACCACTACCTTTAAGTACGGCAGTGCAGCGGCGTGCAGCACCACGGCTATCGCTGCAGTTCATTTTCAGTACACGACAGGAAGCCACCACGTTCTTTTTTCTGTATTCTGTTCTTTAGAAGACTGTAAAAGTACGCCTTTTGAACCATGGTTAAAAGCGCTAAAAGACGAACACTAGAGAGAAGTCAAACACGGTTGTCTCCATACGTTTCTGAGGGGTGCTCTTTTGTTGTTATGACTTTATAACAATCTTGAATGTTAGATTCCGTTGGTTTAATGTTTTCGTGCAATTATTTTTTTTATTAGGACAAGGAACACGGCTTGCATCAAAGGTGTTTAGATGTACATTGTATACTTCATTTATGCAGTCATTCGGGGCGGGGCATCTTAAGATCCCAGTTTACGTAGGGACTTATACCGTAATCGTAACTCAAACTATACTCTGTTTCACCTGATGTTGTACCGCAGAGAAGGCTAGAAGCGCGAGCTCATAGCGTTGGGAGCTGCTCTTAATGCACGAGAACTTGGCCGCCGAAATGTGCCCTACATCAAGGAGCTCGCGCTTGTAGCCTTTCCTGCGGTACATCATAAGGTGAAACAGAGTATAAAAAGCAATTTAAAAGCGCTTTTTATTTGTACCAGAACGAGTATATACCTTTTTCGCAAGGGCGCCGCCATCTTGAATTGTCGTCACTTCCAGTATGGGCGAAAACATTGTTTTGCCGTCAGCACGGCAGTAGAAGACATTTAGGAGAAAAGCATAACCGTCACACATTTTTATTTCGCCTTTCCCATATTTTTTTACTATTTACAGGTTGAAACGTTCTAATAATTTTTCGTCGTCCATACCAGATATGCCTATTAGGTGGCATGGGGACGAAAGTACACGGAAAAGGTCTATACACCTTTCCGAAAAACACTCGACCCCAGGGGGCAACAAACCGTCTTCGAGCCCAGTCACTGAGTTTGAGGCTAGACTCTCACCGGCGTCCCTCCTGACCGTAACCGAGTTGACTGCGATTTCAATAGGCGCAGTTTCAAACGCTGCTGGCGGCTAAATTCTCGTCTTTTCCCGCTATATCTTGTGTTTCATGGCACATGTATTTTCCCGAGGACATTGAGAAAGCACTGTGCCACATTTTAAACAAATAAAAAAAGCAAAAAAAAATATTGTTAACTATTTTTGTTGGGTACGCGCGCGACAGAACGAATGCGACTGGAATGTATAGTTCTCGTTTTTTTGTTTTTCTTTCTCACGATAAGTTTTGACGGCGCCGCGAGATTCGCCGCATGTGAAACTACAAAGCGCTTTGCTGTCAAAAATAAATTGCTACAGAAGAGGGCCGAAAGGCATGCATTTTTCACGCTCACAAATAACGTGTTTACCGATGGACAGGACACGGACATACAATTGAGGAAATGTTAACATTCGATTAATATATCGTACGTACCACACGATGCAGCATTATCCGAAAATAATTCATTTGAGAAAGATCTCAAATAACATGGTCACAGTCGACGACAGTCACATCTTGACGATCGGACGGAATCCGAGATGACTTCGTTTTGGGGCACGGTTTGGGGAGAGCTTCTTCTTTTCACAACCGCACCAAGGTAAAGAAACAAACGCGACTGACCCGTTTCTCACCCCAACCCGGACAACTATTTTTGCAGATGACTGAGGATTCTACGCGGATTATCTCTGGGAGGGGGGAGAACAATGTTCGCAAAATCGCGTCGAGGGTCGTTCGACGTCCTTCACCTCCTTCGTTTCCCGTGAATGTCGAGCAGAAAAGCTTGAATGACAGGCACTTACCAGCCTTATTTCTCACAATGGAACATAACACAAAAAGGGTACGCAGCAGGCATAAAAAAAAATTAAGTGGAAACTTTCAAGAGAGGCGAGGAAACGTCTAATGCAAAACCGCAAAATTGTAGGTAGAGAACCGCGCTGAGCGGGTGTTCACAGTCCCAGAGAGTGGCAGAAAATTTCTAGCTGATAGAGGGCGCGAGAATTGTACCTGCAGCATCAGCATCAGCAACATGGTGGCGGCCTAGGAACGTTTTTTGGAAAGGTGTTGTTGTCAACTCAGACAGACCACGCAGAATTACACTAAAACTTAGAAGCAACGGACTGCTGCTCATCTGAAGACGTGTAGAATGAAGAGGCTTTGAGCCCCGTAACAAAACGCCTTGACGTTTTCACAGTTCATCACTGTCACATTTCAGCCGGGCATTTCATCATGGCCGCCCTTGTCGTGAGTAGGTAGTGCTTGTTATCGTTCGCTGTCAGCCTTGATTGTCGTTGTTGCGGTCATCGTCGTAGGTTGTCGCCATAGGTCGTGGCTATAGGGCGTCATCGCGAGTCGTCGTCGAAGGGCGTCGTCGTAGGACGTGGCTGTAGGTCATCGCCGTAAGTCGTCCTATTCTTTGTCATCGTTGTTGTTCGTCGTCGTTGTTGTTCGTCGTGGATCGTCTTGGTGGTTGACCGTCATTTGTTATATTGACAGGGGGGGATCGATGGCCGAGTGGGCTAAAGCGCACACCCAGCTCGACGCGCGTGGAGCGAAAGCTCGCGCTGCAGAACCCAGGGATCCTGGGTTCGAGCCCCACCCCTGCCCGTTTCGATCTGGATGAGCATCGTACCGGCGTGCGGTCGTGTATCACTACTGCGTGGTGCACGTTAAAGACCCCAGGCTAGCGGTTGTACCGCACTGGCTAAATTGCTCATCTACAGCGGGTAACAATGTCGCCATGTTCTGGCAGACTGAACTCCTGCTGTATAAACAACTAACGACTAATTTTTTTTTTAAATTGACACGAATGAAAATTGGTGAGGCAATGAATTACTGAAACAAATTAAACGTTTAATGGGGCGAACTTTTGCCAAAAACAAAATAGAAATAAAAAAATTACCGCATCTCCACATGTTGAATAATGTTGATTGGGGCGAAGCTCGGGTGGTGCTGATGATACTCATTTTGGTCATAGGTAGTGCTGATGGTGCCGTTTTCATTCATGTCAGTAGGAGTGAGTGAGAAAATGTTTTATTTTCAGGTGGGGTACCTGTTGCCCTTGAAACTCGTCATTGGCTACAGGGGGAGGGGAAGGAGGGATTGGGTTTAAATGTAAATATCAAGTCCGGCGGACCTGATGAACTCTATCAGCGAGTCTAAAATTGCTTTTCTGTGCTCGGGGGTGCCGTCTGGAAGAACCCATTCCTTTAGGCAGGATGGTCTTTCTTGTAGCGGTAGAGCATTCAAAGCTAGTTTCCGCTTGATGTCACTTTTGGGACAATCCCAGATGATGTGTTTGATGTCTGCCAATATTTGACAGTGATCGCACATGTCAGTTTCGAAATCTTCCCCGTTGTTGCATTTTCGGAATTTATACTTCAAGGCCGGTGTCATGGCGGTTCCTGTACGCAACCTTCGTAGGCATACACGCTCCCACCGACTGTAAGATGTCGATGGAAGGAGGTGTTCGTCTGGCCTGCGTAGATCGGCGAGTCTTTGGCTTCTTTCTAGCCGTTCTTGGGTTTTGATTTCCGACGGGTCGACGTCGTCTTCGATGTCTTCATCTGCGACGGGGTGCACTGAGCCTTGGCCGGGTGGGACTGCCTGTAGTTGCTCCCGTGCGGCTGCATGTGCCTCGTCGTTTCCGTGGATACCTTGATGTCCGGGGATCCATCGTATCTTGATGGTACGGCCTTCAGCTCGAAGCTGTCGGGCCGTAGCCTTAATGCTTTTAACCGTTTTGCTGCGGCTATCATGCTTTTTTCAATTCTCGTACGGCTTCTTTAGAGTCCGTAAAGACATAAATGTTGCTTTTATGTTTTTCTTGTTCTGCACTCTCGACCGCCGTCTTGATGGCTTGAAGTTCAGCCTCCTTGACGCTGGTGGTATTGCCCAGGGAGGCGGCGACTCTTCTCTGGTCATTTGCGCAATAATGAGCCATAGCTGTGCATTTGTCCTCCTTGGCTGCGTCCGTGTAAATAATGACGTTAGTGGCATCTTCAAGAAGTAATTGTACCTCGGTGTCGTGTTTCCTGGCAGCGCTATTTCTTCTTTTAACTTGTGTTTTTCCTTGATTTTGCGGGGTCGGTCTTGTATCAATAACTATCTCGTCTTCCCATGGTGGAGGAGGTTTCGTAAAAACTTGGTAGACCTCGTTGTTGTAACCAAGAGCTCTCAGGACCTTTCTTCCTGGTTCAGTTTTTTCAAGCCTCAAGTTTTGACTGATCTTGTTTTCTTGTGCTACTTCTACGATCGTGTTGAGTCCTCCGATCTCGTAAAGCGCTTCCACCTTGGTGCACCTGGGAAGCCCAGTGATTACTCTCAAGGCTTCCCTATTAAGTGCTTCAAGTCCGTTCTTTTGGGCTCTGGTTAGACTGAGGTAGTTCACCCCGTAAGTTGCCTTTGGTACAAGGAAAGCCTTAACCATGGTCCTGAGGATGTCTTCTTTAGCTCCCCACGCTTTGCCGGTGGTGTGTTTGATCATATTGAGTGCCTGCTTCCCCTGACTTTTGATTTGCTGGTATCAGCTTCCCGCCTTTCCGTTTTCATCAATCACGATACCGAGTATCCTAATTGAGGTTTGAGATTTAATTTGCTGGCCATTGATGAGGAGCTTGATCTTGTCTCCAACTTTTTCATCTCGCCCCCTGGCGTTGGATATGGCGACGTAATTTGTTTTTTCGGTTGAGAGTTGTAACCCCGTCTGTTTAGAGAAGTCTTGAATTGTGTCCAGGGCTTTTTGAAGCGTGATGACTTGTGTGGACGTGATGCAGTTCTTTGTCCAAATAGTAATATCGTCTGCGTAAATGGTAAATCCCAAGAAAGGAATTTTTTCTAGGGAAAGAGCAAGATCTGCCATCACCATATTAAAAAGTGTTGGCGAGATTACGGCTCCTTGTGGGACACCGATCTTGTTATCCGTCATCGGTCCTCTGGTTGGTCCTACAGCCATTTGGTATTTTCTTTTGTCCAGAAAAGAGTGAATGAATTTCAGGAGTCTCCCTTTGATTCCTCTTTTGACTGCACCACGTATGACCGCGTCTTGGGGCACAGATTCAAAAGCTTTCTTTATGTCGATCGTGACGATCAGCCGTGGATTGTAGGATGGTCGTTTGGAGGTGATGTCCTTGTGAATAAGGGCCAAACTATCCTGCGTTGACAAACCTGGTCTGAAGCCGGTTTGTCTGGCGCAGTAAGCCTGGCTCTCAATTTCGAGGAGCCACGTGATTCTCGCCAGGTCCATCCTCTCCATGGTCTTGCACAAATTGGAAGTGAGTGAGATTGGTCTTAGGTTCTGGATTGAGTCGGTGAGCTTGCCTGGTTTGGGAATTGGAATAACCGTTGACAGTTTCCATTCTTCGGGCAGCTGTCCTGTCTCCCATATTTCGTTGAACCAGGCCAGCAGTTCCGTCTTCTTTTCCTCTGGCAGGTTCTTGAGAGACGTGATGGTGATCTTATCCGGTCCGGGTGCGGTGTTCCTTGCTGATTCCAGAGCCATGATAAGTTCCCCCATGTTAAATGGGGCGTCTGCTGGTGACCGATGGTCGAGCTCGGGAACCCTCTTTTTGTAGCGCTGCTGCAGCTGTTGGGTTGTCGGTTGCGGGAAGAAGTGTTCCCCTGCCATTACTGCAAGATCTTCTTCCGTGATGCCGAGCTTGATAGCGAGATTTTGTCCCGTACAATTGTTCTTTTTCTTACCGGACATGCCTTCGTATGTCCGCCACATTCTTCTAATGCCGGTTTTTTCATTGAACGAATGGCAGTGCCGTCTCCAGATTTGCTGCTTCAGCTCCTTCGTATAACGTTTGGCTCTAGCCGTGGCGATGTTTAGTTGTATTTTGTAGCGGATGTTATACTTTGCTTTTCTATATCGCTGTTGAGCTTGAAGTCTGCTTGCCCAAAGGTTCAGCAAATGCATGTCTGGGTTGGGAGTGTGTTTTTTGACTTGGTAGGTCCTTGTCGCCGCTTTGACTGCCAGTTGGATCTGATGAACGAGGGGGAGTGAGGAAGGGACCTTTTTGATGGCATCGCGAAACGTGTCACATTGAATGAAGGGTGCGTCTCGTCTCCGTGTACCGTTGGTAGGGAGCTCGATCCTGATCGGCAGATGATCACTACCCATTGCGTCTGGCAATGTTTTCCAGGAGAGTTTGATTTTCTTGCTTGCCCAAGTGAGGTCAGGCGTCGTGTCTCCTTCTTTGGCATGAAGGCCAATCCGCGTTGGTATGCACGGTTCGTTGACTAGTACTAATCCGACCTCCTTCATTTTGCACTTTAGTGTCTTGCCTCGAGCTGATGTGCGGGTATAGCCCCAGTCTTCGTGCTGAGCGTTAAAATCTCCGCTGATTATGAGAAGTTCTTTATTGGGTCTGAGGTGCGTGAGCCAGCTCATATCATCTCCGTCTTTAACGACAGGTCGGATGTAGGTTGAAGCAATTATGAGAGGCTTCCCTTCGTGTTTTTTCTGCACAGCAACTACCTCTCTTGCTTCATTGCACAGATGTGCCGATTCTATACGCGCGTGTGGAACTTGTTCCTGAACTAGAATGGCCACCTGCCCGATGATCGCTGTCACTGCATCTTTGCCGTTCCCGTGGTGAATCGTTCTCGTTATGGAGGATTCTGTGTACGTTTTGTATCCATTAAGTTTGACGTTTTCGTGGTTGGTTTCCTGAAGGAGAAGTACCGCTGGTCTTCTTTTGCCCATTCTTTCGAGTTGAAGTTTGAGCTCCGCACATTTGTTTGCAAAACCTCTACAATTCCAATGAAAAATCCAAGGGTGTACCTTTGTATCTTGGTAGTTTGAGCCGTTTGGTTTCATATTTACTGTGGTGGGTGTTTGGCAGTGAGGTATTTGTCGAATTTCTCGCCGATGTAGTTCACCTTGGTGAGGATCTCAAATGCTAGAGATTCTAGTTGTTCTATTCGGCTCGTGTTGGTCTGGACGTTTGCGAAACCTTGCTCAACCCTTCGGCTCAGTGTCTCGAACCTTGCTTCCCAATCGAGTTGCATTCTTGGTGTAATGTTTGAAAGGAGTGAGGTTGGGATCTGATGCCCCGGCTGCCGTTGTTGCGCATTTCCGAATGGTGCGGAGGTTGTGGAGTAGAATAACCCTGCCGGATCGGTTGCTTGTTGATTAGGCCTTATTATGTTAGCCCACGAATTCTCTGAGAGAGTCCTCATTGGTGCTGGAGATGTCTGTGTGAACATACTTTGCAAAGACTGCGAGGTCATACCTCCTCTCGTGGCAGATCTCTTACTTTGGTTATTTCTTCGCGTGTTGCTTCTCGGTGGAATTTTTCTCTTCGGGCACTCGTTGCTCGTGGCAATGTGCGGTCCCTCGCAGTTCAAGCACCTTGGTGTGGCCTGGCATTCTTCAACTTCTCCATGTTCATGTCCGCACGATCCACATCGTTTGACCTTCAAGGGGCATACGTCAGACTTGTGGCCGAGTTGATGACACCCGTAGCAGACCAGTGGTCTTGTCCTGTATTCTGACACCTTGTAGACCTCAAAGACGTAGCGGACATGTCGGGGCACAGTTTTGCCTTCGAAGGTAACGAGAATGGTCTTTTGCTTGATGCCCAGGGCTCGTGCTGCGACAATCTTGTGCGTGTTGCACCTAAGCTCGTTTACGAGAGTTGCTGGGTCATCGTGTGGTGAATTAAGGTATATCACCCCTCGCACTTCGTTTGAGCTTATCGCCTTGAAGGGTTGCACAGCCAGTGGGCTGTGTTGTTCGTTTGGGATTTCCGTGATCTGCAGAAACTTGGAAACGAGCGAGCTGTTCCTAGTGGTGATGGCAATGGTGTTCGCTTTTTCGTGTCTGTGCAAGGTGAACTCGTCGACGTTGTTTATCCCGACCTTCTCGATGGCGGTGCGGAGTTCTTTTGTCGAGAAGTCCTCGATGTTATGTTTGCACACAGGGCGGAGAACAACCGTCTGGGTTGGTGGTTTTGGAACATTTTTGTCGAAAGACTCACGTTGGCCTGCTGCCGCCTGGTTGTGTTTTCGCTTTCGTCGCACTGTCTGCCAGCCGTCGTCGTTCTTATCGTCGGTGATGGGGCGATGTTGTTCTTCGCGTGTTTGGTGCGAGCTACTTTCAAAAGTAGGAAAGTCTTCTTCGTTCATGGCAGAGACTTCGTCACAAAGAGGTGTCGTTTCGGTCTGGATTTCTTTGAAACCATTGTTCTCTTCGTCGTTGTTTAAGAGTAGTGATTGAAGTTTCTCCCGCTGCTCCATGCATTTCCTCAGGAATGGTTGGTTAGCCATGCAGGTGTTGACCCAATCCTTGTTGGTACTGCACGTCAGGAAGTACCCTGCGTCCATGACGATGTTCCGTTGTAAAACGGCGGTCGAGGACGCCTGGCTTCCAATGCTTCCTTGAATCGCTTGGGCAAGAGCAGCGGTAGGCTTAGCCGCTCCGCTTCCAGTATGCATCTTCTGACCCTTGAAAACGCCTCCAAGGGTCGCTTGGCGTGTCGGCTGGTTAGGTGACTCGTCCTTCTCGGTCGTCGGCATCCATGGCGGATGCGATGAGGTGCCAGGAACCTTTCGTATCGGTGCAATGATCGAACCTTGGAAGGAAGCTCACGAGCAAACGTCTGGTCTCCTCGAGAGCTGACGCCAGAGTTCCATGTCAGTAGGAGAATGTGTGGTTTTCTTCTTTTTCTTTTTCTAAGAAGACAGATGGGATGGCAACTCCAGAACCCCCTACTCTTTTTTCTCTTCTTTTTCTTGATAGTGATTTTGGTCATAGGTAGTGCTGATGGTGCCGTTTTCATTGATGTCAGTAGAATAATGTGTGGTTTCCTTCTTTTCCTTTCCGTAAGAAGACAGATGGGATGGCAACTCAGATCCCCCTACTCTTCTTTTTCTTGATACTGATTTTGGTCATAGGTAGTGCTGATGGTGCCGTTTTCAATCATGTCAGTAGAAGAATGTGTGGTTTTCTTCTTTTTCTTTTTGTAAGAAGACAGATGGGATGGCAACTCAGAACCCCCTAGTCTTTTTTTTTCTTCTTTTTTTTTTGATACTGATTTTGGTCATAGGTGGTTCTAGTGCCACTAAATAAGCTACGCTTCAGAGTAACGGCACTTGGCCATATTGTGTCTTAAAATCATGGTTGCAGTTATCTGAAGCTTTATTTGAAATCACAGGAAATGCTTTTCCGCCCTCCACAAATGTTTAAACCGTTCGCAACAGAGCAAAGCAATGTTACATGACCTTCCTAACACTGAATCTAATGCTGAGGAAGTTGCACTTTTGAATCATGACGATCGGCCGTTGCGTCTGTTCTGCATACGAGCCAAAATGGCGGCGCCGACAACAATGTAGGGGAACGGAGTGCCGATATTCTAAGCGCAGCTTATTTAGTGGCTCTAGGTAGTTCTGATGGTGCCGTTTTCAATAATGTCAGTAGAAGAATGTGTGGTTTTCTTCTTTTTTCTTTTTTTAAGAAGACAGATGGGATGGCATCTCGGAGCGCCATTTTTTTTTCTTCTTTTTCTTTTTTTTTCTTTTTTTTCCTTGCTCTTACTGCTTAACTCACGAGCAGGGGCACGCCGGACGGCGGACGGACATACGGACATGGCTAGCCCCTAAGGAGCTTCACCCCTAAAAGGCTAGCGTCGCCGGCTTTGACGGCGGCGTAACAGCAGGATCGAGCGCAGGGGCGAAACTGACGCCCGTCTCGCCACGCGGAGCTTCTTAGGTACACGCGTGGGCTTCTAGAACAAGCGACGTAAAAGTTTCGGTGCGTAGCACATTCGGACCCCAAAAAAGTAACAGTGTTCTCAAAATTTTAAGAGGGCGAAATTACAGAAATTACAAAAAGGTGCACTCGCGGCCATGCAGTGAACCTCGGCTTTTCGCGTGGGAGGCACGATAACCGTCTAACCATAGGCGTGCTTTTTTTTTTTTTTTTTTACCTGTTTTGTCAAAAACAACTATGCGCACATAACCTTTAAAATACCTTCAGGTGCTCCAGAACATAGAATACGAATGCCCACGCAGGCGGGCAAACCAATGTGTCATACACAACTTTAGCACAGCGCACAATTTTAATAAAATATCTTCTTACAGGGCGCATCCACTTCAGGATTACGCACAGTCATTCTGAAGCGCCATATCGCGTGCAGGCCCAGCATCATAACAAAATCATCAGGAAGTTCAGCGTGCTTTTCTGCGGGAAGGAACCGAATTCCGTGAGATGTTATCAGCAAGTAGTTTTTAATAGTGCGTTTGAGGAAATCCCAGAATAAGAAAGCGTCCCAGCAATCCAAAAATACGTGTTCTGTTGTGTCCGCTGCTATGCATAAAAACAGTGAACACCCCACGGAACGAATGTATTTTTCTCATGGAGCTAAATTTCCACGGGAAGTGTACGCGTGTGTAGTTTTTAAATAAAACAAGTATTTATAGAAGGTGGAACTGACATTTTTAACACGTAATAAAACATCATGCCCTGGGCCTGCAAGGAACACTGACCGGTAAAAAAGAGCAACCAAAACGGTTTCGATCATGTGTCTCGTTAAACGCAAACGTTTGGCACTTGGCAGACACTGTAGAGAAAACGCAGACAGGAAATGAAGCGCGTCAATGTCACGAAGATAGCTATCAATCTTGCCTTCCTTACGACCGCTCGAAGAAACAACAAACGAAGGGATCTCTTTGGATAACCTAGTCTCGATTATGGCACGAAGAATAGGAGTGCTTTGATCCTGAAAGAACATAAAACGTGAAACAACTTGTTTGACAAAGGCACGCGATAATGAAAGCCCACCTTTGCTGACGCGAGGAAACAGATTAAAGCGGCGAGCTCTTTCTTATCCCGAAGTCGTTGAGGCGTACCACCATCAAGGCTGAATAAAAATACAAGCAACGCAATTTTTTAAATGCAGCTTTTATACACTGATTTTGGCACACGCTAAAAGTTGAAGTACATACCAAAATTTAGCAATTAAATGAACATTACAAACAGTAGCTTGAGAACATATAGGCAATTCTCTGCCACCGCACTTACTAGTCTTCTGGAGCGTATCCTAAACAATAGACGCCCAGTACATATTTGAATTTTTATAGAGCTGCAGCGTAACTCCTAAACATTAAGATGGAGTTGACGTAAACGAAATACCTTCGAAAATATTCAGTTTCATGGCCCAAGTGCCAAGCCAAAGACCGCCACACTTATCCCGACTGACCGGAACATCTGTTAGCTCACAAAATGTTTTTACCTCCCTCACGGCTTCTGCAATATTTTTCTTGTCCTTACAAAATAAAGCAATATCGTCTGCGTACAACAGCAACTTTATATCTTTACACTGCAGCGTAAAACCTCTAATTAGCCTATTTTACAGCGAAGCTGTATACGGCTAGGGTTCCGTGGAATTTTCGTGCGCGTCAACAAAAACTTAGGTCCCGAATTTGATTCAACATCGGTTCATTCTATGAAAAAGCTCATATGTCTCATCACTTGGATATGCTTTTTCAGTAGATTAGTTATCAATAGGCACCATTTTCAAGATCAGTAGACCCTCAAATAGATAATAAAGGTTTCTCGAAGCTTTACCGCTGTGCGGCCAGCGTCGGCCATGTCTACGCTCGTACCGCCCTCCCTTTGTCGTCGCTCCAAGCGCTTGCGTGCCTAGTTTCCTTTCCTTCCACTCTTTCGGCGTAGCAGTCCCGTGCGCGTGTTCATTTTCCGCCGGATGGCGGTCCCGTCGCGCGTGTCTAGTTTCCTCCGGCACCTTAATGCGGGTCCTTCTACAAAAAAAAAAAAATTCTAAATAAATATTAAACAATAAGGTCGATAATGGACAGCGTTGCATCACAGAAGCCATTACAGTAATGTACAGTCGGGGACAAAAGTCCCCAGGACGCGCAAGCTGCGACTGAAACGCATCGCTCTGCCATCTGCCGGCAGGTCGCCTGGTTTCGAGATCACACAAAAGCGCTTGCGCGTCCTACTGTGCCTGCAAGCATGTGTGTTTTTCCGCTTTTCTGCGGCGTGGCGCCTAACTCTGAATCGGGCGCGTGGTACCACCTCGGAGATAGCGCTTGCGGCTGACGAGCGTCTGCTACACATTCCGAAACTGGAGATATCATCTGCGGCATTGCGCCGCATTGCGCCGTGTGAGCGCATCTTACTTTATAACCAGCTGAGCTTATGGCTCAGTTGAGCAGCCGTGACTCATTGCTTCATAGGTGCCATGTCAGTAAGCGGCGAGCGCTATCTCCGGGGCGGTACCACGCGCCCGATTCAGAGTTAGGCGCTGCGACGCAGAAAAGGGAGAAAACACACATGCTTGCAGGCACAGTAAGACGCGCATGCGCTTTTGTGTGATCTCGAAACCAGGCGACCTGCCGGCAGATGGCAGGGCAATGCGTTTCAGTCGCAGCTCGCGCGTCCTGGGGACTTTCGTCCCCGACTGTACGTATTTGACTTTCGTTAGCTATGAACTCAGTTGTACAGCCGGTATAAGACATTTTAATGAAACGTAAAATCAATTCTCCCACATTTACGTGCTACAATATTTTATACAAAAAACTTGATAGCGCACAAGATCGAAAGCTTTCTTGAGATCAATGTAGAGCATAGACAGGATCCAGATCCTCATCACACAATTCTAATAAATTTTTTATGATGTGAATGTTGGTTAGAATCAATCTCCCTCTAATTCCACAGGTCAGGTGATCCCCGACTATTTCGCACAAAAACACTTTCTAATATCGTTGCTAAAATTTTCATTAATACTTTGTAATCCACGTTGCTGAGCGATATCGGGCTATAGTTTTTAAAGTTTTAAGCTGTTGGTCGTTATTGCTTTCTGGGATTACGATAGTAGGTGTGTTAAACAAAGAAGGATGGCAACCTGTGCTTGTCATGTGCTTTAAGTACAACTGCGTGAACGAACCCAGCGATGACGTTGGACGTTTTATATTTCTCATATATTGCCCTGGTCAGACTGTCAGGTCCAGGAAACCTTTTTTTTCGGCAGATCATCGATGCACGTTTAAGTTTTTTGACGCCCGTCGAATCTTCTAGTCTTCCTTTTATCTCGTAATTTAGACTAGGCATAACTGGCAGATAATCATGTAGCTGTGTGTCATTCCCATGTTCCTTCGTCTAAAACAGATTGCTGTAATATTCCACGAATTCTGTCTGAATAACGTCTGGACAGATACTCGTATAGCCACCGTATTCTATTTGAACTCGTTTGTTCTTTTTCCCGTGAGTTGACTCATCACTTTCGTTTTTTTTTTTTTTTTGTTGACCGCTCACCCAGTATATTTTTATCGGCACGAGCGCGGTCAAGGGCCCCTTTATACTTCTCCGCTTCATGCTCCGCAATAGTATTTCTTTTACTAACTGAAGATCGTCCGCAAACTGTCCCGGATTCTCGCCTTCCGAGTTTGTAAACTCTCTGAAGATCGTCGAGGAGAAGCTTTTAGAGCGCTGCATAGGCGCCTGTTTGCAGCTTGAGCGGCGTCGCCGTTGGCTTAACCGCGCGGTGCATTATGGGACGTTTCCCAAGATGGCGTCAGTCACAAGGGGCCACCAGTGACGTTATAGATGACGTCACGTATGACGTCACCGCGCGTTGCATTATTGGTAAATTTCCGCGCTAAATTTAGCGAAAACAATTCCCCGCTGAATTGTGCGGAAGATTTTTCCTGCTAAATAAAACAAAAAAATTTCCCGCTCACTTAGCGGTTCAATTTTCCCGCAGCGTACAGAATTTCTTTTTAAATTTAGCGGAAAAAATTACCCACTAAATTGAGTGTTTAGTGGAAAATTTTCCCCGCTAAATTTAGGAAAAAAATACTCTGCTAAAGTCAACGAAAAAGAAAGATTCCGCTAAAGTTAGCGGAAAGTTTTCCCTGCTAAATTTAGCGGAAGAAATTTTCCGTTAAATATAGAGGAAAACTTTCCCCGCTAAACGTAGTGGAAAAACTTCCCCGCTAAATTTAGCGGACAATTTTCTCCGCTAAATTTTCCGGAAAAAGTTCCCCGCTAAATGTAGCGAAAGATTCTCCCCACTAAATATGGCGGAAAAAATTCCCCGCTAAATTTAGCGAACAATTTTCCCGCTAAATGGGAGGTGAGGAGGAGAGGAAAAGGGAAGGGTACAAATGAGAAGGAGGGGCATACACTCCTCTCCGTACCTTCCCCTCCACCTTCTCAAAAGCTGCGCTCTAATTCGGTGTTACTGAGAATGGTAAATGTCTTTCGTTTTTTTTTCTTCTCTGTTCTCTTCCTATACGTCAGTTGAGTGGAGCGATCTACTGACGGGAATTTCAGCTCACATTTAAACCTCTCCCATTTTTCAATCGCATTGAAAACCTCATTCTCGAGAAGGGTATCCTTCACTTTCCACAAATACGACTTAAACTTTAGCTTTTTAAATTGCCCACCGCTAACAAACGAAACTAACTCATGATCTGAAAAGAAAGCTGGCAATACATGATAGTCGTCATACCGGTCAAATGTTCGATTGAAACATAAACTCTGCCGAGGCGAGCATGACTGGCTGACCGGAAATGCTTAGAGCACAAACTGGCGGTGGTTCCTCGGGAGTTTGCAACATCCTGCGAACAAAACTGTGTTTTCATTTCTTTTAAACATTTCACGCTACTATCACTATGTGTCATTCGACTGGACCGATCTGTCGGGTCACAAACGCAGTTGAAGGATCGCAACTGGACTACCTTCTTTTCGCTATCTCAATAAGAGCTAAAACCCTCAAAAAACACTTCCCTACACTTTCGGTCATTCAGCGAGTACACATTAATCATTATATAGTCGACATTTATGATGTCACAGTCTCCTAGAACAATTTTACCGTCGCTGTCAGATAAAACACTTTCCCGTCGCCTCGCGCATGTAAGGATTTTCTTAAAAACAGCGTGCACCCCTTGGACGCTCCGTTAGCGTGCGGCAAGCAGACCTCAAAATGACTTAAAAAAACGTCAGTATAGTAGTCGTCTCTACTACGCTTTCAACTTTAGTCTCCTGAACTGCGAGGACGTCAATTGCGTTATCGAATAGAAGCCGCTTAGCCTGAGACTGCTTACGCTGCGAGTTGATCGCGCTCGCATTCAGCGTCGCTATACCTTGAACAATTCGACAAGGTTTGACGACCCCGTGGCTGAGTGACTCACTTTGTCCGAGGCCTTTACCGGGAACCGTCACGCGACCTGCTTTAATTTTTTCCGAGCTTCCGGGCTGAGACTCAGTTTTTGCCGACGGTCGCAACGCTCTTCAGCAGCCCCTTGCCTAGTGGCGTCTTGACCGGACCCAATTCAGCCCCGACTTTGGGGTCGTCCGAGTCTCACTCACATGGTGAGTTGAGGTGAGGTAGACTTTATTGGGTCCAAGACTGTTAGATACCCGCGTCAACCGAGTCTCTCTTGGGGAGAGACTCTTGACGAAGCGATCCCCTCGGTCGACAGACGAGACGCGATGTTCCCGGCGGCGTCCGAGCCCAGCTGGACTAGAATTTTCTGAGTCGTGGGGCCAGGATCCCGCAGGAAGGATTCCCAGGCGCCTGGTTGCCTGGCTTGCTTGATGAACTCCTTCTTCTTCGAATCAAGAAGCAGCTCCGGACACCCCCAGAGTATATGGTGGAGTGTGGCAAACTCGCCACAGTTCCTGCAAGACGGGTCGTAGGTATCTGGGTACCACGAGTGCAACTGCACCGGGTTGAGGAAGGTCTCCGTCTGGACTTGACGGAGGATGGTGGATTCTGCCTTGCTGAGAGTGCTGTGAGCCTCTGGGTAGGCTCGGCGTTCTACTCGGTAGTGGCCCCTTAAAGGTGTAGAGGTTGGTTGTCGTGGTTCCACGTGGCGAAGGTCGAGTGCTCACTTGGTGTGCTAGCCCGGTTGGTAAGAGCGCGGGCTGCACTGTGAGCACTCTCGTTGCCTGGGAGTGACGCATGGGCTGGAGACCACAGTATGCGAACTGGGTGGTCGATCAGACGATGACCAGTGGCGATCTTGAGGGCTTTGTCAGAGATGTGACCACGCATGTACTGGCGGATGGCCATCTGGGAGTCACTGACGATGACTTTCGTGGTGCTGAAGGTGAGGGCCAAGGCGATGGCTGCTTCCTCTGCCTCCGCACTGTTGCTGGTATACATGCTGCCTGCCGTGAGGATTTGGCCGGAGCGATTCGTAACTGCAAGGGTCATTCGACCCCTGTCAGCTGAGACTGCGTCGACATAGGTCACCTCGGAGTCGTCGATGCCTTGCTGCAGAGTGTTCTCCAGAGCCTTAACTCTGGCCATGCGTCTGCCTGCGTCGTGCACTGGATGCATGTGACGAGATAGAGGCGAAATCTTTAGTTGCTCGCGTAGCTCGTTTGGAAGCCAGCATCGCGTACTGTGCCCTGTTGGGTGGTAGTTGATGCCCAAAGATGTGAGGATGGTTCTTACCGCTGTGGTCAGAGATAGCATTTCGTAGTGGGCTATCCTCTGTGCCTCAATGATTTCCGAGAAGGTGCTGTGAAGCCCAAGCTTCTCGAGTCGCTTGATCTCTGTTGAAGGTGTTAGGTGAAGCGCTTTCTTGTAAACGCAGCGGATGATGCGATCGATGGCATCCCTCTCCATGAGTGTCAAGTCCAGGAAGGGTGCAATGTAGGCAATCCGGCTAATCACAAAGGCTTTGATAAGGCGAATGACATTCCGCTCTTTCATCCCGTACCGTTTTCCGGCGATTCTTGCTATGAGCCTTCGTACTTGCTGTGCGTGGTTACGGAGGACTCCGATGCTGTATGTGTTCTTACCATCCTCCTGCAACCACAGACCGAGTATCCGAAGTCGCCGGACCCGAGGGACGTCTTTGCCTCCGACCTGCAGTATGATGCTTGAGGGAGTTTTTACCGTGGTGCCGGCCATGAGTAGCAACTCCGACTTTTTTTGAGAGCAGGCTAGTCCGCGCTCCTTAGCGTAGGCCTCCACGATGCGTATAGCGTCTTGCAGCGAGTCTTGGATGGCGCCATCGCTTCCTCCTACCATCCACAGAGTGACATCATCTGCGTATATGCTGTGGTGAAGGTTGGGGATACCGTGTAGTTTCGTCGGTAAATCTTTCATGGCGGTATTGAAGAGAAACGGAGAGAGCACTGCTCCTTGCGGTGTTCCGACTCCGCCCAGAGTTTGCAGGTCAGATTGGAAACCGCCGATCGAGACCTGCGCCTGCCTACTTGATAGGAAGTTCTGTATTTATTTGAAGATGCGCTCGCCCACATCAATGGAGTTTAGCCCACGGAGGATGGCTGCGTGGCTGACATTGTCGAATGCTTTCGACATGTCCAGCCCCGAGTAAGGCTTTGGTGTCCCTTTTGGGTGTGTATTCCCGTGCCACAATCTGATGATACAGTCGGAGCATCACCTCCTGCGTCGAGAGCTTGGGTCTGAACCCGACCATCGTGTCTGCGAAGACTCTGTTGGCCTCTGCGTACCTGTTAAGGCGATTGAGTACGACATGCTCCAAGACCTTCCCGAGACAGGACGTGAGCGAAATGGGGCGCAGGTCTTCCAGTTGAAGTTTTTTCCCAGGCTTGGGTATAAACACCATCTTCGCAGTCTTCCAGGATTCTGGGATTTCTCTTTTTTGCCAGCAGACGTTGAAGTATGATGTTAGCCGGTCAATCTCTCTGTCATCCAAGTGCCGCAGTAGCTTGTTGGAGACTTCATCAGGTCCTGGAGCGGAGCGGGTCTTGAGCTCTCGGATCGCAGCCATGACTTCGAAGGGTCGGAACTCTTCGTCTAGCGTAGGGTTTGGCTGGCCCGTGTATTCTATCGCAGGTGTTGGCGGAGCTCGTCCGATATACTTGTTTTGTACTGCTTGGACAAGCTCGTTTCCATCTGCCTTGAATGAGTTCAGGATACACTCCATCTGATTTCGGACTGTGGTTCGGCTTTGTCCGGAGTCGAGGAGATGTCGAAGGATGTTCCACGTCTTTGGAGTGTTGGGAACTCCTTCGAACTCGTTGCAGGTGTCTTCCCATTGCTTAGTTGTGAGATAGGTGGCGTGACTCTCGATGGTCTTGTACAATGTTGCGATTCGCTTGCGTAGCCGACGATTTCCTTTCTTTCGCCTTAAGCGTGCCTCAAGGATTGTCTTCATTTCCCATCGGTGCAGGAGCCGACTGTCCGCCGCGGTCAGATTTGCTTCCTCGGGAATGTTTCTTGTGGCTGAGGCCTCAACTTCTCTGATGCCTGCGGTCCACTGATCCAGGACCTTGATCTCTTCGTCTCGGTCCACTTCGTCAAGCTCCTGCCTGAAAGTGTCCCACTCGACTACTCGCAGAGGCCTTCACATGGGCTTCGTAGGGCCGCGTCTCAGGAGAGTGTTGAGGATATAGTGGTCACTGCCCAGAGTTTCCAGGGTGTTGTGCCATTCTGCGTCCAAGCAGCGACCGAGTGTGAGGTCTGGTGATGTGTCTTTGCATCCGCCCGTGGCTTTCCGAGTTGGCTGCGTCGGGTCTGTGAGTAGGTCCAGTCCCAGGGTGGCAATGTCCTGCCAAAGCTGCCGACCCTTAGCGCTATCTTGCGGAGAGCCCCATGACATGTGTGGTTCGTTAAAGTCATCAACGATGAGCAGAGTTTTTCCCTAGGCCATGTATATGGCGGCGCGCAGGAGCTGGTGAAACGAGTGTCGTGCCTTCGGAGGACTGTATACATTGAGGATGAACGTGTTGCGATGGCTCTTCTTCTTGCCCGCCAAGATTTCGATGAAGGTGTGCTCGATGTTTTTGATGCCGGTTGAATGAAGTTGTGCTGGTAGGTTGCGTCGCACTAGCGTGGTGACTCGTACGACCCCTGATGAGTTGGTGTGATTAAAGGCTTGGCATCCCGGAATGGTGATGGCCTTCCACGTTTCTTGTATGGCCAAAACGTCTGGTCTGCGTTCTGGTGGTAGGGATTGTAGGTACTGGTGAAGGTGTTCCCTCTTCGGAGCCAAGCTTCGACTATTCCACTGCCACACATTGCCACCTTTACTTGTCTTGGCCATTGTTGGGTTGTTAGAGTCTGTCAAGAAGGGTCTTCAAGTAGTGCTTTACTTCGCGCATCTCGCCTTCCAGCTGGTCTATGCGTGTGTCTATGTCTTGGTTGGTCGTGTCCTGTTGCATGGCCACTCCTTCATCCTTGGTGGTTGTGCTCGAGGAGGTAGAAGTGAGTGGTGTCATGTTGCGGCGGACAGCCCTCCTCTTGGGAGTTGGTCCTGCTTCATTTCTCGGCAAGTCGAGTTGCTGCTGTACTGCGCTATACCGAACTTCAGCCTCATTCTTTCGTCTTTCGGACTCTGCAGTTTGCAGCAGAAGTCGTGCTACTGTGTCTTGAAGGTTCTCCACCATAGTCTTCAACTCTGAGAGCTTGGTGGAAGTCTTGTCTGCACTGCGTGAGGTTGGCTTGGTCTTGGGGTGACCGGCTACCACCTCGCTCCACCCGATGCTGTGTCTGTCCTTTGATCTTGACCTCGACCTGCTGGGTTTGGCTAGTCGACGGGGAGTTCTGCTCCGTGACCTGGATCGGCCCCTCGATCTTGATCTCGCGCGAGGCGTCTCAAGTGGGGGGAACTCGGAGTTGCGCAGGGTTGGGCTCTCGACATTGGTGGTATCTGGTGGCGGTCGTTGGGGGAGAAGCATGGCTATGGGTCTACCTTCGCTTCGTAGAGAACGTGCTGAGAGTCGGCCATGTGTATCTGGTTGTCCTGCTCGTCATTCACAACTGGTGGTTCCTCGCTCCTTGGGGTCGCTTTGTTCTCTCGCGCCGTCGCCTACCCTTGGCACGCCTTCGCCGCAGCTTTCCGTTCCGTAGACGCGGCAGCCGACGGAGGCTCCGCTGGCGCGGTGATGGGTCCGTCGCAACTCGGTCGCCGTCCACAGCCTCGGCCGCGGACGATGCTTTGGCGGAAACCACACCCTTCGTTGCGTCCTCTGCTTCCACCTCGTCCTCGCTTTCGGCGTTTTCCTCGCTTCCTCCGAACCTTTTGGCCATAGCGTAGGTATTGACGCATTGATCGGCGTCATGACCAAAACAATGGCAAGCACCAGATTTTGCCACGCGGCAATCACGGCGGACGTGACCAGTGATTTGGCAGTGCAGGCTGAACGGAGCCGTATTCGGTGTGGCGACAAAGGCCAGCCCTCCGGCGACGCGCAACTGGTGCGGCAGCTCCTTCAGAGTGAGCCCAGGCCTCAGCAGAATAACAACAGTGCCCGTCATTGACCAGCTACCCAGGAAACCCTGCACTCGCTACTTCTCCGCCGCGACCTCTGTCACCTTGCCATAACGTGCAATCGCCTCCCTTATTTCGTCGTCCGGGATATGGTGGAGCAGCCAATGCAGCTTGATGCTCACCGCTCGGTCGACCGGGTCGACGACGATGCAGCGCCGTTTCTTGACGATGAGGTCGCCCGCCGCCGGAGTCTTCCGTTTACCTTCGGGGGATCTGAGGGTCACGGCCCAGACTCGGTTCATCTCGTACGCCTTCAAGGCGACAACCTCGGGGAGCAGCGCCATATCATTCAGGGCGTCACGGAAATCTTTTACGTGGTACGGGCGGCCTCTCGCATCGGTGTGCAGAGAAATGGCGTTGAGAAGCCCAGGTGCATTAGGCAGAACCTGCGGAATAATCTGGAAATCTGCTGATGCATCGCCCCTCCTGATATCGCAGCCCGATAGGTCCGCTGAAGCATACAGAGCACGTCATCCAACGTCCGTTCATGACGGTGACCGGAAAAGGCATCGGCCATGGGCGTGCTTGCTCTGAAAAGAGCGTGGCAATATCATAAAAAGCAGAAACGATAGGAGGCAACCCTGCCTGAGTCCTCTTTTTATTTCTGCCGGTACTGTTATTTCTGATTCCCATGTTATCACAAGCGTATGTGATTTGTGCATGCTTGTTTAAGACGCCTCTTCAAATTTACACTTAATCATACTCTCTCAGCTGTACCAAGAGTTTGTCCTGACTCAAATTGTCGTACGCCCTTTAATGTCCAGAAATGGTATCCATAATGGTGTTTTACTCGTTCGTGCCACCTCTATACGTTGAGTGATAATGAACAAGTTATAATTTAATCTTTTATTTTGTCTTTGGGACCCGTTCTGTAGCTCACCTAAAACGTTATCTGCCCATTATTCTATTTTTATTTTTACTACCTGCATCCCTAGCCTGTACAGGACCGAACTTACTCTTATTAGTCGGTATGATGACATGCTAACCTTATTTCTCCTGTCTTTATATAGGAATCTCATTCTGCTTAGTTTCAAATCATTGAGTTTCTCTTCCGTCATTGATATATGTTATCAGTAGCCTGCCTTAACTTTAATTTGGTTTTGTTCTTAGTGTCTTGGCTAGTCTCATTCCTATGCCATCTAGGTCTGCCGATGTTCCAGCCGGTACTTTACATTCAGCTCTATCCCATTCTCCAGTGGTCGTGTCAGTTGTCTCGTTAGTGTTCTTTTCTTGTGCTCTGTTACTATCTGTGTTCTGCCCAATGTCGTTCAGTTCAAGTTCTGCGAATGTTTCCTCGATTGTTCGTCTAATAAATTCCCATGCCTCCTCGCCCTCTACTCTTATCCCATCCTGTGTGGTCAATGACCAACATAACCCTTTTGTTTTTCTCCCTTGTGCTTTATTGTGCTCCCATAACCTCTTTGTTGCATTCCCATCATTATGATTTACCTCCATCATCCACTGCATTTCAGCTCTATCTTTCGTGGCCTGAAAAAGAGCAGATGCCTTTCTTTTTCTTTCTTGAAACATTTCTCACTTCAGCGGGTCGGTCGCCCCTTTTCTTCTCTTTGTGTTCCACTAAAGCCGCTGAACTTCTCTGTCGCACCAGCTTGTCGGTGTGTGTTTCCTTCTCCTTTTTCCTCTTTGTTTGATTTAGAATTTTTCCAACATTTTTTAGAAGTATTTACTAAATTGTGATATCTCCATTATTTTTCATTGACTGTATACAGCAGTCTGAATTCGTTCTGAGACTTCTCGTAGTTGGGCGTCGTCTAAAGTCAATTTACTTTCTCGTTCCAAAAAAATTGTGACTGGTTCTGCGGTACCAAATTTTCTTTTAAGTCACCCTTGATATCACTCCGTAAGCTTTTCGTGCCTTCTTCATCTATTTGTATGTGTCTTGATCTATTATACAATTTGCTACACATTAGTCAGTAATCAGTTTTTGAGTGCGAATTATTTCTCTCCCACGTGTTTTTTCCATTACATTATACTTGGTCGTAAACCAGGACTAGATAAAGACAAAGAGTAACGAAAAATTCTTGTAGCACCATCCCTGTTGGATCTGTATATCCGCCCAAGCATTTTTAGTGTGCACTCATGTCCCATAAGAAATTAGTTCCCAATTAAAGCGAACTTCTTCAACAACTTTTGAAATACACGTCAAGCTCTGTGAGCTTTCCTCCCTTGAATCAGTCCATGTTTTTAAAGAAACAAATCCAATGAGTGTATCAAAACCTCTGATATTGCCTTTTAAACGCAAGTGCCCCAAGCAGCGCAGAGTTAGCCAGTCGTCGGCCAATGGCTGGCAATGATCCTTGGCCAAGTGGCCAGACACTGGCCGGTGACTGGCCTTTATCTGGCCATTGGCCAATGGTCACTGGCCATCAGCCATCGGCCAACACTCTAAGAAAAAAGGGTGTATACGGGTACTCCCCTCAGGGGAGTTAGACCGTGTCCCATATGTGACTCCCCTGGGGTGTTTGCGTTATCCTCTCAATTTGGGGATTTCAAGTACTCCCCAGATATATGGGATCACTTAGCATCCCCCCAAAGTCCACGGGCCTCAACCGACACCCCTTACTTCAGGTGCTGTTTGGCGCCCTCTGTTACATTCAGGTACTTCTGTTACACCCCTAACTAGAGGAATTATTTGGAACCACTTTCAACTCTCAGGGAGTCAACGGATCCCTCCTGAATAGGGTGCTTTTTGACGCCTTTTGTTACGGATGTGACACCCGTAAATTCAGGCATTATTCAGTGCTGCTTATAACTCTCAATGAATCACTTGATCCCCCTAAATTGGATGTTTTTGGTGCCCTTTTACATATAGAGACTCGCGTGCTCCCCATAATTGCGAGTGCCGTCGGACACTATACACAACCCCCGAGGTTTTCCGGGGGTTGTGTATAGTGTCCTTTTGGGGTCGCTTTTGTACACTTGGGTCTCGCGGAGCTCCAAACAGTGGGGGCACTTTTTCAGAACTCGAGACTCAGCTAACTGGCGTGTTCAGGTGTGCTGGAGGGCCGATTCCTGAGGTCAGCTGCCATACGAGAGAGTTCTGAATTCTTTGCGTTTCAAGTTCCTTAAGGAGGCACTTCGAGGAGTTTTCTGGGATAACCGAATAATACTCAGGGGCAATGTGAAGGCATCAGAATTTAACTGAAAACTTTTTAAAACCCACAATCCTGACATTTACAAAAAGTTCTGCCAGTCATGTCAGCCAACATTATTGTCAACCACGTTTTTATTGTAAAATCAAAAACTTGAGAAAGGTCAAAAGCTTAAAAAAATAGTAATTAGTAAAAGCTTGTAGCCTGCCAAGAAACTTCAGGGGTGTTCCAGTGGTGTTTCTTTCAGCCCGATCGTGCGTTCAAAGAGAATCAAGGTGGCCTTGATCCACGTTGCATATTGAATATCAAAAGTACAATAGATCATGAGGCTGAAGCCATGGATGACGTCGCCAACATCCACCAACAGGTCCTCCACCCGGACTTGAACAGCTGCAGAATAGAGGACGTCCTCTGTAGAAAATAGGACCGTCGGAGGAGTTTATCTTCCTTCTGGAACCTGCAATATAATAAAGTACCGCAATTAAAAAAAGTATGCAAACATGGGTCATGACTATATGTTCTATATTTAGATATAATAATCATAAATGGCCTGCTTCCGTATGCTGTGTGAGTGCATAATTTTTCTTCTAATCACACGCAATGATTTTGATGTGCACTGCCATTAACTTTGCATAGACTCTTGAGGCCTTTCACGAAACGGTCACATATCACAAGATGAAGTAAACAGGTAGTGTTTAAATTATTTTAACATAAATGTGACCTTCATGTCCCTAGTACAAAGCAGGCAAATGTTTAGGCGATGCATATAATTCGAATATGAATTTAGCTAAATTTGACCAAATTAGTGCAACGCCAATTCTCGAAACGACGGACAAGATTTGGTCATGCACTAAGCTAGAAAACTATGCCAGTTTAACTTCGTAATTTGTCAGGGCTCACAAGGAACCCCGCGGGACACGCGCAGGAAAAGGAAATATTGTCCCGCGGAGATTGCGTTTTCGATTTAAACAGTGTTATGAGCTGCGTCATTCGCTTGGAGCGCTCTGTAGACGAAAGTGATTAACCCACCGCGCATTCTGTGAGGACGCCGACACAAGTTTCGCTGCATTTTTGTGATAGGTAGGTTTGCTTGATCGGTTGCTTTAGCTACTCTGCTCCAGCCGCGCATGTTTGAGGAATAGCGAGGCGTCCTTTGTGAGTCCACCTTCTCCATGTGCAGTTTGAGGATCTGCTAGTACTTTCGCTCGAAAAATGCAGGGAGGCTTTAATAGGGCATCTTATCACTGCGCTGCTCGATTTCGTTGAGAATCTGTGGAAACGAAAATTATAGTCTGAAATGAATATTGTTCTTAGAAATAATTAGTATAAATTTGAAGAAGCGTAAAACGTTGAATATAGTAGATGTTAAGCACAAAAAAAAAAAAAAAAAAAAAAAAAAAACAAGCACCATAGTGAATAAAACAACACCCTCTTCGCAATCCCTCAAAGCCCTGAAGAGATCAACCATGATAGACACTTCTTTGCCGCAATGCAAGCGGAAGTTATACGTGTCCCAGTAACGTTCAGTGCCTGGCAAGAGTCCGTTTAGCGCGTAATCAAGGCAGTTCATTATTGCCGGAGATAATGAAGGAAGCTCTTTGCCTCCGCGGCTGTAGTGATAAATTGGGAGTGAGAATGCCTTTTGGCTGATCCCAACTACACATAAAGGTTGATTTAAAATCCTGAATTGTATACTGCGCCGTTTACAGCAATATTCAGCGAAAGCAAAATATATCATTTTGACTTTTTAATTGATCATTTATGGTAATAAACGAAACCGATTAATCAATTAATTAATCGAATAAGAGAAAATATTTAATAGTGCTAACAGTTTTCCCCCGACGTTTAGCCCTACTAGTAACCAAGCGATTGAAATGCTTTGAAAGACTAATACATGAATGGTTTACTGAAATTCCCCTAACAGGTATTTCATTTTGTAGTATTTTTATTTAAGCAAGAATTTTCTAAACAAGCCAATACCTATGTTAATATTTCGGTATTTAACGTTTGTCAAGTTAAATAAATATTCCGGCAATATTCCCGCTTGCAACATGAGCTCGCCAATTTTGGCAAGCCGTTTACTATGCGACTTTTGTTTTCGAACACAAGTTATTGCACTATAACACCAGTCGACTGCAGACTATTCCGATGGCCTTAACTATAATTTGACGGAAACAGTATGCTTTCAGCAATTTTCACTATGAGAAATACGAAGCGCCACATCTTAGCTGAATCATCAGTCTCGTTGACAAGCTCCTTGAGGGCCGATTCTAGAAACGCTTGGCGTACTCCTTTCTCTGTTTGACTGTCACCAACAACGATAATTTTTGTGGATGTCTTGTAAATCACGAAGAAGTGACACTGGCGCACGCCGTTGAAGGTAGGACGGGAGGAGGACGCAGACGGATTGCTAGAGAGGAGAGGAGGGAAAATCTCCTCTCTCCACCATCCCGCCTGCCTCCACCTCCTTAGCGCACTTTTCCCTCGCCCTGAACTCTTAACCTCTAGTTTTTGCTTTTTTTATTTTTTATAACATATTGTTTTTTGTTTCTTTTTCTACAACACCCGTAGCCGTACCACGTCGCCGGTGACGCCATACGGGTACGGGATGATATGGCTGTGAACCGGACTTTAGAGGAAAGTCACTGCCCATCCAAGGGCAGAAGGGAACAACAAACCTGTCGAGTCCGTTCTTCCCCTAGCTTAGCGAAATCGGGTTGGAGGACGTAAGGGATTATTCGCGACTTCAGCGAGCTATAGGTGTCGTCACTCTCGAACAAACATGGCCGCCGAGTCCAGGTCGCGTAGCGGCCCTTCGACGGAGCCAGCGTTAGGTTTGGCGGATATACTCGGTTTCTTGAAGTGTTCTGTGCCTTTGAGGTGCTTCACGGAGGGACAGAGACTTGTGCAAGTCGGCCATGTGGTTTTTGCCGGCACCACGACACGTAGTGTCGACACAGTGAATGTGCTAGGGCTATGCGTTCGAACATCGGCCGTTCATAGAGCCTCACCGTGTCGGGATCAACCTCACTCACTCGATGTGAAAGGTTGTGAGATTATGGATGACTGCTGTTACGTGGGAGGACTGTCTGAGAAGTGAAAACACAGCTGCAATACTGCTACACTGCTACAGGTAAGCGTAGAGTTCTATCCACCTTAAAGGCGTATCCCGCGGTCGATACGACGCCGCGGAGCCATTTAAAGATTTGCAGCCCAATATCCCGAATTGAGAAACGTACAAGCATGTTGAAAGGATATTTGGAACTGTTTTTTTTTAGTCAAGTGGAGGTTAATGATGAATTGAGTGGTCGGGGCATATGCGGAGCGCTTCGTGAGTGATAACCTAGCCTGAGTAATCCATCGGCGGAACAACATTTAACTAAGAGAGACTGCGCGGAGGTGCAGTTTTTAAGTAACCGCACAAAAACAATCGAAACTGTGAGGCTTTTAACCGATACATTAGAAGTGATATATTCTGTTGTCCTGTACACTTGGCAGTCTCGTGAAAGTATTCAAACAATGAATTAAAATCTAGGCGATGTGGCTAAGATGCAACCGAGTCCGTTATTCTGCTACTTCATATAATTTTTTCTTCCTTTGATCTAATTTTTTGCACTTGCTGTCGACACTGTCTAAGCTAGATTGTGCTGGCGTCCAGGAAGAAATAAAACCCTGCAAAGGAGTGTTGTAATAATTATTAATTCAAACGGTGGCGGGAAATATTTTACTTTACGATTATGCCTTCGGTTTTCTTAGTACTACAGTCATGTTTGTGTTTTTGTGTAACTGCAGTACTATGTTAAGTATGTCTGAATATTTTTGCAGGACAGGGCTATCCTCTCTTCCTGACCTCAGCTGCACTGACATAGCCTGCGAGAGATGTCACAGAACGTGAGGTTTGTCGCAACCGTGGAGCTGAGCAAGGGCAAGCTTGCTGCCATCTCGGCCAGTCTGCGAAGAGCGTGTCCAGACTCTGCCTTGGACGAACATCGGTGGGAATGCATGCCAATCTGCTTTTCACATATGGTAGAATCTATATGAATTGTCACTTTGAGTGGTCGATGCTGTCTGCAAGTATGTTTCAGTGTGTGATCTTATGTCATCGCATAACCTTGCATGGTCATAAAACCTTATGTGATCACACAACCTTGCGTGAAAGTGATTGCGTCTTTACATAATCACATAAGCAGAAACCTAGGAAAAATGTGCACTTTGCACACACATTGTCACGGCCCTACGGCTCCGAGGTCAGCTTAGCGTTCGTGCAGCGTCCCGATGGTAGATTACACCCCCAGTTACAAGCTGCGGCTACACTGGTTCTCCGCCACCACTACATAAACCCTGCACTCCTCTGAACTACTTCGGAGCTTTATGGCCGAATCGAACAGCCCTACAGTGTCGAATCCTAAAAGAAATTGCTGACAGGTCTTGAATCTTGGTAGCCTTGGACTTGGAGTGGATCACATCTCCTCAATATCGTTTCAAAGTTCGGACTTTGGGTACCGGGCCTATGGTGTGACACGAGTTGCCGGGCCCCATTCCTGAGGTGTAGCCAAGGCCATGTGCTCCAGCTGAATGTTAACAGTTGGGCCCTCTTCTTCAATTCCAAATTGAGGCCGCAATATTTTTGTTTTTTCAGGAAGCACTCAAGACGTTTTAAGAGTTGCGACGGCTAACGAAGAAGGTATGGGAGCATGGTTTTTTGCACTTGTGTTTACTTGTTAGCCATCGGCACTAAAACCTACCGGCACACCGTTGTAGAGCACGCAACATGGGGTGCGGCCACGTCTTTGTGCATGTCTGACTCTTGCTCTATTTCGTAGTAATTGTGGCGCTTCGTCAACAATCTCCTGCCGCATCGGGGGCCCGTGAGCACCTCACCCAAGCTTCATATTGCGGCTGCTCACACTCGTTCTCTTGGTTCTGTCGGCATCGATGCTAGGCCTACTGTGAAGCTCACGCAACTGGCTCGAGGTTACGGTGCAAACTCCCTCCAGCAGCCTCCCATCACCTGGCTGCTCCTCCTCGCTGGTGATGTACTGCCAAATCCTTGACCTGCATTGCGGCCCATCTGCCCCCGCTGTCACCAGCCAGTGCTCGAGTGAGTGGCTGCGCTACAGTGCGATGGATGCTACTCATGGCTACACTGCAAGTGCGATCTTTTCTCGCTCACAGCATACAGGCGACTCACTGCATTTCCCGCCAAATGGTACTGCGGTGTTTACGCATTGCCCCCCTTCGACGGCAACCTTTTTTCGCCCCCAGCCAGCCAATGCACAAGGCCGCAGCATCAAAAACAAGGTTATCGACCTACAGGCCACGGTTGAGTCTCTCCCTCGCTCATCTGTCATCCTCCTATCCGAAGCCTGGCTCGACCCCGGCGTTCAGGACAGTGAGCTTTTTGACTCGACTTATGCAGTTTTCCGGAAGGACTGAAGTGGCAAGGGGGGAAAGGGGGGGGGGGGGGGGCGTCCTCATCGCCACGCCATCCAGCATCTCTGTGAACCGCAGGGATGACTTTGAGTCCCCAGGTCTCGAGGCGGTCTTCGTTGAAGTAGTCCTTCCGCGGGGGCCAATCCTTCTCGCCTGTGTGTACTGCCCACCCAATCGCCGTGAGGTCTCGTAAACCCTCCTAGACGCCTCGCCTTCCCGTGTGAGATTTGAGACATACAGAGACGTGATCCTGCTGGGAGATTTTAACTCTCACATTGAATGGTGGAGCCACGAAGAGCCTTCTCCCATCGACAACATCGATGACGTCCTCCTAGACGTCATATCTGCTGTCGGCCTGCAGCAGGTGTGCCGCTCTGCCAGCTATCAAGTACAAGACCGTGCCCCGACATTTCTCGACCTCGTGTTCACCCCAGACATAAGTAGGATCCTCTTTTGTAAAGTATATCCTGGTGTGTCCGGTAGTGACCATCGCGCAGTAGAGGTTGAATATGCAGTAAGCCTCCCCCGAAAAGGTCACTTTGCATGTACCGTGTGGAACTTTTATCAGATAGACTGTGCCCATATGGCACAGCGCATCTTGCCCCCTGGTGTCTCACGATGGGTGAGGACTGCTCTGATAATTATGAACTCTGGTGCGACTTTGTGGATGCTATCCAAAAGGAATGTGTGCCAAGTAAGTCTCGCTGTTCACAAAGAAAGAGGTCCCCACGGATTACTCCAGATATCAAAAAATGGCCAGTGGTAAACGTGCTCTCTTCAAGCCTGCTGCTCGCCTAAACTGTAGCACGACCCTCCACAAAGCCAAAGATCTACAGCGCTCGCTCAAAGCTGCCATCTACCGGGCCCACATGGACTACGCCCATACCATCTCTGTTAAGGCGAAAAATACCCGAAACTGTTCTGGGCGTTCTTCAACAGACTTCGGTCCAGTCGACAGCAACCCTGTTTCTCCGTTGGCAACCGACCCATAAAGTCGCCCAAAGACATTGCCCAACTATTCGCCTCCCATTTTTCTTTGGTTTTCAATTCCAGCGTTCCTTCTCCCTACCCTGACCACATCATCCAGCACCTCAAGGCCTCCGTGCCTTCCCCAGCTGTCACACTAAAAGCTGTTAAAATGTCACTCGATGAACTGCACGAAGCAGTGCGTCTTATCAAGACCTCTCACTCCACTGGGCCTGATTGGATTGCCCCTACCTTTCTCCAGGCACTGTACCCCTATGTTTCTCTCCCTATGCTTCATCTCTTCCAATCTTTCGCGGACCATGCTTACGCCCCCGCCCCCTGCAAGAAAGCCTTTGTGATCCCAGTGCACAAGAACAAACAAAAACCTGTCAACGATCCCTCCAGCTACCGGCCAATTTCAATCACTTCCATCCTGTGCCGAACCTTTGAACGTGTAATTAATCAGCACCTCCTCCGTTTTCTGGACAATAATAATCTTCTTTCTGCTTCCCAGCATGGTTTTAGACCTAACCGAAGCTGCGAGAGTGCCCTTGCTACTGTCGCACACTATGTGAGTAACAATATGGACAACCGTACGCCGACAGACTTGGCCCAACTGGATCTGTGCAATGCTTTCGACACTTTGGACCACTCCATCCTCCTTCAGAAAATTGCACAGCACGGGGTGTGCGGCTCCCTACTACTTTGGTTGAGCCACCTTCTAACTGGCCGTACTCAGCGCTTGCTGTTTCATGGCGAGGTCTCTGACAACTTCACTGTCACCTTTGGGGTACCCCAGGGCTCAGTTTTGGGGCCCACCATCTTTCTATTTTACGTCAACGACATGCCTACATCTAGCGAATGTCTGCTTGTCCAATACGCAGATCACACCACTATTCTGGCCCCAGTAACATCGCCCCTCGTTGTGTCGGGCGTCCAGGACTTCCTGGACCAGATCGGCTGCTGGGCTAAAATCAACAACCTCCCGATAAGCCAGCTGGCTTATCGGGAAGTGCTGTAATGCGCATCACCAACAGTCGTTCTGTTTCACTCCCAGCTTACTCCCTGTCAGGTGCTCCGAATGCCGTCGTTCAGTCGCTTCCTATCCTGGGAGTTGTCTTCTCTTCTTCTCTTGACTTCTCTCAGCACATCACCAGCACTGTCTCAAAGGCACGCGAAACTCTCGGTTTTGTTACCCGCGTATCAAGGGCCTTGGGGCCTGAAACGTTTCGTGCACTGTATACTGCCTTGTTGTTGCCTAGGATCGAGTACTGCTGCTCTGTATGGTGCCCTTTTCAGGCCCACCTGGTGGACAGACTAGAGGGCATGCAACGTCGGGCCACCCGGACTCTCTACTTTCGCATGCTGGGCCGGCGTGCCCCTCCACCCCCGTACGAGGCTCGGCTTAAGGCTCTTAGGTGGCAGAGTCTCCGGCACCGCCGGACTGTGTCGGCTGCTCGACGGGTCTATGGTAGGTACTCCCCTTGGTTCCTACATCCGAATAGGGAAGCGATTCGGCCAGCCAGACACACAGCTTGCACGTACTGTGTGCCATACCAACTCTGCGCTCCCGACCGCCCTTAGGGACTTTTTGGCCGCCCCCTTGTCTGTTCGTTCCCCCCTCCCTGCCGACCGGACAGAATCAGCCACCCTCCAACGCGCATTCTCGCGATCCCTTCTCTAGCGTGTAGATATGTTATCATTTTTTTGTTATGTTTTTGTCCTTGCTTTTTCCTGCCCCGGGTGGTTGGCTAGCAGACGCACAAGCGTACGGGCTTTCGCCTTTCTGTTCTAGCTGAGCAAGCCACCCGGGATAAAACTTCTTTGCATATAAAGGTTATTATTATTATTACATGTTTAGCAGTGCCAATGCTACCCGAACACCACCTTTTTTATGTCAGTATTGTTTTTTTATTTTTTAGATGGTGATACCCCGGTCCCCCTACTGGCACTGCTGCAGAAGAACAAGCAGTACCTAAGAGGTTTGTGGCCAGACGATAGAAATTTACAAGAAAGCGGTCCTGCACAAACCGCTTGAACGAGTGCAGCGAGGATATGTGTTTCTCTGCTGTAAAAGTTTATAAAAATGTTTGTGTTGAGAACATACAGTGCCATTCCAAATAGTTTGCAAGAGCGTGTTTGAACATACTATGTTGTAATCTGAATGCTAAAATAAATTAGTGTGCAATGCTTTTAAGCAGAATTATCTTTATTCAGAAGTTTCACAGGCATTCTTCTCGCAATCTAATCACAACTCACATTTCTTGTCTTCAAGGGGTAACTCTGCTCAATTACAAACAATTCAGGATGATGGCTGATTATTCGAGAAATAAGGAAATGGAATAGTAGTTCTCTTGCAAAGAATAAAAAACCAAATATCAAATCTCATACCATATACCAAATATTTTTACCACAAGCTCAGATGTTTGCAATAAATGCAAAAACAACCGTGATCAACTACAGCTGTCGGGTCATAATGATGTTACCGCCTATACAGGGACCGGCTTTTCACATTCCGTTCTGTAACATAGGCTTCACAGCAAACATCGGCGACATACTCTTTGCAAAAATGTTTTCATCAGCAAAATAGTCGTTTTTTTGCTCAAGAAAGCTGTACACAGTGGCTACTAATGTGGAAAGATCACCTAGAAAACACAGGTAATTATCAGGGAAATCATCAGAAAGTTGACTAAATCAGGAAAGATGACCCATAAAAGATGCACGGCGGTGTGCGATGACACCTGAGAGTCGCGCATCAGCACGGCCATGCAAACTAATATCGTCCGAAACATCACGAAGCAGCTCAAGCCACCACCTAGTTAAAAGGAAAGAGTTGCTATTGGTTCGTTTGACCAGTAGTAGACCAAATAGTACTTTTTTGGTTTAAGAAACACTAATCCAATCGAATTAATGGCCGGGGCATTTAACTAAGATAGAAAAAACCTGGAAAAGTTAGGGACTCTGAAAGAGGTAATTCGGTAGACACCTTGTACACAGCATGGCACGTTGTTTCTCTGAGACCCTAGATGAAGCAGAGTTGATATTCAGTCATGCGATAGGCCGGCTTCGAGCAGCCACACTTTAAAGAAATCTCTCTGGTGCAAGGATTGGTGCCGAGAGGTTTGTCAGACCTGCCGCAATCATCATGATGTCGTCTAGAAGGGGCACCATGTTCCATGTGACCTTTGTGCTCAAGATCTTAAATATCTTCATGCGTTGAATGACACGTTCGACGTACCCCCTTGCAGACGCAATTCTCTGGGTGTCCAGAGCATCTGTGCGGCTCATCTGCTTCCGTTGTTTTTTGAACGGTGGCCGAATTACTTTAATCAGTCTGTCCTCGCAGATTTGGTCAATTAAAAAGCCCCGGTCAACCATGACGTTGTCAATTACCGGAAGCAGCAGGTCGACCACCCCGCTTTCCTCAAAGATGTGTTTATACGAGGCTCGACCCCCATACCCTGCACTGATATGAGCGATCAGACCCCCCGGGGTTACACTCACCATATATTTACAAGTGAACCCTTTCTTGTAAAAAGAATACATCCGCAATTCACATTTGAGACACCTTGGCTGTGCGACGGGAACCTCAGTGCAGTCAAGCACGAGACGGACGTTCTGATATTTGTCAAAAGAGGTGGGCACCTTCATGAGTGTTTCGCTCTTTGATGGGAGCACTAGCACCGAGGACAAAACTTTGCCCAAAATGGGTATCAGAGTAACTAGCACGTCCGTGCACTTAGTCACTGTGCAGCCAGAAATGTTGTAGAAGTGTTATGTTTCATCTTCATCATGCATACGACCAATCTCTCCTTTAGGGACATATGGTGCCTTGCAGTGATTTCGTAATATTTGCCAGCACATGCGGTCAGTGTCTCCAGCAGCTCCATCGAAGTGAGGCCTGTCAATGTATTTATGTTTTCTGCTGACAGGATATCAGTGAATCTCCGTCCAAAATCCCCAGTGTAAACTTCCACAGCTTTGTCAACATAACTGTTTGTGGACAATGCTGTCTGTTGAGCTTTAGCTGCGTGGTTGAAGGTGGCCAGCACACACGCTGCTTCCATGTCGGCTTCTGTGTATCCAAGAGCTCTGCTACTGGAATGTAAATCCTCGTCTTCTCTGGCAAGACTTCCGCAGTGGGCCTGGGATGAGAAGTGATGCACAACGGTAGATAAGGATACATTAAAAATATTGGAGGGAATAAGGTTTATAAAACAGTTATGTTGAAGGCAGTTCAAAACATTTTCTTGGATTTCATTCGCTAAATGATCCTTAGGCATTATGATGCTGCCGCAAAATTTTCTGGAACCGTACGTTTGAAAAGTTCGCCTATTTTCGAACTTTCGACAATGTTCAAACCCTTCAACGTACTGTGATCAAATAAACTTTCAAACCAGCAAAGTTAAACATTGAGTTGATTAAACCACACGGTTGTGTTCAGAATCTACTACAGTGGGTTATATGACGTGACAACACGGGCTGATCCTGAATGCGAGTAGGTTTATGGACGGCAAGGTACAAAATGTTAAACTTGGAGCAAACTGTGTCAATTATGGAACACTGCCCACATCAGATGTACCCTCCACAGGATGCCACTGGGAGTGAGCACCCCGCTTCGAGAGCTGATAATGTGTCAAATCGTTTTCCACCGATCTACTGCCGATTGTGAGAGCTGCAACCATAGCTAGAATAAATGATTTTTGAAACCTTACCCATGCCAAAAGCTTGCCATAGTGTCAGGGTCAACATGTCAAGCAAGAATACAATAATACCAACCTTGGTGTTAACATGGCCAAACGTGGCCAGGAGATGTGCCACCTCCATCTCAACTGGTGTGACGGCACCCCCAAAGCTGCTGTTGTGATCCAGGTCCTCATCTCTATAAGGAACATTTTTGCAGTTTTTACAGTTGACCTAAAATGGGAAGTGAGTGATGTATAGGTGTAGATAAGTACCACTAACGTTTCCAGAGACTTTTCCACGCTCTTGCAGGCACAGATGGGCCCTGATGAGGGCAGCAATGTACTACTTACATGTATGCGCAGTTGCGCTGCCTGGGCAGCCTCGGCACGGCGCTGTTGTCTCTCCGACCTTGATGCACGCAGCCTTTGCGCTCGAGCCAACTTGTGTGCATCGTGCATCGAGAGCACAGGGAGACGTTCGCTTGGCACTGCTGTCCTTTTTAGTCGTCGCTTCGCACACGTTACACCTGCGCCAGAGTAACATTGCATTTAGCGCAGTAAACGCCAGCTGAGAAACGAGCAGCCAAATTTTTGGAAGCACGGAGATTCACGAGGCTGGAGGTGCTTTGAATTTTGCATGATTCTGGCCCAAGCCTTGGAAACAGCAGGGAGTTGAGGTTACTGAATTTGTGCAGTTCGCTAACGCTAAGTTGTGCAGACGTCAGCGAACTTGTACTCTGCAGGTACGCCGGAAAACCTTTCCCGATATCTTATAAAGTTATAATCGCAAAAATTATGCCTGTTTCAACGCACTCAACGCTCGGCAGATAAAGTGAATGAAGGCGGCGACAGGCGCCGAGTTCGATCCTCTAGTACGAGCGTCTCGTGTCGCGCCCTGGTCTTGCTTCCAAGTTCCGCGCGTTTGCTTCTCGCCAAATGCGTTCCGATAGCACTATGTGCACCACAACTATCCTAGCCCTTTCAGAGACGCGGCCAACGCGGCTGCGAGAACTAGCGCGTTACAGTAACGTTACAGTTACAGTCTGTGTCATCTGCCGTTCCGTTTCCTAGTACTGATAATTACGATCGAATAATAAAGCACTTACCAGGTAAGAAGTAGTCACTCTCATGAAAGTGTTTCGAGCAGACGGTTATCGTCCTCGACACTTTCTTTCCAATCCTTACTTTGGCGACCCAAAGCCTGCGACGATGTGTTGGCGTAAGGGGAGATCCAGAGGCTTCGTCTGCTCCCGGGAAGCGATGGAATGATACTGCAGTGTCTTTCCACCGCGCCGACGAGCACTGGGGAACACAACAGAACTCCTTCGACGTTTTCCCCTTGGTTTCGGATGCCTTTGCGAGCTACGGCGTACAACGTGCCACACGCGAGAACAGTAAACAATGTAGCACGAGCAGACGACACTGCCGGCGCTGGCGGCAAGGCGCGGCCACCTTGCGGTACATTGTAGTAGGTGCGGCTGTGTTCCCCTGTTCAATGAGTTGACGATCTTGGCGCGCAACAAAAACAAGACTGCCCGGGAGATTGATGAGGCCTTTTATATTTTATCAAGGGGGGAGGAAGAATGCGTCAGTGCTCCGTCGGTTAACTTGGGGGCTGACGAAGTGTTTTTTATCAAGAACTGTGGCAGACGTGTGTGAAAGTGGTATGGCGTGGTAGTGTCTTGTTTTATCGGGTTCCCTCCTTTTTATTGGCTTCTGTGTTTTTTCCTCTCCACACCCAGTGTTTACTTTCTGGTTCGCTTGAAAATAAACATTCAGTTGTTAGTCAGCGCTGTGTTTGTGCACTTCTTCTACTCGTCCTTCGTCGGTTTTTCCTGCGCTGTTCCCACCTATTAAGGTCCCAAAACAACCTGGACCGACAGGTTCGGCGTTCCGCCGCTAGGTGCCGTCCGCGGTCGTCACCGTCACACTCCCCACCCACCCCGAAGGTCCCTCTACCCTCCCCCGTTCCCCGCTCCCCCGCAGCCAAAATGGCGGCCCCGGACAGGACCTTTAGCGATGGCTCGACGGGAACATCATTGACTTTGGCCGATATCCTCGGTTTTCTGAAGTGCGAGGTTTCATCGAGGTGTTTTACAGAAGGCGAGAAGCTTCTCGAAAGTCGGTCATGTAGTGCTCGCTGGCGCTACGCAACGAAGCGTGGAAAAAGTGAAAGTGTGCGGCCTCTGCCTCCAGACGTCGGGGCTCCAGGCAGATCCCTATCAGATTGGGATAGAACTAGAAATCGCCCGAAAGAAAGTCGTGCAAATAACCAGCGATTGTTCCTGCGTGGCCGGACAGTCTAAAAAGTGTAAGCACACGACAGCGCTGCTGCTGCATTGCTACAGGTAAGTTGCAAATTTAAAGTACGCTAACCTCCGCTGTGCGCCTCAAATAGTGTTTGGCGTTAAAGCACGTAGGCAGCCAAATAATCTCAGTATTTGCAATCGGACATTACGAATCGAGTCAGGTGGACGTTAATGATGGATTGAGCGGTCGGGCATGTGCGGCGCGCTTCCCGAGTGATAACCTAGCCTGAGTAATCCATCGGCGGAACAACATTTAACTAAGAGAGACTGCACGAAGGTGCGGTTTTTAATTGACCGCACAAAACGATCGGAACTGTGAGTCTTTCAAATGCTACATTAGAAACGACATATTCTGTTGTCCTCTACACTTGGCAGTCTCGTGAAAGTATTCCAATGAATTAAAATCAAGGCGACGTGACTAAGATGCAACTGAGTCCGTTGTACTGCTACTTCATATAATTCCTCTTGCTTTGATCTAATGTTTCGCACTTGCTGTCGACACTGACCAAGCAAGATTGTGCTGGCGTCCAGGAAGAAATGCAACCCTTCAAAGGAGGCGGAAAATATTTGAACTTACGATTACGCCCACGGTTTTCTTAGAACTATAGTCATGTTTGTGTTTTTGTGCAACTGCAGTACTAAGTATGTCTGAATAGTACTGCAGGACAGGACTATCCTCTCTTCCGACTTCAGCTGCACCGACCTAGCCTGCGAGTGGTCAGCACGACAAAAGGACGTCAAAGAAATGTACCACCCCGTGCCACTTAAAGAATTCTGCCACGTGAAGTCTGTCGCAACTGTGGAGCTGACCAAGAGCGAGCTTGCTGCCTTCTCAGCCAGTCTGCGAAGGGCGTGTCCAGACTCTGCCTTGGAGGAACATCGGTGGGAATGCATGCCAATCCGCTTTTTACATATGGTAGCATCTATATGAATTGTCACTTTGAGTGGTCGATGCTGTGTGCGTCTGTGCTTGAGTATGTAACCTTATGTCATTGCATAACCTTGCATGGTCATAAAACCTTATGTGATCACACAACCTTGCGTGAAAGTGATTACATCTTTACATAATCACATAAACAGAAAGCTAGGAAAAATGTGCACTTTGCACACACATTGTCACGGCCTTACGGCTCCAAGGTCAGCTCAGCGTTCGTGCAGCGTCCCGATGGTAGATTACACTGCCAGTTACAAGCTGCGGCTACACCGGCTCTCCGCCACCACTAAGTAAACCCTGCACTCCTCTGAATTAGGACTGGACTAGTTAGGAACTTTATGGCCAAATCGAACAGACCTACGGTGTGAAATTCTAGAAGAATCGCTCACAGGTCCCCAATCTCGGTAGCCTCGGAGTGAAGTGGGTCACATTTCCTTAATGACGCCTTGAAGCTCGGACTTCGGTTACCGGGCCTATGGTGTAACACAAGTTGCTGGGCCCCATGCCTTGAGGTGTAGCCAAGACCGGGTCCATATCAAGAGCGAATGATGTTTTAGCGAACAGCGACAATTGAGCGAATCGACGTTTAGCGAATAACGGGGGCGCGCGTTAACCCATCCGCTCCGCTGTGCTTTACGCCGCTTCGTGGCGATAGTCTGCGGCGATAGTCTGCGGCGACAGTCTGCGGCGACAGTCTACGGCGGCTCATTACAAAAATGCGAACCCACTTGGCCCACCCATCCGACTATTCGCTAAAGTGTCGTTCAGTGAAACGTGGGCGTTCGCTAAAATGTCATTCGATTAAGTGAGTGCCTCCCAGCCAAGACGACGTGCTCCAGCTGAATGGGAACGATTCGGCCCTCTCCTTGGAGCTCCACCCGCATACCCCTTTTTTTCTTTCCTCCCAGCGTTTTGCATCATCTTCTTCACTTATTCCACTCGAACCATACCCGTGACTTGACAGAGTTCGACAAGCTCAGCAAAACAATTATGACCAATGCAACCCTCGAAATCGTACCATGGAAATGAGTCTCGGAACTTTTTGTATTTGGCATGCCATTTCTACCTTTTTACAAAATGTCAATGGTAGTGACAGTATAAAAATATATGACTTGGTACCACTGCTCATAAACAGAATGCAGTTCAGTATAGCGCTGCACAGTAAACTGGCTCGTCCTGGCAGCCTTGTCAGTCAGCGCACCAAGAGTCACTCTGCCAAATTACCATAATTCTACACCACATTTTTTTGTTGAATATGTACCTACTACTTTCTCGCTGTTGGAAATTAACAACACATTCAGACAGTGTGTGTGTATCGATTTGTGGGTTATAAATAGATAGCCATAAATGTGATTTTCTCTTTAAGAATGCAAAAAAGAGAGCAGACCATTTTTGACAGACTGGTTGGTTGGTCATCATTGTGATATTAAAACAGCTGAACAAGACTGGGACAAAGAAACGACAACACAGTGCTGAGCGCTGTCTTCTGACTCGTCTTCTCTTTGTTCCTGTATTGTCGCGCTGTTTTAAAATCACAAAGGCAATTTTTCTTTTCTCACCGTCGCCAGAATCCGCCCTGCCCCAAGCAGTGCCTGGCACATTATGTCTCTTGCACCGCACTGAGTGAACACAAGCAGGAGTCGACGGTTGGATTGCGCTCAGTAACAGTCAATTCAATGGCAGACCTCGGGTTCTCGTTAGTAGCCAGTAGCAGAAATCAACAAATCGGAGCACAGCACATGCTCTTAGCATTGTCAACCAGGCAGATGGCTGTGTTCTTAGCTGTGTTCTAATTCACGAGTAAGATGTCCAAAAACAATAAAAGTTAAAGCCGCAATTTTTTTTTTCAGGAAGCGCTGAAGACGTCCTAGAGTTGCGACGTCTAACGAAGAAGGTACGGGAGCTTGCTTTTTTATCTTTGTTTACTTGTTAGCCGTCACATGTTTAACAGTGCCGATGCTACCCGAACACCACCTTTTTGATGTCAGTATTGTTTTTTACTCTTTAGATGACGATACCCCAGTTCCCCTACTGGTACTGCTACAGAAGAACAAGCAACCCCTGTCGAACAAGAGTTGCAAAGAAATCCTCGGATGGGCTAAGCACCATGTATGGCTCTGACGAGGCATTGAAGAAAATAGAGGCCGCCACTCGGGGCCAAGCGTCTTCGTCCAAGTGGCACGATTATCGGAAAGGTGTGGTAACTGCTAGCATTGCGCATTCATGCTTCACCCGTGCCAGAACTTTTTTGCGGTCTGATGCTAGCGCCAACATACAGCCGTTCCTTAATTTAGTTTTAAGGACGTCCTCCGTCTTCACACCTGCCATGAAGGCAGGTGTGGAAAATGAGGGTAAAGCAAAGAAGGCTTATAGGGATTTCTCGGCAAGCCAAGGGCACTTAGATAGCCTCAAGGAAGTAGGCTTTAGCCTTTCAAAGGATGTGCCCATTCTGGGCTGCTCCCCTGATGGGGTTGTAACCTGTGCATGTGCCTGCTGTGAAGGTGAGGTAATTCTGCTGGAAGTTAAATGTCCCGTTAAGCTCGAAAACTCGTTCTCCAACTTCGAGAAGCGTGCCTTGAAGCGGGAATACAAAACGCAGGTAAATGTCCAAATGGGGATCATGGGCATCACTAAAGCTCATGTCTTCATTTGGACTGAAATAAAGGGAGAGACCAGCAAGGGAAAAAAAATCAGAGGCAGTTCGACAGGGGTATCTACTGTGTGAGCTTGCGTTTGAACAGTCACAGTTTGAGGAGCTTTGTGGCCAAATGATAACAATCTACAAGAAGGCGGTCCTGCACAAACTGCTTGAACGTGTTTAGCGAGGCTCTGCATATCTCTACTGTAAAAAGTGTATATAAATGTGTCTTGTGTCTGTTGAGTACATACAGTGTCATTTCAAATAATTCTGTGTGCATTCTCTTGCATAGTCGTCCGCAATTTGAGTGTGCGCAGGCGTCCGTTGACCGGTCGATACTTCCAGTTCCAGCTAGCGGCACTTTCACGAACCACAGAGAGCAAGCGCCTGCGCAGAAACAATGGATGCACGGTTACAATAGTGTGTATATCACCGCCATCCTTAAACTGTGATACCACCCGCGGCGCTTTTTTTTTTGATAGTTGGAAAAGCTGGTTGTGATAAGCAATCTGCAGTGGACTGCGCTTTTTCAACGTCAAATTCCGCTGAGCGGTTTGTGCATTTCGGCATGATTGCCATGTGTGGATCACGCCGAAACACGCAAAATGCACAGCGGAATTAGCTGTTCGGAAAGCGCATTCATTGGCAGATTGCTTATCACGACCAAGTTTTAACACTACAAAAAAATTAAGAAATAGAAACACCACGGGTGGTATTACAATTCAAGAAAGGGGGTGAAACACACTATCATAACAATGCATCCGTTTTTTGTGCGCAGGCGCTTACTCTCTCCGTGATTCATGGAAGTGCCGCTAGCTGGAGGTGGCAGTATCGCAGCACATTTTGTCAATGTCTCCAGCAGTTCCACTGAAACAAGACCTGTGAGAGCATTAATGTTTTGCGCCGACAGAACGTCGACAAACCTGGTTCTAGAATCACCAGAGCAAACTTCTACCGCTTTATTTACAAAAACTTCTGCGGAGGACAATTTTTGTGGCCGCATCTCTTTATTGTGATCTGGACAGCCGAACAAGACCAGTAGTCGTGCCGCTTCCATCTCGGCTGTTGTATACATGTCGCCAGTGCTGACGCCCTCATCCTCTCCCAAGTCATTTCAGAGCCGACCTGGGAAGTGATGTACAGTAAGATCCATGGAAACAGTCACATCAAGGCGTCTAAGAGAGATTTCTGCTTGACTTTGCTAAATTGTGATTATTTCACCATAATCACTAGTGTTCATAATACACAAGACGTGCAATATAAAGTACTCAGCGTGCAAAAAACGTCAGACAAGAAAAAAATGGGCAGACAGTACGAGCACTCAGTGCTCGCCCTGTCTGCTGCTTTTGTCTTACTTGCATGCTGTGTACTTCACATCTAGGGTTCCGGATTTTCGGATAAATCAGAAAAAAATCCGAAAAACACTCGCCGATACATTTTCCGTCAATTCGGATTTATCTGAAAAACTTTGAATTTCGAGGGCTGCCTTTGGGAACACCACAGCGGAGATTACATTCCTGACCAAAGCTTTCTTTATAGTGAATGCCTGCCAGACAAGTGCTTTTTGCGCAATCAATCTTTCTTCGTCCCATTCCGCGTTTGCTAGAGCTTCCCGCTTAGAGTGCTTTAATCCACCCTAGCATGCGTCGTGCACAGCAACGACAGACGATTGGCAAAGGCAACACCGATGCAGACATGCATGTCTTGGGGAGTGCCTGATCACCTCAGCACCCTCGTTCTTGAAGTCGGAAATGGGCGAGATATTACCAGAAAAGAAAGAACTGATGCCACCTGAGGTGCCTGCATAGGCCCATTTCTAAACAAAGCAAACTGATAGACCTGGCAGGCATTCAATGTGGAGAAAGAATTGTCCTGACTCATTGCTCGCATGTATTAGTTCTCTTGTGCCTTGCAATGTGATATGCGATAAGTAATATTCCAAAAGGTTCCCTGGTCGCTCTGACTATTAAGACATGTAGAATGTGACTACCTTGGCGTTTGCGTGGCAAAATGTGGCCAGCAAATGTGCTATCTCCATTTCAAGCTGGTGTGTAGGCGTCCCTTGTATTGCTGTTGGAATCCGCATCTTTGTCTTGGCAGTGCTCTCGCACTTTTCGCAGGTGACCGGTGGGGGACAGAAAGGGGTTTATTAGGGGAGAGAAAAAAGCTGCTCCAATGACCTTGTCTTAACCTACTACTTTCTGTAAGGGAAAGGTAATAAGGAGGTAGAAAACTGCGCAATGATCTGGACTCTGTATAGCGTGATGTTCAGCGTCAGCACCTGTGAACATGCAAAGTGTGAATGAAGGTTGCAGTTCGGCACAGGCACAGTAGACGCATAGCCAATAGGGCATGCTCCCGGAACATTTGCAGAAAGGCCTTGGTTGCTCCCTCCACCATGACTTGCCTGTTTTCAGGCGCCACATCCAAACTGGGGTGCCGTAACCCTCTCCCAGCAGGTGTAGCAAAAGGAGTGTGTCCCCCACGGAAACAAAAAAACAGTTTGGGGAGAGGACTTGTGGTGTGGGTTCGGTGGACTCCGACCAATGACGCAGTCTGCAAGGAGTGAGGGCTTAACAGCTGACAGTGGGGGGGGGGGGGAGGGGGGCAGGCAACGTGGCATGTGAGGGTGGCAATGGACATCGACAAATGTAGCGATCTCCGGGGGACATGGGCTTAGCCACGGACACTGTCAGGAGGTAAGTGTGGGGGGTGGGGCAGCGGACACTGCCAAACTATGCGATCGCTGGGGACCATGGACCTAACATCTGACACTAAAAATATGTGAAATAAAGACAAGGGGATTCGTGCTGCTATGACCAAGTGCCAGCTGAGGGCATTGAATGCATCTAGAAAACATGGCTACCAGAAACGGCACTGATTTGCAGGGATTTGCTGTGACCAACAAGTTCTTTGAAGTCGGCTTCGTCAAGAATCCGTTTGGTGTTGTATGCGCAGTCTGCGTTTATCTCTGGTTTAATAGTGACGTGAACAGGGTGTATCCATGGCACATGTCTGTTGTGAGCATGATCTCTCCAGGAGGGAATATGCAAAGCTTCAGGCTCTGCTTTGTGAACGAGCCCTGCCAGTACACGCATTGCTCGCTGTGGTGTCATCAAAAAATCTGCGGATATGTCGTTCAATCGGTACAATGCTATCGAATTTCAACGAAATTTACTGGTAATTAGACAGATGCGGCCAATGCTTTCTGACACCACAGCTTATGGGAGGAATGATTCCTCATCCTGCACACAAACATTTCTTCTGGACGTCATGCATTGAAGGCACAGGGAGAAACTTGCTGGGCACTGCTGTCATTTTGAGACGTCGCTTCTGGCACGCTACACCTGCGGCAGAACAGCATCGCGTTTAATGTAAAAAAACGCCAGCAAGAAAACAACTAACGTAAAAGCAAGCAACTTTTGGAAGCGCGGGTGATTGTGAGCCTGTGCGCCAAGCGGCCGTGAGGCACGCCCGGTGTGCCCTGATAATCGAGAAAATGGATTAACTGATTCGGTCCGCTCGACGACCCTTTCAGCTTGAGGCAACCCAAAAAATAAGTCGGAACGGTGGTCAGCTTCGATGGTTGAATCGAGCTACATAGTCAGACCCTGGGAAGGCAAACACATCGATTAGATTAAGCCTGCAAGCGGACGCGCGAGCTAAAATATCAAGCGCGAGCATCTCGTATCGCCTTTCTCCCAAGCTCAAGCACCTCATACTCTTTTCCCCACAGCTCTACATGTTGTGCATGACATTATTAAGCGGCCTCTAGGAACCCACCTCTACGTTGGTGGTAGTTTCCACGACATGGTTTGAGGTATGTGCATCTGAAAGTCTGTTATTAGTCACTCTATACTTTACGTCCCCGTAAAAAAATAATCACTTACCGGGTAAGAAATAGTCTTCATCTTGGAAGTGCTTCGAGCAAACAACCATCGTCCCTAAGACTTTTTTTCCCGATCCTTAATCAGGAAATTCAGTTTGCGACGGCGCGTCGGAGTGGGCGGACCTCCGGGCACTTCGTTCTCTCAGGGGAAGTGGTGAAAGGACAACGCATTGTCTTTCCACCGCGCGGATGAGCACTGGGGAACGCAGCAGAACTCTTGGTTCGTCGCCATCTCGAGAAAGACAGCCAACAGCACAACGCACAACCCGAAAACAAGAGAACACTGGGACCAGCTCAGCTGCTCGGCTGTGCTCGGCTCGCGAGACGACCTGGACCGGCCAGTTCCCAGTTTCCCCGCTTGGTGGCGTCCGTTTTGCTGGAGTCGCGAATAGAGGAACAGCCGGGTGCTGGCGCACCAGCCTCCATTGTGAGCGTACGCTGGGAAACATTGAGCGAAAACATTTTACAGCCTCGGGAGAGATCACCTTGACGTTAGTTTTCTTGATTACCTCGTCTTCTTTAGGCCGCGCTCTGTATTCTCCATCGTGATTTTATGGGAGAGCATAGCAATTAATAAAACATTGTCCAGACTTGTTCTGGCGTCCTGTATATTGATCCACGTCTTGTGTATAAAAAAAAAAAAAAACTCCTGCCTCGAGAAACAAATATTTATGGAAGTTTTTTCAAATTATTTTTAGCTTCTCATTTCAAGTCGTAATATTGCTTATGTAGTGGGAAAAAAGGTTATGGATTTTTTTTAGAATTACTGGGTTAGATCCCGGCCACTGCCCGTTTGGATTCGGATTATCATCGTACAGGAATGTGATAAAGAGACAATAAAACTGGTCTCCTACTGTCGTCGGATACCTCCAGTTTATAACCTATCAAACACTTATTAGCGTTTCTGACCACGCACGAGTAGTCGCAGAAAATGTTGAATAAAAACAACTTGCTCTTGCGCTTTCGACAGAAAAAAGCGGCCACGGGTTCGAGACTATGAGCTTTGTTGTCTGTTTTTATTTTTTTCTATTTTCTCCGTCGCAGGGTTTACAAATACAGCATGTTATTTTCCAACCAGCTCGCCTGCCCTATGTATTTCTTGCAGATGATGTGCCGCGAATGATCATTACAGCAATGCGCAGTGGTTTTCAATGAACGGTGCACGCGCCGCACTCCGCACTCTGTACGCACTCCCCACTTCGTACATTTGGTTGTTCCGGCCGTCATTGCAGTGATTGAGCTCGAGCCAAAATTTGAATCTCCCGCAAGGCATTGACCGCGGCTAAGCCCAAGTGCAGTGTCGACGCAGTGCTCGAGTTCAACACATGAACCCGATTCAAATATCAGTCACGACAGTTCAGAAGGTATACCCGTGGCATATCAACATCGTGGCTTCCCGAAACTGCGTCAGCAAGCTTTGTGTAGGAGCGACTGCAAGAGGAGTTCGCTTGTACTTTTAAAACTATACGAAAAAAACAAAAAAAAAAAAAAAACGCACAGTTTAGAGGCATTGTATGCGAGCATACCGTTCACATACTTCTGTCAGCATTCTTTTTTGAAGTGCTTAATCTTTAAATTCAGTATCGTTTCATGGCGAAATTTATTATTATTGCATGATGAACGTTAAGATCCCACGTTAGCTGCAGGACTCCGGTGGAAAAAACTGTCCGTCTCCAGTAGGGACAGTTTCAATCCAGAACAACTTTTCACTGTCTAGATCTCCACACAGAAAATATGTCCCTTTGAATTTGTGACAAGTCAAATAGAGTGCGTTGCAGCAAACACCCGAAAACATAAACTGAATTTTTTAAACTTAATCACGGTGTTGTTTTTGTTTTGTTTTTGGAGCATGTGTTTCGATCTTTCGATGAATGCGTGGGATTCCTAGATTGCTGTAAAACGAGCATCTAAATAGCCTGCCATCGCACTAAAGTGAAATGTTCTAAAAATAAAGGTGTAAAGCACGCCGAAAACATTACGTCATCCAAATTGTCCCCTTTTAGCGATACATAAGAAGTCTTGTTTCTTAAAATGAACGCAGTTTAAATACTCTGATATTTCCCATCTCTTTTGACAACTTATACCACCAGAAATAATAGCCGAAGCTAAAGTAGTAGAGACAGTGTATGAAACTCACAAGTCGCACAAAATTAAGTGATATTATTTGTATTTTAACATGGTTGTTTATGGGGTTCTCTGAGTAGCAAAAAGAAAGTATGGGACGGCCCAGCACCTGAAATGAAATAGCAATCAATATATTGCCCACAAGCAATACCCACAATGAACGTAGTGACGTTGATTGGCCGCTACAGGCTGCATCTCTCCGAAAGCAGTTGTCAAAAAATTTGAGCTTGACCCACTTCGGCCTTTATGCTGAGCAGGTGCTGGACAGATGCACAGTGCATGCTGCATTGTTCATAGAGGCTGGATAGCCCCTCGCGCGTTCCCCCGAGGCGACGGGCGAATACAAGTCTGAGCCGAACGCTCATTCAGCGGTCGAGTATATGTCAGGCGAGCGCTGCGTCATTTTTGTTGTCCCCATCGGTGTAGTTCTAAAGTAAGCCGCTTAAGAAAATACCCGCATTATTATTTGCCCACAGAGTCATTATGTTGCGGTTCTAAACACATATTACCTCGAGATATCTTATCTGAGTCAAGAGGTGTCCTCACTGAACAGGACAGTGTTCAACTTTCGACAGGAATTTTTTTTGCTCTCCGCTGGTGCGTACGCAAAGCGGAACGACGTCCGGGCAGCACATTTGCATGCGCTCCCATCAGGTTGAAAGTATTTTATGGCAAAAGTCAGAATGAACTGTAATCTGTGTTGACATATTTTTTTTTAATTTTTTTTTTTTTACGCGAGACATTATATCCCGGTGAATACGACATGTAAAACTTTTTTTTTTTTTTTTGCTTCGAGAAGATACCATTGCTTGTGTAGTTGTAGTAAATTGGGGTTTTATAGCGCAAAAGCAACATCGCTTGAGAGTTTGAGCAATTCAGACAAATTATGATGATGTGACTCAGTGTGCAAATGAAGAAGTGCAACTCGACCACGGATCGGCTCAGAGGGACAAGGAAGATGACGAAGGAGAGAAGGGATTGAGAAGTGCGTGCACGGAGCGCGGGAAAAAACGACTGGCCGAGAGAACGTGCTGGGGTCGGAACGACACCATCGGCCAGGGCAATCGGCGGCCTCCTACTGTCTGACCAGCAGCCTGTTCCAGCGAGGGCAGCGCATAGAAATCTACGCTGCCCGGCTTCCTACTGCGCGAGCACTTGGTGCGGTGACTCTTGGGTCATCGACGGAAGCCAACCGCTCCTGACTGCCTGCCACAACCGTGGGCCGACAACGACAGCTCTAGACACAAGACCCGCTGCTGCGCATGGTGATTCAAACACATGTTGACTGTTGCGTTTTCCTTTCTTTCATTTTTTTAACTAAGTTTTCTTTTTTTCTTTTAGTATAAGCGTATGAACTCTTTAATTTCTTTTGTAAATACACGTTTTAAGAAAAACGAAGGACATTGTATCTTGTCAATTATTAACCCCAAAGAACCTCGCAACACAAATGTTATTTATGCACGAATCTACCATTCTAGAAATAACTGGTGCAACCTGGCTGAAAACGAGGCTCGGGGATTTTCGGGACGAAACAATACTCTCACTCGGAAGATGAAGAAAGAAGCGTCTCAGAACGACCTCGGGGGCCAAAGATAGCCAAAGCACAAAGGTATATTGGGGCTCACTGCAGCTCAATGGAGCCAATGAGATCTATCTTTCATAATCGAGGGAGTGCCCCCGCTCGCTTGAACACGTACTTACATAGTTATCTCTTGAACCGGCGATTTTATAAAATGAACCACTGTGGAATACGTCAACAACTGTTGAAACCATTGCAAGTTTTAATAATTAAAAATAATCATATTTCTTATCTTGGTTGCAACACCACAGCAAAGAAATTGCCCGTTGTCGAGGCCAAACTTAGTGATGGGTTCCCAGTTAATGTTAGTTAAAGATTATTCATGAGCAGCCTGCTCCCCGACTCGATGAGGAAAGGCGTTCTGTTAACGTTATAATATTTAACGGGACGCAGAAAAGACATTGGGCGGACATGAGCGCCAGAGAAGCGGAGAGAAGTGAACTTACGGGGCTTGGGCCCTTTGTTTCTCTTGGGGAATGTCGGCCTGCGACCACCATCTATCGTCGACAAGCGCCCCCCCCCCCTGCTGCCCCCCCCTCCCCTCCCCCCCCCCCCCCCCCCCATGCCGCGCCCCTTCCCGATAACTTGCCTCATTAAATCATAAACCTAGTACAACACGTTCTAAGCCTATCTCCTAGCCGTGACATATCGAAAACTTAGAAAGGCAAGCCCTAACAGACCCCTAAATCGTGAAGCAAAAAATAAAAACACAACCCTGCAGGAAAAAAAAAAAAAAGCCAGGCTTTGCATTTTGGACACTTTATTCCCTAAAAAGGCCCTAACCACAACTTCAAAGTTGCTCATGAACACTTTTAACTATTACAGAGGTCGTTGTATTGGTCTTTACATTCCTTTTATGCTCATTTTATCTGTCGTTAATGCGTCTTTATGCTTTACCTACATACGTAGACCCACAAGCTAAAGATATTTCATATACGACACAATTCCGTCAAGAAACAGATTTTTCAAGATGAGCCTTTTGCACTCATTCGTACCCGCGTGGAATGGCGTCATCCTGTTCTACTTGAAAACCGAAATAGACACAGGTATCTACACCAAAGTCATTCGCATAAAAACAGGCGCACAGGTTTAACCTGTGTGTCTGGGTTCTGTAAATAGTATTTTTAAGGTCGAGCCCCCTTTCATCTTCCCTTTTGTGTCTGAACGTGTGTGTGTTCGCATTTTTTCACCACAGCATCATAGGGAATGGTTTTGTGCGCCTCATACTGATGGCGCCACGAAAACTCACCCAGATGTACCCAAATATCCGGCACACCGGCCGCCGCGCGTGGTTTAAAGACCCGAGATAGTACCGTTTTTTGCTTTGCATTTTACGAAACGGAATTGCGATATTTATAAAAAAAATAGACGTGATTTCTCTTTTTTTTTAAAGATAAACGATACAAAAATTACAAGCTGCAAATTCCTTCAACATTAAAATCATTGCATCGCCCCTTTAAATATTCTTGTTTTCGATCCACCACCCAGCCCGTCTCACGTTGTATTGTTACCTCTATTCGGTCGGATTCCGCGTACAGCAGGGACATAATAAACGAAAACGACCTAAACTCCGCTCGCAGTTTACGGCATGGCCGTAAGCTTGTCAAAACTGGAACACACAAAATGTAATTAACGGAATGGCGTCTCGGCCCTTCAGGCAGTGCGCCAGTGCCGTACATGAAGGCCAAGAAACTTCTCAAACTGACAAAATAAAAAAAAATAAAAAGATGGCTCCCAGAAGTTTTTACCCTAAAATATCCTAAGGCGAACAGAGAGGGCCATCATACCAAGTGAAAAATTTTGACGATGTCCTGACTCCTCAGCACTAGTAACTTCGGTTAAGCGAGTTAGGGCGCTTTGCAACAAAAACTTTGTTAAAAGTTGTGCCTTGAATCAGTATGGAACGGGTTTTTTTATTTCGCAATTTATTTGTACGATATATAAAACGCGGCATAAATTTAATATTGGTTGAGGTTGGAGAATTCGCGGAATCGTTGTGCCCGCGGAACTTCAAATCTAGAATAAATGGTGTCTTCACGCTTTCTCCGCGATTTTATCTTTTTGCTATATATTTCCTAAGTTAAAAGTTTTTCGGTCGCCAGCGCTCGCAGCTGACTAAATTGGTTGTCACCGGGCTGCACCTTTCAGTGCCTCCCACCGCTAAACAAATTAATGGCGGTATATTTTTATTTTCCTTTCAGCTAACCAGATTCTCACATTGGTTTGCGTCCTCTATCTTACCCGATCAGACCTGCGACAAAGAGATTTGTATCAGAAGCGTAAACAAGACCGATCTAAACCTCCTTTGAAGGTTACATGCTCAACCGCAAGCTTGTAAAACTCGAACTCGCAAAATGTAAGCCACGGCATGGTGTGTCGGTCTGTCGACTTGCCCGCCAGCGCCCTCCATGAAACAGTCAAGCAACTTCTCGAACTTGGAAGTAAATAAGAAAACGTAAAGAAGAAAACGAAGAAAAAGGGGGCGTCGGCAATTTCAAAAAATCTCTGAAGCAAAAAAAAAAAAAAAAAAAAGAAGTAAAGTAAAAGCATAACCTCCAGGATCGAATTTACTTTCAGAAAGCTAGTCATCCACTTTCCCCCAGCCACCTCGGTGGCTGGAAATAAACAAAACAAACAAAAAAAAAAAAACCTCGGTGGCTCCGAGGCGAGAGCGTCAGCCTACGGATACCCATATGGCGGGTTCGAATCCCGGCCGAGGTGCCCGCAATCTGACGGAGGCTCATTGCGGAAAAGACGCCGTGCAACCGAGCTTTCGGTTGCACGTCAAATGATCCCCAGGTGGTCAAAATTAATCCTCAGTCCTCCGCTGGGGCGTGCCAGATGCCCGCCGTTGGTTTGGAACGTAAAACCCCCAAATTTGACTTTTTTTTTTATCCACTTTCCCCCTTCGCAAAGAAAACCTGGCACGAAGGCAGGCTTCCCCTTCCCATAATCCTTTCGAATCCCAGGGGACTCTTGTAGCACCCCATTCTCTTTCCCCTTGCCCGCTCATTTTATTTGAGAGAGGATATTTTTTCCGAAGGGGTGCTAGCGCACGCTGTGGGTGTTGTCACGCCGTCTAACTCCCTCGAACTCCCCTCCTTTCTGAGAGTGAAGCATTGGCCAGTGAATGGCCACTCTGTGGCCACTGACCAAAAGAACATCGCCAGACATTGGCCATTGCTTGGCCAAACTCCGTGCTGCTTGGGATGTTATCTGAAGCTTTCTCTCACCCTTTCCAAGACCTGTCCTTTCACTAGCGCTCCCAATTCGCCTCCCTTTCCGTTCCCTTTCACACCGATATGCCACCCAAATATAACCTGACAGTAAGGGCGGTTCCTCATATCTCTAAGATGCGTATCTGCCAATATATAGATTACAAAATCTTCACAATTTAATTGTTCCGCAATCTCTACACACTGTATTATACTTGTGCCCCCTTGCATGTTTATAAATACTGAGCTGCTTCTTTTTTCTTCGTCTCTGAGGCTTCCCCCACCCTCCCTATTTACATATGAGCCCTCAGCTACCCGAGCTCTCTTCCGGCTCCTAAAAAAGCCTGTGCCCTAGAGTCTATTCTCTGCCCCACCCTTATCCTCGTCAGTTCCCCATAGTGGATGCCACATCGGATGAAAGACGCGATTGTACGTTCCTGATATACCTCCCTTTTCACATTCATAACTTCATATCGGTTATTAGAGCTCAGTCTTTTTATGGTTCTGTTAACCTCCTGGACTGCCCTTTCTGTACGTACTCCTCGGCCCCCGACCTCCAGGACGGTGCACATTACGATGTGCACCATCACGTCTGTTATGACCCTCAACAGATTCCCACCCGCTTCGATGTGAGTGGTCAGGCTCATTTCGCTTTCCACCGAGGCCATAATTCAGTCCTGCGTGAACCAACAAAACGTTTTCCTCCCCTTTGTTCACAGTCAAAATTTATACTGCCGTGTCCATCATCTCCTACATCCTCCAGCCTGTGGGGGCTGCTACCCTTACTCTCCCATTTTCTCCGACTTTGCTGGCAATCCCCGCTGTGCACCTAGACACATTGGAGCTTCTTACCACCAACACTCTCTGCCCCCCTTTCCTTTTGTGTTTCCTGCATCGCAGGTTCGGTGGCTGTTGGAGTAAGGGGTTGCCGTTGCACCACCGCACTGTAAAGCGGCTTCGCTGTCTTTGCCGCCACACCACTGTCTACGTCCTTTGCCCTCTCGCTCTAAACAACCGTCACTGCGCAAACTGCTCCTACCTCGGCCCCCTGTCTCTTCATCTCCTCCAGCTCCCGTCCCACCCTTTCTATAGTCGGTTGCAAGCTAAGAAAAAACCGGAAATGCCTCTCAGAGGAAAATGTAATCCTACGCCGAGAAACGCCAGCCAATCGTTTTCATGACGTCACGATTCCGTGGACCAATCGCGATCCTTTTGAAGAAAAAAAAAAGCTCAACATGGCTGCTGGCCTTAGCAACGCGACGCTAGTTTCTCGTGACAATTATTCTGCTTTTTTGCACCGTGTTTTACGTGCCCGAGGTTACGCCACGAAATCTTAATGGTATCGGCTTGCGTTTGCAGCAGTTTTTGCGCGACAACGTGAGAATCCAGCGACGCTATCGCCAACGAAAATTTCGAAGCGGGCGCGAGGCTTAGCACTGCTGAGAGGTATGTTAGACGGTATGTAAGACAGTATCTTGGACAGAAAATGAACTGGGAAGACGGTACATTGGACATGACTTTCTTTCTTTACTAAACAGCTATTTCGTTCACAAAAACGTATTCTAACTTATTTTAAATGTCCTGAATGAATTAAGTAAATATTGTAGTAGTTTAAGACACGTTTCCTGGAGGAAGAAAAAGCAACGTTGCTAGCGAACTACTTTCTCGACGGCGGAGGCACTTCAGATGGGCGCAATGCGCTTGTGGGTGGAGCTAAAAGATTGTTCTTAGGTTGCATCCGACTATAGCTCATCTTTTACTGTACATCCTTCCCACTCTTTTCTTAGCCTCACGTCCGGTAGCGTAACTGTATAGGCTCTGCTTGCAGAGCCAGCGTTTCGCGTTCCTTTTGCTTTCGCCGCCAACTCCGTATTGGAGGAGAAGCGGTCACGTGCACCTAGCTAGATCCGAGCTTCGTGCGGGAAAGCGACCTTGCAGGCGCCGGGTTTCGGGCGGATCATGTTTCTCGCTTTGTGTTTGCGAAATATACATCTTAAGGCCCGTTCACGCTCTTGCGACCTCTTAAAACTGGGTTCCTTAAAACCTTACAACCAGAGGATACACTGGCGCCATCTATTGGGTAGCAGCGGAAACTTGGCGGTCCGGCATATTTTATATTTTTTTCGCGCATTATCCTTTCTTTTCTTATAGGTATTACGCACATTTTACCTCGGAAATCCCGCAAAACCTTCGCTCTTGTGAAATGCAGTTCCAGGGTCACCGTATAGATGGCGCCACAATGTCAGTGTTTTCGGTGTGTTTTCTCATCCTCAGAAATTTTTAAGAAGTTTTAACTGATTTCGTCGGTCGTTCTCGGTTGCAAGAGTGTGAACGGGCCTTTACACTAAAATAGAATGAACTGGAAGGTTCATTGACCATTGAACACAATGTCTAGCCTTTTTGTACAGTAAAACCACATTGTTTTATAACGCGAGCGATGTTTTAAAACATGTTTTCAAAGTACTGGGAAGAGGACTCCACGGAGGACAATCACGCAGCTCGCGTCTGCGGCGTTTACGGAGTGATACGCGAGTGGCCATATCCGGGGACTTCGGACCAGACAACAACGCATAGCTCTGGCTTGCGAAAGGACGACGTTTTCGTCAGCTACAATATTCTACCGAAATCATGCAGTGAAACAGGAGACAAATTACGGGACGACGGCGCATGCACGGCGTGACGCCGCACTATATGTTCTCTGCTTAGCACGCCACAGAAAGCAGCCTTACAGCCACGCCAATGCCATCCGCGCATCCGGGGCTCTTGCAGAAGCGACGTTCGCTTCCCGCAGCGTGGCCATTTATCCAACATGGCCGCCCTGGGAGCACCATTGCTGTACTCTGCTCCGCAAGCGGAGCAAATACAGTTACTCTAACCCCCGGTTGCCATTTCACTGCCTTATGTTTCTCTTTCTTGTACCTTTGCGTCGTTTTAACCTCCTTGAACTGACCTTGCCAGGCCTTCATTAACTTTTGTCTCCACTTATCTCTTTGTTCAATTCCGTCTGAACATCCTTTGACACCTCCAACTTCCCAACCTCCTTCTATCCTCTTAACTTACCCCAAGATTCTTGAGTTCGGCCCGCTTCTTCCGTTTCGGTCCCAGCTCATCATTCAGCTCCTTCAACTGTGACTCGAGCACAACCCTCTTCTCCCTCTATTCGTTTAATTCCCCCTCAAGCCTCTCAAACTTAGCAGCCCACCATCCTTCAACCCTTTTAAAGAAGCACTGACATGTCAAAATAAGTTTTTTATATTGCCCGAAATGATTGAAAACGATGCCTGGACATTACCCTCAATTTGAAACTTGGGAATTTAGCATTTGTGAAATAGAAAAGGCAGTTTCCAAATGCCAAATTTGAAGTTCCCGCGCTATCTGCTCCAGTGTGGTGTTGTCAAATATTGAGCCATCCTGAGAGTCGAGTTTCTCTGACGCCCCCAGATCACCGCAACATGAAGTATCGTGTTCACTGGCGTCCCGCGAACAATCGGTTTCTTCCGTGCGTGCCGCCTTTCGCTGCGAGCAGACGACGCTTGAATTTCGAGTTTAAAATTCTTTGAGGGCCGTTTCAGCAACCTCAAATTCTTTTCAAACAGTGCGATATCGAAGACAACGCGCAGTGGACTTTTGTGTATGTTGAACATGTGAGGTGATTAGAACTTTTGGCTCTTTCGAAAGTTCTGGCCACCCGCCACCCACATTACATTTGATTTCTCTCATTATGTCTGTTTCTGCATAAACTGTAGATTTTGTAATTTAATTAGAACGCAACGAAACGAGGCTTGAAAAATTTATTAGAGGCAATTCAATTATTAGTCTTAAGAGAACAAAAGAAAAGCAATATTGTGGCTGACACCTAAATTCATGTTGACTAAAAAAATAAGAAATCCTGTAAAATATTTTCATTTTGGATCCCATACTTGGAATCAAAAAGACGTCTTTCATTATTTGTATTTTTATGCAAGATAGCGCATATTAATAAGCAATTAGGTGCCCACATAGATATGTGTAGTACGCAACCGTATTTTTACAATGTTCTTAACTACATTGGTTTTATTCAAATTTCAAAAAAAAAAAAAATATTAGAGCTTGATATCAGCAAGCTAATAAAAAAATTAATTTTTATGAAAACGCTGTTGTTGTTTTTTTAGTTTAGGGGCCACTTTATTTAGATTAGTTCTTTCGTACATATTTCAGGCCTAAAAAAATTGTCGCGTCTTTTTTTGGCACGGAACGATCATTCCAGGATTTCAGATCGCGTAGCGAAATTTTTCCTAAAAGGTCATCATAATCAAATATGTCTGATTTTGTTTATTTCACCCGAGTCTTTTCTATTCTACGAGCCATCTACTGGTTGTCTTGACCAGCCGCTCGTTTCTTCACACACACAAAAAAAAAAGAGCACCTGCAGGAAAATTGCAATCTCCACGGGCCCAGAAACATAACGCGCTCCACGTAAGGTACCCAAATTTTAGAGACATCGAGAACGCCGTCTAATCCCAATTCCAGCAGGGAGAAGCGAGCTTCGCTCGTAGCCTGGGTAACCCGCTGGTGCAGCGCCACGGATATACACCCTTTCTGGCGCTGTTGCAGCTGCAAGAGGTGGTTGCCCCCGTTGTTCCCCAGATGCCGAGGAAGCGCAGGCACCTCCTGATGTCGTGTGCGTATGGTCTTGTTATTAGGTGAGCGGCTTTCGTTTAATTTTTGTTTTGCATTGTGGCTCAGCACATTTCACAGAATATAATCTTCCTGGTTGAACGACCCGCGATAACGACAGGTTAACCAAACCAGCGTTAATAATTGGACTACGTAGACGGAAGACTTAATTGCTCTCGCAACAGCAGTCAGCGGTGGCACAGAAACACACAAAGCAAAAACATGTGAGTAGACAGGCATGTCTGGTTAGTTTGGAGCCTTATAATATCAACTCTGTTATATAGAACCCCCCCGCCCTACAGGCACGATTTTCAGAGATCGATTTGTTCCCATTTAATTTACATTTCACAAGAATGGGAGTTCGGTTATACCGGGTTAGACAACGAGCGTTCTCCTCTAGCTGCAGGAACATTCACAGCATTCCGTTGGCTTACTGTGTGTTCGGGACCTGGATACGTACTAAACTGGTTCTTCGTAGAAAGACAATTTGTAATTGAGCAGCTCGTAGCAGGGATATTTGTGGCAAAGAAAAACTGGTCGCAGAAAAACTCGTATCGAAAATCTATAGAAAACAGACAGGAGACATACACGCATATAGGGTGTTTACTCTAAGACGGAATACCTAAGAAAAGGACACTAGAACCAACGAAATTATGTTGATTGACGTTACAGCGCACTCGAAAAACGTTCGCTCTAGCTTCCGAATATATAAAGTGCAAAACTCTCACACGGGGTTCACTAACAACTTCGTATTGCGTGATAAGCTTCTGTTTCTACTTCTCCTTTAATTTAAGGTTATTTTCAAATAAAAAGTGCGAAATTAAAAATAGGAAAAATTCCATTCTAACGCCTGGAGAAACTTGCTGCTAAATAATCAATCTCTCTTTGTGACAATATTATAGACGGCGTACTAAGACATTTGACCTCCAGTCGTATAGTGTTCACGCCTTCGATAATTTATTTTGTTAATTGGGTGGCACTTTTGCCTAACACGATACTGCTGTTGAAATGCGCCGGACAACCACAATCCAGACTGAATTCCGAAGTGGCCAGAGTTGGCGTTGACGTGGTTGTTATGTTCACGAAGGTGGTCATTAAGACACCGTCCTCTACGTATTGTCTTCCACAGGAAAAGGGAATGAATAGACAACCCACTCGACGAAAGGCACAACGTTCGTTCGATTTATTTATTTATTTGTCATATCTCCAGAAATAGCCAAGGCCTTAGTACTGGTACACACTCACGCAGAACCTACACTTAAAAAAAAAAACAAAAAAACACGTACGCATAATGGCAGAACACATATAAAACCCGAACACTGGTGTTAGTAAATCTGAATGGTTAGTGCGCTTTTAAAATCCCACTCACTCCCGAAAACGTCAACGACCGCGCTCAGTGTATTAAAATTGCTTTGAATTTGTAAAAATTGGGGAAAACGGACACATTTCTTCCACGTAAAACGTGTTGCGGTGTCGACAGTTTACTCGAGGGACATATATAGAAAGCATTGTAAACAAGCTTAGGGCAACGTAATCTACTATGTAGAGTTTTATTCAAAAATACAAAATCACGGAAACTGCGACAAACTTCCAGTGATTGCAAGTTTAGTCGATGTAAAAATAACTCGTAGCCAAAATAAAAAAAAAATAAAAAATTACGCCAGTTGTAATAACGGTTGTAAACAATGCGTGCCAACTTTGTCTGCACACGATCTAGGCCATCAGAGTAGGCCACACCCAGACAGTTCCACTCTACAGACCGAAACTCAAGTTTTGAGCACACATTCAACGTGTAAAGCCTGACGAGATAGGACCGCTCTTCGGACGAGACAGGACAAGACAGGACGGCTATGCTTCCTGAAGCAGCAGGTTGCTCGATTTAAGGGTGTGGTCACGATTTTGCACAGGCTGGAAACTTTGTTCAGAGTTGAAAATCTTACCATCAACATTCGCTTTGTTCGCTGTTTTCTTAAAGCCGTGAAGACAAAAAAATGTGTATATACGGTACGAAGACTGGTCTTTATGTCCTGTCGCTATGTGTTTGCTTGACATACCCTTCTTGCTTCATTTCTTTGAGGAGATTTTCAACCATTGACACAAACAAGAAAGCAGGGTACCCTGCGAACTTCAGCCTTGCAATTTGCCCGTCGAAGTTTTTTTGTACTGAATGTGCGCTTGATTTTGGGATTGAGCTCTTAAGACATCATAGCACTATGCCAAATCTCTGGACAAGTTTTGAGTGCGCAGAGTTGAAGGGGACGAGTGGTGGTTTCCCCATGGGCTCATAAAACCAGCAAACGTGGTGCGGTAGCTCCACCAGTGGGAGATTCAAGAAACTTAAGGATCCTTTCATCAGCAGCTCGTGGGTGATTTCTAAAGGATCCTTATATTATTTAAATCTGGAGAGGACGTCGACCACCATGGTTGGAAAATTGTTTACATCGGTGGCTAGAAAAAATAAAAAAATCGTCCACGCATCGAAATACTCGCAATTCTTTTGTGCCATCTAACGTGTGGTGTAAAATCATATGGAGGTGTGTGAGACAGAGGTCACTGAGTCAGGAACGTAGCCAGGTTTTTGAATGGAGGGGGGGGGGGGGGGGGGCAGCGCCCATGACGACATGCCGTGTGAGGGGGAGGGGAAGAGAAGGCCCCAGGAAAAATGAAAGATTCCGGGGTGGGGGAGGGGCTTTAGGCCCCCCCCCCCCCCCCCTGGCTACGTGCCGGCACTGATACAGGTGAAATACACGATCCTATGCACACTCCCTTCCTTTATAAGTCTGCCCATCTCAAGCAGCGGAGATGGATTTAGAGATAGATGGCGAGCAAGTCTGAAAACTTACTTTGGGGCTTGCCATACGTAGTCTGAAAGGCAATAGCACCAAATCTGACGATGCTGTCCTCAATATTGGTCAAGCGACGGTCTTGGGGTAACGCATAATAAAGGTCGTTAATATGGATAGTTTGATAATCGTCTTACATTGAAGTAAACGTAGAAGCAGAGTTTTATCACGCCATACAAAGTTGTTAGTGAGGACCAGTGGAGTAGGCCGGGGGGGAGGGGGGGCGTCGAAACCCTCCCAGAAATGCCGAAAATACCCCCTCCCCTCAGCGCCCGCATTGGGCCCGCTCGCCACTCTGCTCACGCAGTAGGCCTTGCACGGGGCACAGAGCAAAAGGGGAACCCGGACTATCTCCAACTTATATGCTTTCGGGAGGAATATTTCTGGGGGTTAGATATTGCTCAAATAAACAAAATAGTCAATATTTCGTCATTCACGCTTATTTGGTAGGATGCAGAACTTGATCTCAGATGTATAGAAAACGGATATTTCGAAGCATTTGTGGGGTATATGGCAATTTCAAGGAAAGGTATAACAAATTATCCTCACTGAAATACATAGTTAAATCAAACTAAACCGAACATAATAAAACGCACTCATGGTGAGAGAATAAAAAAGTGTCATTGATGTGAGGATTATTATATGAATTGTAAGAACAATTGCACTGTAAGCAACAGGTGGCGCTGCACTCACGCACACCTTGTGTACTGATCAGAATTACGTGCTTTCGACGAGAAATTACAACGAATAAAAAGTAACTGTGACTAGTTATTTCAGAAAGCAATTTACAGATCTCTTGGTCATTTTACTTATGCCAAACGGCTACATATTAAGATGCAGCCGCCTACGTTCACGGCAAAGAATATATCCAGGATGTCCACCGCTTAAACTTCAATGACGCGGTGAACATTCAAAAGCACTTGACCGAGCAGTCGCTCATTCGAAGTGGACGCTCTCAGATATGTTTTCAACCGTCGTAGTGAAGAGAACGAGCGCTCAGCTTCCGCCTTTCTTACGTACAGAGTCGCTAGGATCTTGAGCTGACGATAGATGTTGACCGCTCGTAGCGCAGACCTGACGGGCGTTTCATGTTTCTCCCTCTTTCAGTGAACGCCTCGAATTTCCCTAGTTTTTTTTTTTCGAAGTTTCCCTCAGTTCGTGAAATTTCCCCCCATCGAGACGCCCGTCTCAATGGTCACTCACCGACGCGATGAAGTCCGTCTTGCTTTCTGCTTTGCATGTCGAGGTGGCATCCGTTGCAATTCGTTATTAAATTATTATTTTCGTTGCACGGAACATCAGAAGCTCCGAAGAGCCGTGTGGTTGTGTGGTTTGCGTGTGGCGTGTGGTTTGCGTGTTTGTGTGTGGTGTGGAATGTCATTTCTTCAAGTGACGGAACGGCGAGTTCGGACTGACGACTTCTCATCGCCCCGAGGATATGCCGCTGCTGCCTTTGAAATACACTGCAAGATAAAGCGGCCTAGCAAAAATAAGACTATCTTTCCTTCGGAATCTTGTTCTGTAGTACAAATTTGTTAAACTTTTAATAGATAATAAATTTTGGTTTTGTGCAGTGTTGTACGGAACGGCGTTCCAAGGAACGGCGTTCCAGGAACGCGTTCCTTTTAGGAGGAACGAAGTTACGCCGCCATTCCATTTTGCATCGCTGGAACTGGAACGCGTTACATTTCTACTGGAACGGAATAAGTAACGGCGTTCCTTTTTTTCGTCCATTGGAGTAATTTTTATTTTATTTCTAACAGGAAAAGTATGAAAGTACAAAAACAATATTTTTACGACGTGCAGGATCTCTTTAACTTTTTGGCTACTAATATTATGGATTATTTTGTGTGGTCCTCGCTTGCTAACAGCTTCGGGTGCAGGAGAGCTGATGGGCATTGACACTTTTTTGAGTGCCTGAAACTGCGGTACAGAAAGCAAAACGTTTAGTCGTAGGAAGAGACAAAGAAAGAGGTTGTTTCAAGCTCAGCTGCTTTCTTTGGTTCCACGAATCCTCATACACCTTGAAATATTATTCTGACTACAGCCATTTTTAAACTTCAATAACAAGACCTACAATTACAACAAGATCACATATTGCCAGATATCGGACTCAGGCTTGTATCCCGAACACTATTCACTTAAAAAATACACAAAGAATAACCTTTATTCCTTCTCTTGTCCCCCACCTTCAAACTGAACAACAAATCCAACCTTCACAACGAAGTATTTGTAGCTTTCAAAACTGACTTTCCAAAAGTCCTACCCTCTCCTTTACTTGCTCGTCTTGTGGACAGCAACATCGAGAAGCAACTGTTGTTAAGTTCTAACACGGGACTCTGTTAAATTGAAGCGTGTGAGGTTGTTGTAAAACGCTCGTGAAATCTTGGGTACAAGTACATTTGGCTCGTCTGAATTGTCCGCTACAAACATGGACATGGTTAATTGCTGAGATTTTTAATATGAATATATCAACAAATGAAACCCTACTTCCGCGTGTTTTCTACTCCTGGTGCCCTTCTATCACGACATACAAACTCGTATGTTGACTATTAATGGGATAGATAAAAGAAAGGACTACTTGATTTAACTAAATATGGTAATTAGCAAAAAATACGAATGTAACGTATACGTAGCGATACGTTACATTTTTAAACCTGTAACGGGAACGAATTCCTTTTTCACAAATGAAACTTGTAACAGGAACGCGTTCCAAAAATCAAAAGGAACGAGGAACGAGCTTCCGTTCCTTTTTTTTTAGGAACGTGCACAACACTGTTCTTGTGATTTTTCAGAATTACCCTCGCACTATATATAGGCAGGCCCGTGGCGTTTGTGCGAGGAGGGTTGCTCAAACCTTTCAGCGTGGAGATTTTTTTTTGGCTGGTCAGTTTTTTGTGGCAGTATAGCCTGCCGGTAACAGCCAGGCGGCACCAGTAGAGTGAGAGCCAAAGGTTATACCCTGCCTCGGTGTAACTTGGCAAAGGGTGAACGATAAGCCCCCCATTGCGATTTGACGGCTTCAATATCCGCTACGTATACGAGCGCAACGCACACACGTTGGAGAATGACGCAGCGAAATGCCTGATACTTCGCAGCAAAAGCGCACTGCGGTGGTACCTAGTCCGTTCCGAGTGGCCCGCCATGCCGCAGCTTCCACCGTGCTTGCATGTTAGCGATCACGGCTTCCTGGCCTACCCAGTATTTCTTGCTTCAGACACTAGGCTATAGCTGCGCCACGGGTTTGCTATTGCATTGTTTGCTATTGCCCACGCGCGCCTTGTGGGCCGCGCTCAGACATGGCGGCGGTGGGCATGGCACGGAAAGAGAGCAAGGAGAATTACCCTCAATAGAAAGTAGCAAAACGGTAGAGAGGAGGAATTGCGCTATTTTTCCTGTATATACACCTTTCCAAGAAGCACTCGACCCCAGGGGCAACAAAACGTTTTAGATCCCAGACACTCGGTTTGAGTCTAGACTCTCACCGGCATCCTTTCTAACCATAACCGAGTGGACTGTGAGTTCGATAGGCGCAGCCTGCGTAGGCGCAGTTTCAAATACTGCTGGCGGCTAAAATCTTGTCTTTTCCCGCTGCATTTTGAGTTTAAAAAATAGCAAAAAATATTTGCAACTAATTTTGTTGGGTACGCAAAACTGGAATGTTAGCTGCCATTTTTTTTACGATAAGTTTTGACGGCGCCGCCCGATTAGCCGTGTGTCAAACGACAAAGTGCTTAGCTCTCGAAAAAAATTTACGACAGAACTTAGAAGATAGCCGAAAGGCAGGCTTTTTCACACTCACAAATAAAGTTTTTTTCCAATGGACAGGATACGGACATATCATTTAGGAAGTGTTAACATTCGAACAATATATTGTACGTACAGTCGGGAGCAAAAGTTTGCGGGGCACGGCAGCGCGTGCCGAAATGCATCGCCGCACCTTGCAACGGCGCGTCGCCGCATTAAAAAGTCGCGCTTTGCGCATGCGCGCCCTTCACGCAGGCAGTCATGTCTCGTTCGCTCGTCTCTGTGCGACTCATTCCTGATAACCGGAGTCCGCGACAGGTGCGCAAGTTGCCGTTTCGTTGGCTGTCATGCTTTCCGTTCTCTTCAGCTGCCTCAGCAGCCGCGCTGGGTGACGAAGCGCCTGGTTACCCCACCCCACCTGCTCCGTTACAAATCGCAGCGGCCGAGGCGGCTGAAGCAGCCGCGCAGCACGACAGCCAGCGAAGCGCTAACGCGCGCCCCTGGCGCCGACTTTTGTTATGAGGAGTACGTCGGAAAGAAACGAGCGAAAGTGGCATGATGGCGAGCTCGAATGGCGCGAATGCGCAAAGCGCGGCCCCTTAATGTGGCGGCGCGCCGTCGGACGGCGCGTCAATGCATTTCGGCACGCGCTCCCGTGCCCCGTAAACTTTTGCTCCCGACTGTACCTGACGATGCAGCGTTACTTGAAAAGAATTTATTTGAAAATTATCTCAAATATCGCAGTCACTTTCGGCGACATCTCGACGATCGGACGGAATCCAAGATGACTTTGTTTTGGGACACGGTTTGGAGAGAGCTTCCTTTTTTTCACACCAGCACCAAGGTAAAGGGAAGGTGGCGACTGACTCCAACCCGAACAACTATTTTTGGTTATGACTGAAAAGGACTCTACGCGGGTTATCTCTGGGAGATAATCCGCCTAGAGGGACGTTCGACATCGTCCCCCTTCTTCGTTCCCGTGAATGCCGAGCAGAAACCCTTAAATGGCAGGCACTGCCATGCTTATTTCTCACAGTGGAAGATAACACAGCATGCATCAGAAAAATTAAGGGGGAACTTGCAAGAGGAGCCAGAAAATGTCGAGTGCAAAACCGCAGAACATAAGTAGCGAATCGCGCTGGGCGGGTTTCCACAGTTCAATAAAGTGGCAGACCATTTCAAATTGATAGGGGGCGCGATTGTCGCACCAGCCTCATCAGCAACATGGCGGTGGCCTTGTAGAGATTTTTTTTTTTTGAAAGGTGTATAGGGACCTTAGGTGCATCTATGCACCAGCGCTCCTCTCGACCCGGTGCCGAGGCTTGCAACGCAGTTACACTGTTAGCAATTCCCGTGTATTTGGTGAATATTTGGGATGGAAAACACGCTATTTACACAAATTACCATAAATTTACCCTTTTGAGTAATAGATAATTCGCTCAAAAATTATCCGAGGTTGTAAGCAACGTGTTTTGGTTCGGTTAGACACGCTTGACCGTGTAGCCAACCTCGAGAACACGCATCGCCCCCGGCGACGAATGCAGCATTGCCGGCTATCGAAGCACCGGAATGCTTGGGGACATACCTAGAAAGGACCGTGGAGACAAATGCAGCGGAAAGGAACATGTCTCAGAGACAGATATGCATCAAAAGCAATTACGCCATGTCGTGGGACGGGGCGAAACCCGCGCTTACCGTGCTTTGCGCCCGGCTGCCATTGATTGTGGTCGATGGCAATGCGGCTTCACTCATGTCGCCTATGTTTGTATTTATTTTAGGGGTTTTGAAAATAGTTTCTTACGCACCACAAATAAAATGATGGGTCTATTTACTTGTTCGAAACAGATAAAATGGATATAAAAAGCGTGTCCTCAATCTGAACACGTGACATTGCAGTTGGTTTCGTTTTGGCTTCAAACTTTCAACTGCAAGCGAAACGGCCAGGGGGGGGGGGGGGGGGGGGGGGGGGGGACTTGCCGCACCCTCCTCAGAATTTATGGCGCTCCGTGGTGGCCGCCATATTAAAACTTGATACCAGTGTTGCTGCATCTGTAGGTCATCTTTAAAGGAGCTGTGCAACAATTTTTGTACTGTGCACAAATACCGCTTAAAACGGATCCCTGACGTTAATGACCTATGAAACACGCGTTCGTTTTTCACCCCACGCAATAGAAGTCCCAGAAAAAAATTTAAGAAAAACGAGCAGCGTTCACCCCCTCAACTCGCAGCCAGAACAAGCGGCCACGTGATCTGGAGCCGATTATATGCCGCCAGTGTTGATCATAGCCACGCGCTGGGGTTGGCAAAGCACAGGACACGCGCTGAGTTCCAGACATTGTTATGGCTCGGCTGTTGTCGTCGTTGCAGTGATTGGACACGGGTCACAACCCGAATGCTTCTCGAGCTAGCAATTGTCACGAGCCCAAGTCGAGTGCCCACGCAATGCTCGGGTCCAATCTATGAACCGCATTCAAATATCGTCACTTGGGTGTACTGCGATCCCCGAGTTACGTCATCAAATTTTGCAAAGGAGAGATTGAATGAAAATGACCGCTTTTGTCCTTGAAATTACACTGCAACAAAGGAGTTTCTTGGCCAATGGCGTTGCGTGTGAGTATCCTTGAGTCCCAGCTGTGCCAGTAAGCTCGTGTAGAGAGAAAAACATTCCAATTGAATATCGTTGCACAGCTCCTTTAAGTTAGAGCTGACGAAGAAAATCTGGCCAGGGCTCAACGCTCATGTTCGCTGGAAGCTAGAGCCGTTTTGCTTTCGTTGTTTTTGTTGGTCGGAGAAAACTTGGCAACAACGCACGTTTTAACATGGCGCCGGTATTGTTCAATTGGTTTGACGGGATACGAGAAGCTCTGACGTTTGCGAGCACATGTAGCAAAGACGTGACCGGAGAAGTGCCCCAGTGATGTTGCCGGAAGACGGAAACTATCATTCGCAATCGTTGTGTGTGCTTTGAAAGGTAGAGGAGTAACAGGGTCCACGAGTGCGCAACCACAAGCCAAAGTCCACGACAGCGCTGCTTCAATTCGTCGATCTCGTTCTGTTTCGTGCAACATGGCGATGCGACAAAGAGCTGAAACGTTCGGGGTGTGTGGTGCGGTGCTTGGACGTAGAAACCCACAGTAACACGAAGCAAGTGCAAATTGGTTGTTGTGGGGTTGATACTCTACGGGTTCAGTCCCGTCGTCGTCAGCTGATCCGGTCCGGCTGGGGCGAGCGTCTTTAAAAGAAAATCTTCCTTCGTTCCGTTTCAAAATGTGGAAGATTCCCGACGTCTACCGGGAGTAAAAATCTGCGGGCGTTTTGAACGAAATTACGTCGTTTTAATTGAACAATGGGCTCCGGATTGTTGTCCTAAATCTTCCGTTTTTATGCTTCATGTTGTTGGACTGCTTCTGCACAGCGACGTGTTTGCACTGTGACGCACACTGCTCGAGTAGATGATTCGGGCCTGCAAACGATCGGTTATATAGATTTTTAGGGAACCTTAAGTCACTACCGAGATTTTCCTGTAAATCTCGTGTGAGTTTGTTTTGCTCGTTATGCAGTGTGAATAACTTATGGCAAGATTTGCTACCTGCCCCAAATGTATAAACAGACAATTTTTTATGTAGTGAACATAGTGCTTTTTCTTTATTTTGGGAAGAGGCGTTGGTGCATTTATTATGGTACAATTACTTGGGAGTTGAGAAATTGGGAAGAGCGAGCAAGCTTTCCCAACTTTGTCTTTTTTCTCTCTGGCACTGTCCCTAGTTTCAAGTTGTAGTTTCAGTAGACATACATATTAGCAATGGAAACTGCTCTAGAGCAGGTAAAAAACTGGGAAGTCAGGACGGCGCGGATTTCGTGTTTCGCTCTTTTCGCAAGGTGACTAGGTAAGTGCATTTGCGAGGTATGCGGAATAAGCAAACGATTTTGTTATACCCGTCGTTTGCGTCTCCAGCAAAACGAATAAGTTTATCCACAAAGGCACAGTCACAAGCCAGGATTTACGATAACAGTGCGTTTGCTTCGGTGGTCCGTGTAGTGATATTTTACATTCCTCTCATGCAACACCCTGTCATGATGAAGAGCTGGAACGGTCACGGTTTGTGCTGGCCTACCGGTTGACAGAAACCCGCATCGCCCGCATCGGCACCAAGTGCACTTGAGCTGTTGATGCTCAAGCCTTTCATCCGCGGCTTGTCGCCAGCTGGTCCTGCTGCTCGACGGTAAGAAAGCGGCGAGAGTGACCTCTGAAGTAAATGTAAATCCTCGTTCATCCAGTTATCCGGTGTCAAAGTGTAGAAGATGTCCAACGTGTACTGAGGGCAGGAACTATGAGCGTTTTGCCTTGCTTTCATAACTGAAACCAGAGCAGCGATATAACTGCTTTGCGTACTCCAAAATGACGGAAGCAATACATTTCAACAGGTCGAGTACGTCACCAGGGATGTAGGCGACACGGTGCACTGTTTAAACGCTTGCAGTATCCACGAGTGATACCAGGAAAACGACGTCAACAGAGAAGGAGCTCGCGATTCAGCATAATGCAGTGCCACGGGCCCGTGAATTTTCAAAGTTCGAAATGGTAACAATATAAAAAAAAACAAAAAAAACAACATCAGTGGCACACCAGTGATTACGAATAACACCGGTCACAAACTCCCAAGCCCCACCGCTCCACTCGACACCGACACAACATACGACAACAAACTGCATCAAAACGCCCCAAAAGTAAAGGCATATGCTCCCGTACGCATACTGCAACTAGCAGAAGTGAAGTATTGGGCGGATGTCCTTCACAAGAATACATAAAAATTGATTTGCGCAAGAATCATTTCCATTTAATATTGAATACGTAATGATAAAATCCCAAGAATTCGTTTTTCTATATGATTCAAGCTAGTAGGACAGCTCATATAGACCGTTTTACTGAAAGAGGGCGAGAGAGAAAAGGGGAAAGGGCTACCGGCGCTTTCCCCCTTTCTGATTGTGTAGAAAGAGTAAAAGTCCCGGATGAGAGGCTTGGCCGGTGTTGGGTGTCTGCTGTGCCCCAACTTCGTTCGCGCTTTCTTTTCTGTTTTGAACTCGCAAACCTAATTAGAGTAACGGGCTTCGATGGCAACAGTTCCCCGGTCATTGGGACACCATTGCTCGGTCATAGGGTGCACGAATAACGACAGAAAGCGTCGAATACTGTCCGAGGACCTATGTAGCTTGCAATGAATCAGGCAAAGCGAGAGCGGCTGCAATGTCTTTAAGCTCCATCGCTTTCCACATGACCCCGGTCTTGGCTGCAGTGGATTGCGTTCGTAAACCGAAAAGACATTTCCTCAACACCATCTTCTCGACTGTGCTCGGAACAGCTTGTGAATGGAACGCGCACCGAACGCTGTACCGCCGATGAACATGGGGTATGCTCGCAAGGTGCGTGCCAGCTTTCTCGTGATAATTGCTGTTTCAGCTTGTAAAATTTTGTAACTGAATTTATCTTAATATGGATAACTTGCAGTTGTGACTGACTCGATTTCATCATTTCCAACACTTAGTTGAAGGCTTATTTCCGCCGCCGGGTGAGGCTAGAAATTGTTGAAAAGGTAGTTCTATCGGTTTTCCTGAATAGCGATCCCCTGTGCGATACCAGAGAGCCGGCAAAAGCGCTCCTTGGAGTGCCGCTGGTGGGTTTTTTGGGTTGTTTCCGTTGATTGGGCGCTTTGAGGCGCTGGATAGTCGCTCCAGGGTACGACTCGTGTGTTGCGATCTGAGTCTTCGAGCACAGTGTGTACGTTTCTTTGTTCGAGTCATGGCATCCGCCAGTGCGGCAACGGGGGTAACAGCGGCAGCGAACGTGTCAGTGATAGAAATTGGAAGTTAGTACTCAAAATATTGCATCAAATAGTAAAATAATTCGTGGCTGCTTTAACTCTTTCTGCGGTTCGATATAAGCACATCTAGAACGTCTTCGTCGTTCATCCACAATGAAATATGAGAACACGGACACGCAAGATAAAAGCAGCGCAGCAGAACAATATGTAGCAGCTCCGGGTGTTTACAAAAGTTAATTGAGGTTCCCGTTTCGTGTATCGCTTGTTCATTACTAAAAACGGCTGCGTTGAAATGGGCCTATTGCAAGCAAAAGTTTATGAATGGTTCATCATTTCCAGTCACGCGGAAAGCGGTGGAGCTTCAAAACATTGCAGCCGCACGTGCCTTGCCGAATTCCATGCAAGCTACGAGGTCCTTGGGTGGTATTCGACGCTTTCTGTCGTTATTCGTGCACCCTATGACCGAGCAATGGTATCCGGATGACCGGGGGACTGCTGCCATCGAAGCCCGTGGCTATAATTAAGTTTGTGAGTCTAAAACAGAAAAGAAAGCGCGAACGAAGTTGGGGCACAGCAGACACCCAACACCGGCCAAGCCTCTCATCCGGGACTTTTACTCTTTCTACACAATCAGAAAGGGGGAAAGCGCCGGTAGGCCTTTCCCCTTTTCTCTCTAGCTCTCAAAATGGCGCTACCCACGATAAAACGGTCTATAACACTGGTCGAACATGAAAATAAGAATTTGAACTTTTTCATTACCGGTTTAAGATTTATTGCTAATACATCGTTATTTTTCGCAATGAACTAACAATATAGATTTTACCTCCATACTTCTCAAATGAAAACAGTTCTTACATACGGTTGTTCATTGCGCCGTGTGTTGTGTCTTCTTTCAGAAATCTGTAACGGTCAGCGACCAAAGAGTTTACCCGCACATGCGCCGCGGGGAGAAAAGCATGTTGAGTAGGAAGTGTCGGGCGCAGTGTCGGTTGTTGTGTTTGTGTATATGTCGGTGCCGGTGCTGTGTAATACGTGGAACTCGTGTTGTCTGCGATGTATGTGGGGCTGCTGTCTACTCGTGGTCGTTCTCAGCGTATTAACAAACTCCTGCTTCTTTTTTTTTTTTTTTTTTTTTCACAGGCTGCTAGAAATCTCAATAGGTGGTGCAAGTTACCGGCCAATTCCAAATAGTTTGCTCGAGTTATTTATCTATGTAAGTTCGGCATTCGTTTTTTCTGTCTAGCTTTTCCGTCGTAGCTACCGACACTACCGACCGCCGACGACACACGTACGCACAATCTAAAAAAAAAAAAAAAAAAGGGAGGAGAAATGGAGGAAAAAACGATGTTCCGCCCTGTTATGGTGGCTAGAAGTAGAAGGGGAGGTGTGACGGTCGGAGGAGGTAAGGCCGTCGCGCTGCGTTATGACGCCGCGAGCGGCGCTGTCGTCAGCAGCCCGATTAGCCCGTTCCGTGTCCGCGCTGTCGTCTGCAAGTTGTCGCGATCCGTTCAGTTTGCGGTGTTAATTCCGATGCAACAGTTTTTCTTGTATCACAAGAAATAATGGACCGAGATTTTAATTTCGTTTGACAAATGTAGTATGTCAGTTTGGTCACAAAACCTTGCACGCAGGGGCCACCAAAGTTCTTGCCTTTATCTTTTGATGAGTCAGTGTGGAATAAAATTGGAGCGGAGATATTGATTGAGTGTCACGTGTTACAAGCAAAGGGCGATAATGACTTGATTTGTCATCGTTTAATGTTAAATTTTCTTTACTACAGTACTTAAACTGTTGTCCACTAATCCAGTGGTACAAGTGAGCTTATGCCTAATAAATGCGAAATAATTGGCTACCCGAGAAAGCTGAATTTTACTCGCGTGTTCTTGGGTGCGGTTAATCGATTCTTAGGGAGGAATTTTCTCGAAAATACTGTTTTTAAGTTTCATAAAGTTGTATATATAATAAATAGCTTGAATACACCACACCAAAAATAAAGCGTGAATGGCACTGTGTAACATACTTTAATGTCAATCCAAAGAATGCATGAACACTTTAATAAGCACGAAACTCAAAACAGGGTTGTGAAAATCTCCCCAACAGCACAAACATGAGCCGGCCAGTCAGTTTCATAACTTCATAAATCAGGGTTTCTTGACAACAGAACAACTGTAAACATTTCAGTGGTCACAAATGGAGCGCATTTCATAGAAAACTAAAAAGAAATACAATAATGCCAACTAGCAACAAACTTGATACCGGCTTTTACAGCCCACGCCTGATCTTTTAAGTGTTTTTTTTTTTTTTTCTTTCCCGGCTCTTCTGCCCACTTGCATTCTTTGTGGCGACAAGGAAGTGCGACTTTGTTATCTGGTACCTGATACTCCTCCTCTTGCGCGAAGTTCATTGAGCAGCAGCTTGCGCAGATATTTACACTGCACACATCTGCTGTTCTCGCTCTGAACAGTGCCAGTGCACTTCAAACTAAATACTTTGCGTCCAAACGTCCGGTGCTTACACTTCGAGCAAAGCAGGTAATCAAGGTCCTGCACTTCTTCCAGTCCCATGCAGGCTTTTATCGCTTGTATTTCTCAAAGCAAGTCTTCGGCTTCTTGTATGCTCTCTACTTGAACTGTTTTCAAAGTTGCACCCAGAACGATCACGAGGGCGCAAATCCCGTTGTTCGTGTTCAGGACCAACTTAAATAAGGGGGAGACCTGTCTACTGAACGGAGGCTCAGCGCCGGCTCAGTAGTACGCGCATTCCTCACGAACGCTTGTGGTGGCGCTCGGAGCCCCCCTACCTTCCCTCCCGGATCCAGTCCGGGACGCCTTGGGAAACACCGAAGCGACGTGGCTACGCCGCTGGAATCTGTGTGTTACGATACGAAAATTTAAGTGTCGACTCGAACTGCGGGTAATTGGTGCACTGTTGCGTGCCGCTGTGTACCTCGCACAACAAAAAGGGCGAATGATTTCTATTTCACAAATTTCCATCACCAAGTATCCGCAGAATGGATTAAAAGAATCTCAAGAGCGGGTAAGTGTCGACTTTTTTTTTTCATCTCAGTCATTTGGAAAAATAAAAATAATAGCGTCATATTATATTAGAAGAAAAAAGGCATTCAGGACATGTTTCAATTTTGTTTTCGTTCTTTTCTTTTAGATGTGAAAAGAACTCCCAATGGCGCCCAAGTGATAGCGGGGGCACTGTCCTATGCTCTCAGAATTTTACAGCAGATGAAAATGAGAAAAATGTGAATTAAAAAAAAAAAAAAAAAAAAAAAAAAAAGGAAACAGTGCGGTGTTAACGATGTTCCGTGTTCGAGATTTATCCGATCGACAAACAGTGCAATTCAAAGCAGACTTGAAAACACCCGGCGACGCATGCACCACCATCGCAAAAACAAAAAAAAGTATGCTTTTTTTTTTTTTTTTTTGCGTGCAATTCATTTTTTAGGATAATTGCAACAGTTATATATGGCGAAACAAGATTTTTATCTGCTACAGACGGCGAGCCCGGTGAACGAAAGGAATACTGCCTCAGAGGGGCCGAGGTGGAGTCGATGGACCCCTCGATATTTTCGCTTGAAAACAGATTCTTCGAGTGCGTGGACAACTGGAAGAGAACGACACCGTCGTTCAGCGTGTTTCTAACGTCCGAGACGCGCGAAGCCTTAGCAATCAGAACGTTGTCTACTGTATTGTGCACACGCTATCTGTTGGACGAAGGAGTCAAGCACGTTTTAACGTCCAACTTCTCTTCACACAGGGAAGGGTCACCCTTCTCTGCGGTGGGGCTGAACGGATGCCTAAGGCGCCCTCTCCTCTCTGCACAAAATTGTTATCATCATCATCATCATCATAATTTATTATCCTTGTAGGTTCTCACGGGCATTCCACAAAGGAGCGGCACAGTTCGATATCGGTGCGCTGCTGCAAAAGCCAGAACTGCAGCCTGCTGCTCCGCCACGAAATATGAAGAATATTTTGCAACCCTTCTTAAAGGAACTTCAGACGTTCCCAGATAAGGAACCACTTTATTGTTTATAACAAATTAAAACTAGTAAAAAACGCAAAACAAAATTTTTGGTAGGTTTTCCAGCTCCAGGATTGCAAACCAGCGCGGAGGCACACATCGGAGGTTTCCTCGTGAGGGCGGCTGAAGACAACATTGCCAGCGACAGGTGCTTGCACCAGCTCAAGTCCCCTCTACACAACAGCACAACCGTTACGATAGCATACAACCTGGACCGTGGGGTACCGCGCAACCCCAGCCCCCGCTTCGTCAACTTTCTGATTACGTTTGAGAGCGCAGCCAATTCTGCCCAGGCGGGGTTATTTGCACCGAGGAAGCCACTGCTGACGTTTACTAAAAGGGTTCTGCCGGCAATTGCGAGCAACCTGCTATTTGCCTGTGGAGTCAACGACTGACAAGATCACAGAACCGGCCCTGGCTGCAGTCGTCGTCAGGAAGTTCACGAGGCCTTTTCTGACGATCATTGCATCAAACATGATGGAGGAGCTCCAGGCAAAGTAGGTCATAAAAGGAAAAACCGACTTCCCGAATTGTGTTGAAGGTGTAGGACTTCTATGAAAAAGCACGCATAAAATTTGTTTTGTAATTAGTGAAAAAAGCTATATATATATATTTTTAATTATTACTGTGTGAATCTAATAAAATGAAATATTTGCGCACATAAGCTGCACCAGTGCTAAATAATTTCACGCTTTAATAGACGCCTGTAAGACAAAATCACCGGTTTCAGTATCGCACCGTGAATCGCGCAGCCTTCCCAGTTCAAATCGATGGGGGGGGCTTTGCGCGCCGCCTCGTAGCCGCAACGCCAACTAGAGCTCCAGTAGCTTTCCCATAGGAGGGGCGCGCGATAGACAGGTCTCCCCCCTATTCAAGTTGGTCCTGTTCGTGTTAAACACCACAGACCGCTCCAAGCCCCTGCCGTCCCTCCGTTCATCTCGCACACTGAGAACACAACAATCTCAGGAGCACGTGAAACCAGATGGCTTCCCCGGTAATTGTTAGGTAGTGCACAGCCTTGCAGCTCCACGCCCCGCAGAAAGCTCGTGCTGGTGCTCGGCAGATCAGCGTCGTTTAGTTGCTGTGCAAAATCTGACCCTTCAATGTCAGCTCGAACTGCAGTGCTTTCAAAGGGAGCCCCTCAGACGATGTCTTTGTTCGGCGCTTCTTTGGTAGCGGCTTTTAGAAGTACGCCGGCAGACTGGGAAAAACTGTTGGTACCGCATCGTCCGTGAGGATAGTTTGGTCGCGAGGGATCTGAACGAGCTCCCCCCTCACTGTATGCGGGAAGTCAAAGTGCAGTTCACAGAGGACTGACCTGTCGTCGAGTTCTTTGTCGGCTCTAGGAACGACGCGCTGTCATGCTTGGAAGCGATCTCCTTGTCTAGGCACACCGAACAAGGACACGTGTGTCTTCGCTCGTGTCGAAACATAGCCGATTGAACACCCCGGGGCAAAGCAGTGCGTCTGCTTCTTCCCCGTTCTGTCCACTTTCCTGTCTCGCTATATTCCGCTCACTTGCTAGCAAAAGGCACGGGTAACAGAAAGACATTTCAGCTAATAAGTGGTAGCTCACGGAAGCACACGAACCAACCACCACGAGGTCCAGGCGAATGACTCAACACAGGCAGAGCAGCGCACTCTCAACAAAAGGGTTGTCCTAGGGTACTACACTTGGGGTAGTCAGAAGCCGTCACAGATATCGCTACCCCCCCTACGTTATACTAACAACCCCATGGGCAGTCAGTCACACGGCACGCAATCAGCAGATGCTCACAGTGAGCACCCCCAAAAGCAACATGGCGGCTGGCAAGCGACAGTGGAGCAATACGAGTAAGGCCTAGCGAGCTGGACTGCTTTTTGCTAAAATACGATTCTCAAGTGCGTACGCCCGTTCGCTGCCTTCCGTGCGCACAAAGCACTCCGAAACGCGCCTCGAAGCACCGGCACCGCACCTAATACGAGTAGGGGCGACGATGTGAGGGAAGGGGGGGGGGGGGGGGGGGCGCATTCCAGGGGGTTTGTCCGCGATTGCTTTCGCGAGGCCGGCTGCATTTACTTCGCTGCCAGAAAACATTCAAAGAAGGAAACAAAATAGCGACAAATGGAATGATGTCTTTATTGAACAGAGCATCTGCTTGCTGTGCTCGCCGCAAGTGATCCGGCGTTTTCGGCTGACGGCGGCGAGGCGAAGCATCACCGATTTAAGCGGCGTCGGTTCCGATCGTTCAACGCTCCTGCTCACCTGTTAGCATTCGTTATCCACTTTCAAGTCCCTGGTAATCCTCACCGCGTCTGTGCACGCACTTGGCGCTATTCACCGCACGGAACACCCATTCAACTGGCTCTGGGACTGATCCCATTTGGACGAGAGGCCGAGAACCGAACCAGACCGAACCCTTTGTGGCTGCTACGTGGAGCCATGGAACGCCTCCATGTTTTTCACTCAAATAAGTAGACACAAACGCGCGACTCCTTGAATTGGGCGGCGACACGCGCCACCTAACGGACAGCGCTCAAACTAAAGAAAAAAAGAAACCAGCAATTCTTGCTTTCAGCGCCTCGCCAGACAATGCCGTATGTACATATCCCACGCCACACTTCACTCATACGCGACATACAGACATCACAGCACTTTATACATCAACGCATTCAGAAACAGCAGAAGATACAACATCACATATTGACACTCTACATTCCTATACACACGTCTAGTCGACACCACCAGCTTATATACTGCTGTATTTTATGTGACCGATTAGGATGGTGACCACTGTCATATTTTGCATAAATACGAAAAGACTGTGCAAGATTTAGCCGTATATATTCTTTTTCTCTACTGCCCTTAGGAAAGCGCTCGTATCTCTAATGTAGGGCCATTGCAAAAGTGAACTGCAGGTTATAAATAAATTTGAATAGTTGCTACACATCACATTTTGAACAGTTTCGTTTTCTCGCTTGCCTACACTTCAAGTATACAAAAGCCTGTTTAATTAATTGTATTAATTATAAAAACCAATTTCTGCAATCACAACTTTCTGAACACACTGATGCATTTTCTTTTCTCTTTTTACATATCTAGACTGACTTTAGCGGCGGTTGGGTACACGTTGAGTACACTGAGCACGCGCAGGTGATTTTAGCGAAGCCCGTCCGCCGGTCCTCCCCGAAACGTTATTTCAGTTTTCTTCTTTTCGCTAAATATCCGTTCTATGCGCTCGCGCTCGCGCCAAGAGGACAGTGCAGAATTGCTGCTTTCGGGCCCGTGCCTTCACCTGTAACGAAAGCGAAATGCGTATGCTAAATTATCTAAATCCTGGTTGAGACAGTAATGTTTGACCGCGTGCGTCTGACTGCGTTGCGGCAGCAAGAAATCAGGACATCCCTGCTGCTTATATCGCGTGCCAAGATGATTCCTTGAATTGGATTCCACGCTTGATGCGAATCACAGACGTGCCGGTGAGTGGCTTTCGGTTCGCGACGCAACGCTGTCAAACGCTAGTGTTTGAACCGGCCTTGTTTGAAGCATTTTTTTATCGAGTATGCTCGATGAAATGTGCCAAATGAACCAGAGAAGGCGACTCCTGTACCTCGAGGAAGAGAAATAGTGAAATACACGGACATAATCCCAGATATCTGTGTACGTTCGTCCTGTCCGGCCTCAGTCGTGGTGTTCAATGCTTCATACTTCACTGCACTTGAAAGCAAAAAAATTGGGTACGACAGGCGCGCAAGTTCGGCGGAACCGAGGAGGCCAGTTGCAACTGATCTGCACGCAGAACTGACCGATCACACCTTTATTGAGAGAACGCTCTTTACTGAACCGCACAATAAAAGACGACGAGAGTATCTCGTCCGGCGAACATTCAAGTCAACTCACGCCTGTGCGTAGCTTCCTGTGCTTTTCTAGAGATTTGGTTAAATTCCTCGAGCACGACGCCAGCTGCCAGCTGTTTACTGCTGTACATGGTAAAACCCGCGACGGAACCAAAAAGGACAACCATAGAGATCATACATACTAACTCTAGAGGAAAAGGTCCGCCATTTTCCCATACATTCTGGCTGCCGCAAGCGGCGGATCATGCAGGCAGACCCTCGGGGTCCCAAACACGGTTACATCATCAGAGCAGTTTCGTGAACTTCAACAATTCACGAACTTACCGGTGGAAAGATATTCACGTTCCTTTCGAAGCTTTCTTTTTGAAAAGCGCGCAGATGTACGGCCTCGCGTTAACGCTAAACTAAACCATACACCCGGCTTCGCCGGTGGGGCGCGGCTGGGCGCGGTTGAGGAATACGAAACTGCGGAACCACCAGATTTCCGAGATTTCGACAGAAGAGAAGTTAATGCAGCGTAATGAGTTTATTGCTTTTTATAAGCGTTAGAATAGCTCATGATTTAGTTTACAACGTTAAATTATTACTGTTTATATTGCTGAGAGTTTTCACTTTTCGCGTTACCATGGCAACGTTGCTTTCTTTCTCTCGTGTTCTGTCGCTCTCTTTTGCGTTCGTTCACTCGGGACCCAGGATGTTGGCGCACGGGATTTGCCACTCCTCCTCACCCACCTTTACCCCCCTGAGGACAACCGCGATACTTTTTATCTGCCTCGGGTTTTAGCAGGTGCCTACCAAGGTTGCCTGTACTTGTTTGTTTTTTGCCAGTTTAGGCGAACTGAGCCACACGCTTGTTTCGACCGGTTTAAATGTCAATAAATGATAACCAACGCACAAAGAAAATAAGTTTCAAGTACTTTTTGAGATTTTTGAAGTGACTTTTACTATTGAACGACTGCATGCACTTGAATGTTCAATTCAAGAGTTTATAAAACGTGACTACCTTATGCTTGTCACCTGCCAACAGGGTGCTAACTCTCAATGGCTCGAGCCCAGTGGGTAGTTAAGTAAGCCTGTGGGGTAGTTACAGCCGTCAAAACGCACGATGACGAGGGGGGGTGCTCACTTTTTCTTAGAGTGCGGTAGCCGCCGATGTCTCCGGAGAAACAGATCGGGCTGGGCTTGCAAGCGCCACCTGTCGCCGTCATACGACAACGTAACACTCCGCACAACGGAGCGAGGCGTGGGACCGATACACCTCCCCTTCTAGCCACCATAGCCCTGTCGCCAACGGAAGGGAGGAAGTTGCCCCCGTTCCTCCCTTTCATCAATCCACATGCAGCGCGACCTAGTGGCGCTTGAAAAAGGGACGAAAATTCCTCTTCTATATTCGTGGCGGCAGTGGCGGTCGAACCGTCGCTGCCACCGTAAACATGTTTTATGATGGTGAGGGCAACTTGAGCGCTTGGTAGCTGGTTGCCGTCCCCTCCGCGAGAAACGTATACTCTTGAAATAAAGCGTACGTACCCTACAGCGAAAGGTAATCCGTGAGGCGTTTATTTCAGTTCTGTTTAAAAAAGAACAGCATATCCAGTCGATAGGAACGAACGCTGCGTTGCGGCGAGCGAGTGCGTCCGACACACGTCGTAGTCCGTCCACATCGGGACCACAACCGGCTTGCGGGAACAAGCGTTTTTCAAAAACCATAGCCCCGCACAGGAAGCGACACTGAAATGACGATTCGGGGAAGGGACGCGGCAACGGATCCGGAAATTTGCATTCGGGAAGAGTTCGCTTGGAAGAAAGGGTAGTACAGACATTCCATTCTAGTTGCGGGGCAAAGTGGGGGAGGAAGGCAGATCCGCGGTCTTGAAGGAACGAATGATTCCCACAGCCGACAGTTCACCGCTGCTTCTTTTTAGTTTGCGCTGCGCCACATCTCCTGCTACATGTCAAAACTCGCACTCAAAAAAAAAAAAAAAAAAAAAAAGAAAAGCTCCGTTTCTTTTTCTTTTTGTTTTTTCTTAAGCGGCCGACTTAGTCTATTAACGCGCGACTCCTTTTGTGTCGCCAAACGAGCGCGGCTGTAGTACACGACTATGCCGACCCGGCGTCAACAACCTGGATCTCAAACTCGTCGCAAACGTACTGGACGTACTTATAAAGGGAGCAAACATATGAACATAAGCACTCGATAATAAATTAAAATACTATTTAGATAGAGACAGGAATAGAAGAATATTAACAATTGCTTTACGAACCTCTATTTTAGCTTTAGTGTCCGAAAGAGTTCCGTTGCGTTAGCTCTCGCAATGCTATATTCTGCACCGGGCTGCAAACGTTCTACTGGAACATGAAAAAGCGGATCCACTACGGTATATTTAGCGGAAGCCATAACGGATTGCGTATGGAGTTGCGGGAGTGACTAAACGATCTATTAAAACTCTCAACACGAGCTTTTTAATTTACTGACTCGGGCAATGTGATGTTTCAAGCGGTTGCATTATATCACCAAAGACAGTCTTATTTTAGTTGTCTGCTGAGGATACGAAAGTCATGGTTCGTGGGTGTTTATCACTCCCGGCACTTACTTTTTATTGGAAAAACGCTCCAGATTAGTAAATTAAACAATTCTAAATTTCTGTAACACCGGTGACAAAGCATGATACAAGATATCTTCCCTGCGGTTGCAACGAGACTTGTTAAAATCAGTAATATTGTTTCTTTGAAAATCCGTTCAACTTGTGCAACAATTAAAATGATTAATTACCCCACCAAAACTGAAAATAATTACACTGGCACTGAACACTGCAATCAAGCAATAGCTTGATTGCAATGTTTAGCACAGTGTACTGCATTTCAGCACTGCATTGTCAAGATGATTCATCGAACTTATTCAGAAGATAATTATTAAATTTTAGTTAATTCGCCTAATGATCTACATTTGCTTTGCTCAGGGTGTTGAATTAAGAGATGGGGGCTATTCCACAAGACAATTTAAATAATGTATTAAGTAAGAGCAATGTTTACTCCACCTCTCCGTGTTTATGCGCCAAACGATGGCAGTCACCGAAAAAGTCGGATTAAAAAATAAGACTGCCATATATAGAGCTAGTGCGAACTTAGCGTACGTAGAGAGGCGAGGGGGCCCGGTGTCGCTGCGTTGTTGCTGTTGTGTACGTGGTTGATCTGCTTGTGTTTCGTGTATTCTGTGTGTTCAGTGATGCATGTGCATCTCTACCATGTAGCGTTCGAAAGTCGACAGAACCTAAAAAAAAGAAAAAAAGAAAAAACAACGCCCTTCCGACTTTTTAATCTTTTTTTTTTTTTTTTTGCCGTTTTGAGCGCCATCTGTTAGAAGCTATATCAATTACACGAAGGGAAGAACGTTTTCTCCATTTAGAGAAAAAAGGGGCAATTTTCTTCCCTTCTTAGGGGAGCGAATTGCCTCCCCGTTTTGTAGGAGGAAATTTCCTCCCTTTATAGAGCAATATATGGGACACGCGAGTTCCTCCTTTAAAGGAGGAAGTACTACTCCCCCTTTTTTTAGAGTGTACCTTCGCACGTAGCTACGTTTGCCGCTTGGAGACTGTTTACTGTGTGTAAAAGACATCGAACGAGAACAAACGCGTCCTGTGTGCTTTCAATTCGCCTGAAAGGCGCGCGGCTCGCTGGGCTCGCCTCTCGCCTGTTCTCGGCTGCCGGCCGCCATGTTTCGTAAGGGACACGCTCAACCGTGTTTTTCGGAAGGCAGACATGGTGTAGCGTGTTATGTTTACACGGCACCGAGTATGTAGACGAATAACACACATGGCTGCGTGTAAAACGAACACGTTTTGACATGTCTCATATGGGACAGTGGTTTACACGTCTGGGCGCGTTATTTGTGCTAACACTGTATTTCCTCTCATCCGCCGAGGCAGGCGAGATGATAGCTGCGCGCCTTGGTTAGGTAGGGGCAGGGACGCTGGTGAAAAGATTAGCTCCGATAGAAAACCGAAACCTAAAACAGCGTTAAAATTGTTTTTTTTTTATAACACCGTAAAATCTTTTACAGGCTTGAGACATTTTTAAAATAAGGGGATTTAGAGGTTTTCTATGATGCTTAGGAAGTTTCTAAATGGAACCTTTTTCACTAAATAAAAAGTTAATGAATACATATTAGTTAATTCTCTACCTAGTTAAAACGTGTTTAGAATCTCTGACATCCTCCATAGCTGGTAGTTTATTCCCGTAATTAGTTTCTTTTTGCTCAGACAAATTATGTTTAGGGTTATCCTCGTCGGGACGTGATTTGGATGTCGACAAAATCAACCGCCGTGAATTAAGCCACGTCATCTCTAACAGCGGAGCAACTTCATGGCAGCAATGGGATGCAGCAAAGACAGGTGCAGCAGCTGCTTCGAAACCTCCTTCGGATGACAGCAAAATTTAGGTTGCTCTGGTCCCAGTGGTGAGCGGTTCCACTGCAAGTGCCTATATGTGCAAGCCGAGGAATACGATGTCATCATTCAGTCCGGAAAAAGCAGTTACACATGCAAGTGATCGTTCCAGGCGCCGTGATTCTTCGTCGACAAGGCTTATCAGCGAACATGCCGATGACAGCGGAGCGACGTCCACCGACGGCGAGACGGGATTCGGCGTCAGGGGAGGGGGCAGCGCTGACACTTCGCACATAGCTTCGCAGGCTGCCGTTTCGTCCAATGTTTATGGCCTACTGCTGAGACTTTCGTCTCAGCTGGGTATTTTGACCGGCGTTATGACGAAACAGCACACCACAAAACAGCACGCGACAAAAGAGCACTGTCAAAACGGCGCAGTGTCAAAACAGCACGGCGACGAAACAGCACTCGTCAAAATAGCGCGCGACAAAAACAGCACAGCGTGCCAAAAATGCACGGCGTTAAAACGCTGTGCATTTTTTAACGCCGTGCCGAAAATGCACGGCGTTAAAACAGCAAAGCGTCAGAACAGCACAGCGTCAAAACAGGGCATTGACAATATAGCTAGCGTTTGGCGTTTTCGCTTTTTATTAATTTGAAATTATGCGTACTTTTTTTCCCCTTTTTATTCCAAAAAGAAGTTTTCGGTTTATTGCGGTGCATATTTGTAGACTTATAAACTCTTCGGTTCTTTTCGGTTTATTGACGAAAACCATTATACTGACGAAAATGCAGTTTTTAAAAGCGTTTGTTTAGAATGTATAGTGAATAAACTAAGCACTGGTTTTCTTATTTGTTGCTGTCTGTAGCAACCGACGCGACCTGTTCTGCAATACGCACTGGGGCCCTATTGTGATCTGACATTTTCGTCGTGTGCTCGTATTTGTACAGAGGACGAACATGAGCTTCGCTACCATTTCGGTCGGAGAGGCAAATATCAACATCTAAAAATTTGCAAGGATTGTACTCAGTGCGTTTTTTCCCCATTTTCACGACTGTGAGAAGTGGTAAAATCGCGCCGACCACAGAAACGACAATAAAAGAATCTTCTTTGTGCCCTCCTCTAGTAGACGGAAGCTAGGGGTGGTAAAAATGTGCGTCATTTACGAACGCCCTTGATTTTAATTTTTCAGTTTGAGAAACTCTTAAAGAAGAGAGCTTCTCTTCTTTGAACAACGAATATGGCACACAAATCCAGATCAGGTGAGCAACCCAGATTTCGTCCTGAAGACCTCTGGGTCCTCGGAGCTTTTGTTGAAAGTTGAACCGATCCCGGAGACAAGCTGAAAACTGCGAAAGGAAGTCGTCATACGGCCAGTGATTAATCACGCCCCCCCCCCCCCCCCCCTTCCCCCTTCCAATCCAAACGGCCTCGAATATACTGACTGTTTAGTTAAAACCGAATTCGGAAAAAGGAATTCGGCGTACTTTTACCGGTTTTATTTGGTTTAAGCCGAAAATGCTGCACCCTAAATAGAGCGTATGGAATAAAAACTGCATGTCTCGAAATGGGCACCTTAAAGGAATGGCAGGTCTAGGCATTTTGTCGAAAGCCAACTCGTCGACAGCCAATTAGACGAATTGGCCGTTTCGTAATTGGTCAATTCGTCGAAGGGCAACTTGTGGAAGAGGCCAACTTGTCGCCCCTTTTTAAAGCCAAAATGTATCATTTTTGCCCTGAAAAGTTAAAGCAAATACTGCTCTATGTATAGTAATCCGTAAAATCGCCGCACGATAATTGCCTTTTAGTGCGTTCTTTCTTGTCGAAGAGAACAACTTGTCACCACTTTTATAAGAGCCAAACTGCTTCTCTGTAAAAGAAGGCGGAACGCATTAACCATTTAATTGGTTAATGCGTTCCGCCTGTCACCCTACGGGAATGCTTTACGCTGGATGCCTATCGGTAACTCCTGTTGTGCCAGAAATTGCGGTTCACTACCAACTTCCGTGTGCCTTCCAAACTGCTGGTCCGAAGAAATTGCTGCCATCAGTATTCTTTTTTTTTTATTTTTTTTTTATGAATTTTAGTTTAGCTAGCTCCAGCATAGATTTTACTACGTGGACTGCTACTACATAGTACTGATTATTGAAACAGACTCTTGTAGCTTCGTGAAAAGCGCAAGCAGGGCTCGTATTGCGATATTTTATATTTCTTCTTTTTTTCTGAGGGGGGGGGGGGAGGGGGGGAGGGGAGGGGGGGACTCCGGGTTGCGGAGTTTGATAAGCACTGAAATAGGCACTAAATTCCTTTATAACCTAGCGACAAAAAAGGAAAGGTTCAAGAAGGTTTGACATAATTCACTCGGAGAGAGGTGAAGAGTGCGCTCAAAGTTGCTACATGCGTGCTGTTTTGTCGCTGTGCTGTTTTGACGCCGTGCTGTTTTGGCACGTGCTCGTCTCTCGCTGTGCCGTTTTGACACTGGGCTGTTTTGTCGCCATGTTGTTTTGACGCACTACTGTTTTGACGCGTGCTTATTTGACCGTGCTGTTTGTTGCATGTTGTTTGGTCGTGTGCTATTTTGTCGCGTTCCCGATTTGATGGCCGAGATAAGGCTTCTTCGTGCGGACAAACTTGCGCTGATGGTGGAATTTTCCCAACTACGGCAAGGGGTTCTGCCACCGGCGGAACCGTCTTATTGTTTTGTGGCGTCGGCTCCCTGGCCCCAGGTCCCGCTTCGGGGGCAAGCCCGTGATGATCCCGCGAATACCCCAGCTCAGAGAACACCGTTCACATTGGCACCTCCAGTCAACGGTGAACCTACCGACATGGCCCACAACGCGGGTGTCCAGAGCACTAACCAGGAAGGCCTTCCAAGGCCTCAGGCCTCGGGGACTATACGGCTTCAAAACTGAATACAATACCTAGTTTAGGAGTTATCTTTAAAAAACCCAGAACTGTGTAAGGACATCTCTGGCTTCTTGTCTCGTCCTTTATTTTGATGTCAGGAGTGCCTCAGCGCTCGAACTTTGAGCCTTTGTAGTTTTTTGTCTTTTTAAATGATTTGGTGTCGTCCGTAAGAAACTCCCAGATATTTATATTTGCATATGACGGGAAGTTGTTTCGGCAGGTGACCTCCGTAAATGACTGTACTTTGCTGCAGGACGATCTCTGTTCAGTACTAGAATGGTGCAGTTCTAACAATATTCTTTTTTTTTTTTTTTAACCTCCGCAAAGGAAATGTCTTGTCCCTGTCGAGAAGGCGAACCAATTTATGTTATGGATATATTAAAATGAAACTATCAGTCGGACAACGTGGATTCGAGACCTAAATGTTCTTTTACAGGGGGATTCAAGGAGATGCCAGGCTCTTTAAATCGACCGCAAAATTCGGTTTCTTAACCTATCGCGCTACGACTTTGTGCAGCGTTGCCCGCAGATGGTGCTTTTTTTTTTCGTAAAATTTTCAAAGAGCGAACTTACCTGAGGAAAAAAGAAAAAAAGAAAAAGGCTTAGCTCCTATGGAAACGCAGCGAAGCCACCGGTCTTCAAACAACATGCGCCGTTTCGCACGGGAGACAAGAGATGGCGCAAGCGGTCGCGACGCCAACTGCTGCCAACGAACGAGCATACGACGCCGAGAGCCGGCGTCTTTAGCAGACAAGGCACTGCAGTTCCTTGTTGTTACCGCGCCTGTCTTTGTTTCTGCGACTGTAGCCGCCTGCGGAACGCGCGCCGCTTTTGAGTCGAAAAGTCGTCTGCAAAAGACGCCGGCTCTCGGCGCCGTATGCTCGTTCGTTGGCGGCGTTCATTGCGCCATCTCTTCTCTCCCGTGCGAAACGGCACCGTGTTGTTTGAAGACCGGTGGCGTCGCTGCGTTTCCTGTAGGAGCTATACTTGGTTTCAGCTTAGGTCCGTGCGTGGCCATTGTTAGGAGCTGAAGGTCCAAACAAACAGCGTGAAAAGCGCAAGGTCATGGCGTTCTTCGCTCTTGATAGGACGAGCCGGCGGAGGAGCAAGCACAGAAAGACGGCGAAAACCGCTGGTCCTATCAACTGCGGAAAGCATATCATGACGGTGCGCTTTTCTCACGGTTAGATTGGCCCTTTGGCTCATAACGTTAGCCACGCTCAGACCCAAGGTGACATAAAGTATAAACCTTCTTCTTTCATTACTTTTTCCTCAAGTAAGTTCGCTCTTTAAAATTTTATAAAAAAAAAAAAAAAAAAAAACACCATCTCTGGGCAACGCTGAACAAAGTCGTGGCGCGATAACCGAATTTTGCGGTCGATTTAAAGACCCTGACCTCTCCTTGAATCACCCTGTAGATGACCGCTTCTTTTTTCTTTTTTTTTTCTCATGTGAACTTCAATATTGGCCAGTCTTTACGTACGCTGGGAATAATGTCCCGTTTAACTAGAGCTTTTAGTACTATACTTCGTTTCAGCTTCGGTCCGAGCGCGGTCAATGTTATGAGACGAAGGGCCAATCAAACAGCGAAAGAGGCACAACGTCACGGCGTGCTCTCTGCAGTTGATAGGACCAGGCGGTATTCGCTGTCTCTCTGTGCGTGCTCCTCCGCCGGCTAGTCCTATCAAGCGCAGAGAGCACGCCATGACGCTGCGCTTTTGCGCTGTTTGATTGGCCCTTTGGCTCATAACATCGGCCGCGCTCGGACCGAAGCTGAAACAAAGTATAATCACCGTGTTTTGAGACAATACAGTACCCATGTGCGTTCGAAACTAGAATTGATATCTGTTATGTGGAGCTCCATCTCTATATCAGCAATTGAAAGCATAGAAGAAATTCAAAAGCGATTTATGCGCATTATTTAGGACGGGAATTTTGGTGGGAGTTGCAGTTATGAACATAAAGTCATTTCCGATTTGATTTTATCCAAATTAACATTGCGCACAGTGTGAAAAAGGTCTGTTCGGGGTGTTCAGTCTTCACATAGGTTACTTCATAATCATAATGCAATATACAGTCCTGCTCTCCTTACCTCTGTTAACGTTAGCATTCCGTTTGGAACGACCTGGAGTATTTTACCTAGACCTCATTCGAGACACATCACCGGTTTCGCGTATCCAGCATGTTTTAAACACCCAATTTACTGATATCGATATGTTTAGTACGAACTTCTCTTTTGTGAAAGGATAATTTTTGTGCATGTTTTGATTTGTATGTAGGCATGCTTGTGTGCTTTTATATTTTACACAACTCTCCACGGTGGTAGATTACATACGAATTTGTAGGTAGTGCTTAAAGAGATTACGCGTGTTATTTATTGTGTATTTCAGGTATATGTGCTTAACCCAGTAGGCTTTTGAGGTGTTTGTTACCACACGAAAAAAAATGATTGATTGAGTTATTGATAGTGTTTTTTAAAGTGCTAAAACTCTCGGTAATTATAGCGTTTTTTTTCTAAAACCAAGTTTTAAAAGAACAATCTTACTGAATAGCCGACTACGCGGATGTCAGGTCACGAGTATAAAAACAAATAAACATGGTCGATAATTTTTAACTATTATTTTTAGCTGGCATATTTTATTAGAGATCTGTATCCCGTTGTCAAGATAGGCCATATAAGTTGTTGGATATTAAAACAACAATATTTTCTTCGAGTAGTCAAGTGGCAAATTTAGCGAATTCGCTACGTGACAACTCCAATAATTATTTCGTTTAAAATAAAATGACCCATCTAGCCTATATTAACGACGCGCTACAAATTCACAAAGTGAAATATTCCAGCTATAGATGACACCTGAAACGTTTATTACAATATTTTAGACAATCAATTTGTTAATTATCACTTTACACTTTCCACCTGACGTGTGCCATGGTGAATTACATTATCCAGACGAAATCAGTTTTCCATTTTGCAGTTCCCATTTCCTTAAAGATATTTGTGATCTTAGAAGAAACACCTTGTATATACTGTGAATGTATGGAAACAAAACTTGAAAGTATAAAACAGAGAGGACGAGGACGGGGACAGGGCATCTTTCAAAGTTTTATGCTTTCAAGTTTTGTATCAATTAACCAACACGCTCGTTTTGAATTGTATGGAAGTGTATGTTCTTACAGGCTGCAGTATCCTGCTTAGAAACATGTTTTGTTCGTGTTTTTTTATTTGTTTAAAATACACAACTGCTCCACTATATATCTCAAAGTTGAAGTTTTGAAGACATGCTGCTTGGCGATTTCCTCTCAGGTTTCTAAACGTTTACATTATTTTGTTTTCTTTTGATTCCACGTTGAGAACGTTCCAAATACGTTTTTGAAGCTCAGAAATAAAGTCTCGAAGACGTTATTTCGTAATTGGGATGGTGTTCTTTCTTTTCTATTCTTCTAACTTTTTTGATATAGTCACTTTAAGGGAATTTCCATCCCTATTTTCTAGTTGCTCGGCATCAGGACAGCAAGTAAAAGGGCGTACTAGCTCGGTCTCGTTATTATATTAGGTAGATGCACATTTTTTGTAATTCTTAAAATGTGCCCAGTGGCGCAGCAGGCATCGAACCTCTGACCGTGCAGTCTGCAGCCTGCACCTTTCCTCGGCGCGACAAGGAAAAGGCGAACGGGAGCGCAAGCAGCGGGACTAAGTTCGACTCACAGGAGCCTAGGGTTGCAGAAGACCGTCGGTACGCGCTGCTGGCTCCGGAACAACGAACTGTAGCTTCCCACATGACCTTACGGACGTCACGGGCCTTAAATAAAATAAAAATTGCCCCAATTATTCTGATAAACCCGGAGATCGCATGTGTGTGTTTTCAGTGTAACAAATTCGAAACCACCCACGCCCCCATAACCATGCACAAAACATAACGCATACTTAATGAATGCAGGACACAATATGTGGTCTCTGGATTTGTTCAAATGATCAAGAAAGGTTTTCTTTTAATTTGTCTGGATATGCCGTGACAGAGAAAGTTATTATTCTTCGAAAAAACTCTGCGCAATATCTAGTGGGTTGCATACATATACATGCGAAAGAAAAATAAATAACGTGAATCCTGCAGCCGGTGTAGCCTAACGTTATACATTTATAGATGCACAGTTTAGTTCGTACATGTGAATGATTTATCTTTTTCGCACTCTTCTTTTACCGAAACCGGAGTTGTGCTCCTTTGTGTGGAACCTAATTAGAGTTGTTCAATAATGTATTTTGCAAAAAGTCCACTGTCGCCTTGTGCGCATTATTCAGAATAGATGATTTGGGAGACGCATTTCTTTTGACTATGAACAACCTTTTAAACTTGCTTGGTCTCTATACTATTACACTAAAGAAAGATAATGCGAGATATGTTTTTATGAACTTTTAATGACACGTTTGATGTGCCCTTGCTCGTTAATGACATTTAATTTTGTGTTCCACAAATGAGCATCAGATATACAGGGTGTAACGGAAGAAACTTTACACGGTCTCTTTCACTGTAAAAAGAAAGTAGGCATCGCCGAAAGCTCATTTGCCGCCCAAAGGTAGCGCTAGAGGTCACAACCTGCTGCCAAAGTTTCAGCCTGACCCGATAAGTTATTCAAGTTATAAGTGATTTTCAGAAAATGTGAATGGGAAAATGGAGCCCATTTTTGCCCGTTTTCGGTTTCTGGTGCCACAGAGTTTCCTGTGTTCGTAAACTCCGTCGGCCGCTATTTTCCCATTGGAATTTTCAGAAAGTCACTTATAACTTTTGATTAAGTTATCGGATCGGGCTGAAACTTTGGGGTGTGACCTCTAGCACTACCTTTGGGCTGAGAATGAGCGTTCGGTGATGCCTACTTTATTTTTACAGTGAAAAAGACCGTGTAAACTTTCTTTTGTGACACCCTATACTTTTCTTTTTTGTCACCCGAACGTTGGTGTGCCTTCCCCGATGTCATGTTCACAGCTTCTTTATAATCGAGAAAATGAGCTAGCAATATTTTGTCTTGTCGTAATATTTAAAGGACGCTTGTTGGTATCCTAATGACATCTTTATTCGGCTTGAGCACATTTAGTACATGTTTGTATTTTTGCGTTTAGCTTTGTATAAGCTGGACATGCATGCACTCCTAAGGCCAAGAGCTGTTTGTGGCCATAAAAAAAACGTACCATAAACAAAAATAATAGATAATATGTAAAAAGGTTGCTGGCATGTAATTTCCGCCCCTCCGCGCTACACGGAAGCAGCCGCTTTCGACTCGGGTGCAATGACATCGTGCTACTTGGCGGCAGATGTTCGTTCACTGTAGATGTTGCTCCCCAGTGGACATAATATTTTAATATTCAAACAAACGTCGCCATTTCTCTTTAAGAATAACTAAGTTTGTATTTACTAAATACCATATTGACTTACTTGTTGTTGTTTTTTTGTTTTTTGTTTGTGTAGACGACTAAATAAATAGGATTCTTTTCACAAACCTGTATCGTTTTGACAACAAATCTTACAAAGAAACAACAGAGAAAATAGCTGAAGTGGTCATTGCACTAACAGTAAAAATTGAAATTTTCTTCAAGTATTCTGCAAGCCGTTCGATGAAATAGTAGTATTAAATAAACGTCCAAAGCACCTGTAAAAAATGTTACTGGAGTACGCTCGGGATTTGCCGCTAAAAACGCAACGCGAGAGCGAAACATATAACCTCCCTTTCGTCCTCAAGTCGTGCAGGAGTGTCGGCGTGGCTTAGTCGGCAACGTGTCTAGCTCTGAACTGTAGGGTCGTAATTTTGAATCCCACCTACAATTCTTCAATTTTTTGCTTTAAGACAAATGAATTGCTTTGTAAAGTCAAATGCGACGACATTTCATTCGTAGGCATGCCGTGTTTTAATCACCTTCATTCCACGGGTGACGTCTCACGTGAGCGTTGTGGGGTTTTGTTTAATTCCCGCACGACGTCAAACAAACTGTGATGTCATGAACTTACCGAGCAACAGTACTTTCCCGTCCAACCGACGCCGGGCTTTCTGCGACACACGCATCGTGACGTTCTCAAACTAAAAAAAAAAAAAGCAAAAAAAAAAAGATTGTGACATACAATTGAGTTTGTGACGATCGTCCCGTATATTTTCAATAAAGCAGCTAGCCCGACAACATCGTCCCTGCTTGATTCGGTCTGCACGAGTCATATACACGTTACTCGAAAGAAGTGATCAATTACCATTACTCTCACTTAAAAAATATTGATTTAATTTACTTGATTACACTATAGAATAAATAATTGGCCATTACTTAAAAAAGTAACCATTACTTCTCCGATTACTCCAGATTTTTTTTTTAAACGACAGAGTATCACGTATGCGGCTCCATACATGAGACCACTGAAACTTGAACGCGATAAACTCAATCGCATCATCATGGGGGCCTACAAAACGGCGCTGCCACCCCCCCCCCCCCCCCCACACACACACACACCTCTGCCGATAAGTTGCTAACCCTAGGATTACACAACGCGGTAAAGAGATGATCGAGGGACATCTCTTCTCGCAATACACACGTCTCACTACCACACATACAGGCAGAGCCATTCTACAGAAACTAGGCATTCATCACGAGAGCTCATAAAGCCCGAAACACACGCTTCCACATGCCATCAAAGCCAACCTCCAGATTCCTCCGCTCCCAAAAGTCATGCATCCGGAACACAACCCAGACCACAGGAAAGCTCGAAGCGCGGCACTCCACAAACAATATGGCCAGCTTGAGGGCGTCGTGTACACGGACGCTGCAGACTATCCCCACCCAAAGGCCATGACCATAATCGCCACCGCCTGCCATGGGGTCCCCCTCTCCGGTGGCTCGATGCGAACAACCAATTCGGAAACAGTGGAAGAGGCCGCTATTGCCATAGCCCTCCTTGTCCCCAACACTCAAACAATCATATCGGACACTAAGCGCGCAATTCTTAACACTTCGAGAGGGGCAGGGTTTCTGAGGCTACCCTCAGAGTTCTAACACGCAGCTCCAAAATTCCCAACGACAGGGTCAGTCTAATCTGGGTCCCGAGTCATGCCTCCCTCCCCGGAAACGAAGCCGCTTATTCCACCGCCCCGAGAGCTAGCATACCGGGCACGGGGGGCAATGGCGGGAACAGGTGACGAGCCGGTCAGTCACAGAGCCCCACTGACCTGAAGAAATTACGCAATCATATAAATTAGCGCGCTTCCACGTGCCATCAGCGATTTGTGTCCCTTCCTGTAGGACACAAATCGCTAACCAAGAGGCGGGAATGAACCTGTCGACGACTCCAAACGAACACGTATACAAATCCTGCCCTTTCTTCGCACTGCTTGCCGGACTTGCACTCGGAACTATGCAAATTCTGCTCCTCGCGAGCTACACCGTCCCACATTATGTGGGAGTGTCCGAATTCCCCCCTTAAGAACAGGATGCCATTCGCACGCAATGATGCGGAGCAGTGGAGCGCGCTGATGCACAGCTGTGAAGTGGACGTCCAGAAGGAAATCTGCGACTGGGCTGAGGAAGCCGCCACGGTCTGGGGTTTGCTACCCTCCCTCTCTTTTGCTTCATCGTAGAGGACGTGGGATGGGCCCTGGACAACACGTGGCCGTTTCTCCACGCATCGGCTTGACCGTACAAATCCAATAGATTATAAATGAAGTTGTGTACTCCTCCTCCTCTGCCTGTTTGAAACGGGTCGTTCGTACTGTCATTTTTAGGTTAGAATCACCGAATTATGAATTACACATTCTTTTTTAGTTCAACAAATTTGATAAACCACCCCCGACCGGAAATTTAGTTCGGAAATTTTCTGTTAGGAAACTTGTGGGAACAAAGGGCGCCATTAGGAACGCTTACAAGTAATTTTAGTACTTCCGAATGTAAAGAGGACTGTTGTAATTACCATCTAATAAAAGTAATGAGATCATGACAGAATTACTTAAAAAAAGTAATGACTACGTGTAATTTGGTAACTTGGGTTGATAACTTTGATCGCAACGCTCGAGGCCGTACTGCACAAGCTAAATTTCTTATCTTCAACCTGTTACAATGTCACAGTACCTCGAGGGCTAAATTAATGTTGTCTAAACCTCTAACATCCAACTTTTCTAGTACGTATCTATTTTCAGTAAACTTGTTTTGCGACTGCCAAACGTTACTTTTCCGGGGGGGGGGGGGGGGGGGTTGAAGTTAATGTATTAACTTGTGTAGGTCTGAGTAAAGAGACATGATAGTTTAACATGCAGCGCAAACATTATTCTTGGTACAGATGGAATGATGTGTTGTTCACTATTCCTACTCGACACTATTTTGTCGAGTGAACAAATAAACCAGAGTTATTTTATTTGAATTAGGTTTATCTAAAAATCGTAACATGTTTTAAGGATTTCTTTATAAACATGGCAGATTCGATTTTCAATACATGTAATCACTGAAACCAGCATACACCACGCAGTGAAGTCTAAATTTAATGGCGTCCTAAAGTGCAGTTTAATCACGCCAAAAGCTGGATTCAGACAGAAATATCTTAATTCTGTTTTCATGAAAACACATTATTATGTGTAATACACAAAATCCAAACATGAGTCATTTTTTGTTTAAATGTATCAAAACATTGTCGAAACAGTTCGACCATATTGTTTTTCTTCTAAGCTACTCAAAACTGCAAGCCGAATTGTTTTCCATCATCTTCGTACAGAATTACTGTCTGTCTGTTCGTGTCTGCCTCTCTGAGACTGTCTCGCTGTCAGTCCATATTCGTATGCCCATATGAACGCACGCACACACTTCTTGATTTTCTTTCTTTCGTTTTCTTTTTTTGCCTGCAACGGGGCAGCACGCTATTTACGAACAAAATGTAAGCTGGAAAAAAATCTCAATTCTACAATTTTTCTTGAGTTCAGCCCGATCTAAATTTTCTTGCTTAATTGATTACTTCCTTGTTGACTTTAGTACAAAATAAATGGTCATGGAAATAACCAAATGTCGAACAAAACGGTAAATAAAAATATTTTGATCATTTTTGCGAGGAAGGATTTATATAAATAACAATAGTAGAACCAGTACGATTTAAATCACGATTTAAGGGATCTTAATTTTCATTCGTCATCCTCCGCTGGAGCTCCACAACTGAGGTAATCAAGTAACGTTGACTTCGCATGAATCAATTAACGTAGACTATTTTTCTGGTTTTTCCTTGAACGATGTGGGGCAGTGCTATTTTTTGCCTACTCTTAAATATTGTATCTTTTTGTTATAGTGCCTTGAACGATGAGCAAGTGACGTTATGCTATATTGCCTGCTTATTTTCTTTAGTTTCATATATCTCATTGCCAAATGTTCAATCTCTTTTTTGTTTAGTGTTCTCAGTGTATTTCTTTTTTTTTTTTTCATGCACGCTGCTTGTAGCTGCTGCTTTAGGGGGGCTTAGGACTAGTCAAGCTGTACACACAGCTTTTTTCCAAAGCCCCCACCAACACTGTACCTTTCTTGTTGGAAAAGTAAACCTATTATTATTATTATTATTATTATTATTATTATCTGTGCAACATTTTGTTTTTAAAAATTTATTTGCAGTTTCTTGTATGCCACAAAAATGGGGTTCGTATTCGTCTCTATTTTTAATAATAAATGTGTGTCTTAGATAACCCACGACTTTTAATATATTTGTTATACATAGTTTGAATGGCACGTGACCCTGGAAAAAAAATGAGCGCAACTGAAACCGGTCAATTCTCGGCCGGCTGTTTTCGGGCGCGAAGAAAATAAGTTTCGAGATGCAAATAGTATTCTGCGTAGTTGGGCTCTCATAGGTCATGTTCAAATAAAAACCTCGGCGAGCATAAATACCCTGTATTGAATCCCTTTAACCACTACAACTAGTTAACATCTTGTCGCCAATGCCTATTGTTTATCTGGCCATTTCTCGTAGGCACAGAATCTTTTTATAGACGCTGATTTTTCTCAATGTTTGTTTTGAACTTCTCCATGTTTGTTACAATATCTGCTGTTCACGTGAGTCGCCCGTATGCCATGAGGGCGTCCATTCTTTTTGTTCCTTTTTGCAAGTGCGATATGGATATTTGGCATAACATATGTAGATCATGTTTAGTTTAGAAGTAACGCAAATAAAGTTTAGGACAAGCTTACATCTACTTTATTTTGCAGAAATAATGATAACCAAACAACATGCCCGGACACCTAGTGTGGCTGGCATCTATGTACGTATTGTCAGTGTGTGACAAAACCAGTCTTGGGTAGTAACGCGTTACTGTAACTTTGTTACTTTTTTGGTAACTTGTAACTGTAACGAGTTACTTTTTTACAATGTAACTTGTAACTGTAGTTCTATTACGGGGGTGCCAAACTGCAGCTCGCGAGCCGCATGCGGCTCTTCGCGTGTCAAACTGCGGCTCGTGGCTCCCTCCATTTCCCTACCCCCCCCCCCCCCCACCCCCACCCCACCCGCCACCCTCCCGGTCACACCAGCACTTCCCCTAAAAAACAAATGAAGCGGTTTTAAATCGAAATACAGGTTGCGGTTTGGTAGTCTTTTACTACTGCTACCTTAAGTACAGTTGGATTGCTTTTGACTCAGCTAGATTGAAAGTAGTTCGAGTTTCGTTAATTTCTCTAAACAACCCCCCCCCCCCCCCCCCGGCCCCCACACCTGCCCCCCCCCCCCCCCCCCCCCGCGTCTCTTGAAAGTCTCGAGATTTTGTTTGCGGCTCTGAGGCCGGGTCAGCCTGGCCACCCCTGTTCTATTACTGTTCTGAGGTAACGATGAAAGTAACGAAGTTACTTTTGTCGTTACTTTCCATTTTTTTTGTGTATAATATATCAGCGAACGAGCACAATCTAGCTGTTCCTTGCATTTTTCAAATTGCCTGTTCCGACCTTTCGAGTGTCGAGCTGGCCTTGCACAAATTTTTGAATACGTTGTTTCTCGCGAGTCACGACTCCAATATAGCCACATATAGATTTGATGAAGAAAAAACATCGAGTTATTTAACGCACGTTCTTCTTTGTGTTCCGGTTTTCCTTTTTTCTGCACAAACGCTTTTTGATCGGGTGAATCAACCATGAAACAACGATACACGCGGAGGGCACTGCGGATGTTTCGTATTTTGATTTGCGCCACTACTCCGGCGTGGTGTCAACAGTCACAACGAAATTTATTGATGTTTGCGCGGGGTTTGTTTCTGGCTTGCCGGGAACGAACTGAAATATGTTAAGGGACTCTATTTATTTATTTATTTATTTAAAATACCCTCAAGGCCATTGGCATTACAGAGGGGAGTGGGGGTTAGTGGCAGTAGTACACTTCGCAGCTCAATCTGAGCAGTATAGATTATTCATGGCAGTCCTAAATAAATGGTCAGGAACAATTGTTGCGATAGATGCGGGAAGGTGGTTCCAATCCACTGAAGTTTTTGGAATGAATGACTCTTGGAATGCATTAGTGTTGCATTTTAGAATGTCTACTTTATACATATGATCAATGCGAGGTGAAATATAAGAAGGTTGATTCAGCAGTCGGTTGTGAAGTAATGAGTTAGTATGGTATATCTTATGAAAAAGACATAAGCGAGCTATTTTACGACGTAAATTGAGGTTAGGCAACAATAGGCTAGTTTTCATTGAGCTCACGCTTGCGGTGCGATGAAAGTTATTAAGAATAAAACGAGCAGAGCGGTTCTGAACTAATTCCAGGGCGTTAGTTAGTTTGGAATGACCGGGGTCCCAGATAGAAGAAGCATATTGTAATTTAGAGCGTACAAGCGTTTTGTACAGAGTTAGTTTCAAAGATGAAGGGGCAAGTGAAAAGTTTCGTTTTAGATAACCCAGCATTCGATTAGCGTTATTAATAACATACTCAACATGCATTTGCCAGGAAATAACTGAGGTTATATACACGCCTAGGTATTTATAAGAAGAGACAGAATGTAAGGGGACATCTTCGAGAAAATAAGAAGAAGGAAAATTACATTTACGCGATACTGTCATGGCCTTGCATTTAGTCGTGTTAAGTTCCATCCCCCATAATTCACACCACTTTGAAACATGGTTGATGTCAGTTTGTAAATTCAGAACATCCGAGGCGTTAGTAACTTCTCTGTAAATAACACAATCATCAGCGAATAAACTAATTGAAGAAGAAATCGAATTCGGCAAATCGTTAATATAGATAAGGAACAATAGCGGACCTAATACAGAACCTTGCGGTACTCCAGAATGGACGGAGGCGAGCGGGGACGTTTCATCGTTAGCGGTTACAAACTGGGAACGATTAGTGAGAAAACAAGTTATCCAGGACAGAACATTTGCGTCAATGTTAAGACTGTTAAGTTTTAATAGCAGCAGCTTGTGTGAAACTTTATCGAATGCTTTGGAAAAGTCCAAAAAAATGCAGTCTACCTGGGACCCTCGGTCAAGCGCTAGGTGCAAATCATGGGTGAATGACAAAAGTTGCGTTTCGCAAGAGAAGGATTTACGAAAACCATGCTGAGCGGTGCTAAAGAAAAGGTTAGATTCTAAAAATTGAACTAGTTGTGAGTAGATGATATGTTCTAGTATCTTGCATGGAATGCTAGTAAGCGAGATTGGTCGATAGTTATTCGGGCAATGTTTATCACCTCCTTTGTGGATTGGCACCACCCTGCCTATCTTCCAATCAGCAGGCAACTCTCCAAGTGAAAGCGACTGGGAAAAAATTTGAGATAATATCAAAGAGCAATACATTTTTGTGTTCTTGAGGAACTTTGAGTTAATGCTGTCGGTGCCAGCAGAGGAAGAAAGTTTTAAGTTATCGATTATTTTAACAATACCAAATGGGTCGACAAGAACGGGTCCCATAGGCAAAAAATCACTCGCGTCAAATCTACAAATAGGCGTGTTAATAACAGACTGAAAGGACTTAATAAAAACATCATTCAAAACGCGAGCACATTCATCGCTATTAATTACGTCTCCATTCGCGTCCTTGAGTGAAATTACGAATTTTTCTTTTTTACTAACAACATTCCAAAACTGCTTTGGGTTAGTGGCTAACATAGACGGTAGCTTAACGTTAAAATACTCGTTTTTTGCATCTTCAATAGCACTTTTGTAAACTGCATTGGCGTTGTGGTAAGATTCCCAACGGTTACAGGTACTGGAAGATTTCGCGGCACGAAACAATCTCTTTTTCTTGTTCGATAGCCTCCTCAGTGATGGGTTATACCATGGTGATTGATGGTGAGACGTTACAGATCGCAGTGGAATGTACTTGTCGGTGAGAACAGCGACTTGACCCTTAAACATATTCCAGTTCTGCTCAACAGAACGCTCGGAGCAGTTAACAAAATAGTGATCAACAAACTGACTCAGGGCATCGTTTATAGCGTCGAAATTAGCTTTTCGGTAGTCACGAATAAGTTTTATCTGCTTTCTACTATTACACTTTGGTATGCTTAGAGAGATGAGTAACGAGCAGTGATCACTTAGTCCTGGTAGGTGAGATATTAGGGATACAAGGTCAGGTGTGGAGGTCAGAACAAGGTCAAGAATATTTGCTGACGTGGCTGCAATTCTTGTGGGTTCTGTAACTAGCTGCGACAAGTTAAAATCGGAACACATGTTCAAGAAATCGAAACACTCCGACGAAAATGGGTTAGGAAACGGGCTCTCATGTGACCAACAGATGTTTGGGTAATTAAAATCACTTAGAAGAAATATTGGACTGTTTGGAAACCTTGTTACAACTATATTGATAGCATCATGAAGTTCGTTTACAAAACTAGAGGTACACTTCGGCGGACGATAGCAAACACAAAGGATAACTTTTTTATAATTCACTTCAAAACAAACGCAGAGAAACTCAATATTTAACGCCAAGTTTACACAATAGGAAACAATACAGTCGGCTACTGCAATTAGCACACCACCTCCACATCCAAACTGCCTATCGGAACGATACACGTTAAACCGCTTTTGACAATCAAATATTTCACTATTCCGTACTGTAGCGGAAAGCCACGTCTCGGTGAGTACGACAACGTCAGCCGATGACGAGTCAAGCACAGCGCATAACTCATCTCGCTTTTTTAGCACGCTCCTTATGTTAGTAAAAAAGATAGACATATTTTCGGAAGAATGACCATGATCGTTTCTCGGTTGCTATGACGAAGGGGGTTCATTCGCTGACTCAGCAAGGACGCCAGCGGCTGTATCGGCGAGACTCAACTCAGAGGGAGCCCCGAGCTCGCGCACACTATCAGTTTCGGAGCAGTAAACATAAATTTTTTTGTCAAAATGAAGCTTGTTGTACCGTAATCTAAAGTTAATATTAGGATTTAATGCCTTCGCAAATTCGATTAATTTCTTTCTAGCCTGACGTGTAGCTGGTGAAAAATCCTCATTGATAGAAATGCCACTGCCTTTTGCCTTCGTTCTTAACGACAAGATGCTCTCTCTAGATTTCGAATTCGCAAATTTTACAATAATCGGTCGGCACTTGTTCCCGAGAAACAGGCCTATCCTGTGCGCTCGAGCTATGGCGTCATCTGTGACCTCCATATGCATTACCCGCAGAAGCACCGCTCTAACCTTCTCCTCAGACTGACTCATCGTTTCTGACGGAACGTCCTCGATTCCGTGAAAAATTAAATTATCACGTCTTGACCGGTCCTCTATCTCGTCCATGCGCTCACGCAGGAGAGAATTCTCTTTCCTGGCGTCATCAGCAATGCACTGTGCAGCATGTAGTTGCTTCTGCCATTCGTTAAACTTTGCAGACTCTTTCTCTACTCTTGTGAGCCTACTGTCGACTGAGGTGAGTCTATTTTCCATCAGTTGTTGGTTTTTCTTAATTTCATTTACGGAACTCATTAGCATCTCCTGCCCAGATTCAAAGCGTACAGTCCGCTCGTTGACATCCTGCAGAAGCTTCAACATTTCATTAAACTGTTTGATCTGTGCATCTGACATAGGTCCCGGATTAAGTTCTATATCACCGCTCAGAATTAGTACTAACGTACACAGTGCATCTAAACAGTCAGAAACACAGCAACACACTGCACCTGGGCGAGGCAGCACTACCAGGCAGCGATAATCGCTTTTAATTTCAGAGTAAGAATGCCGTTTACCAACCTGTAGTAGGAAGAGCACAGGATTAGATGGCTGCCACATCGTTGCGTAGCTGCCTCGCCCACTGACGAAACACGCGCCAAACAGGGGGGCGTCTTGCGAAGATTTGAGTGTTGCCGATGACGATTCGGTGCCGCCGAAAACAGGAGAGCTTTCAGGCGAAAAGTTTTGATAATCGAGAGGCCAACAATCCTGGCAACCGCGACTGACATTCCTGATGACCGGGAAAGGCGCTTTCAGGAGGGTCTGGTATCTTGGTAGCACTGTAGAGTCGTCGTAGTCCACAGGTAGGGCATGCCAAGCGACAATCTGTAGTAGGAAGAGCACAGGATTAGATGGCTGCCACATCGTTGCGTAGCTGCCTCGCCCACTGAACCCATCGCAACCGTCAACGACTGTGAGGATTCTTGTGGACTCCCTCCCAGAGGGCTGCGATAGCGGCCGCAGGTCGGAACACTCGGCCTCTTTCGCCGTGAGCTCCGACCTGTTCGTGAGGCAGAGTGCCGCCGGGCTTGGGGGCTCTCCTCTCACTCTCTCACGGGGGGACCTTTCTCCGTACCCCTGTTCGGATGCGAATCACTGCTGACAGGCGAGGAGGCTTTCGCCTCAAGGGACTCGTCCGGGTGACCACGAAAAAGATAGGACGTGTGTCGGCGACTTCTCCAATGCTTCCCCGACCTTGGCTCTCCGGAACGCCGCGTCTGGCAGGTAAGGACCTTTTCTTATCTTGCCGGCGCGGGGGGCATTTTGGATGGTGACATTGTAGTTCTTTTAGAAGAGTGTTAAAATAAGTGTTCTTAGACTTTGTCCTTACTGTGGTACGTGTGTCTTCTCTTCCGCTATATTCGATAGAGTGAGACAAGGTCGACAATCATTGGCACCGACGGAGGTATTTTATCGAACCGACCCGCGGTAATGTGGCCCTAAACGTCGTCTATATTGTCGCCGAGATGTGGGGATTGCACTACTATGTTTGACGTCTCTTTTGAGATCACCGCCGCTGTTGAGATAACCCTTTGGTTACTCTATCGGTACCTGTGTTGGTAGCTATCAAAGCCCACACGACCCAGCAATGTGCTAATGCTACCAAGGATAGGGATGTCGATGAAAACAGAGAAGAACATACGTTTTAATTTCGTGCAATAAAACTTTGTGACGGCGTTTTCTAGTTTTCCTTAATTTTTTTTTGTTTTTTTTTGTTAAAGAAGAGTAACCAGAGGCGTACCAACTTGTTTTTGAGTGAGGGGCAAACCAAACCTCCTCCTCCCCCCCCCCCCCCCCCCTGGGTGGCATATTTTTACTAGTGATGGGCCGAACTTTTGCCGAATCGAAAATTCGGCGCAACTTTTGCCGAAATTTTCTAAAGATTTGGCAATGATTCGGCAAAAATACACTGTTACCAGACTTAGCACTAATATTTATTTTTTTCTGGCAAAAAAAAAATTTAACATAAATACAACATGTAGTGCCTATTGACATAGTTGTGACTAAATAAGGTGATATTACATACGATAATTTTATCGATGTCGCTTTTGTGCGTTTACTGGCAATTTTAGTGATTGCTTGCAGAAAATGGTGTGACAACGAGGTTGGGTAGTAGCCGGCGCAATTATGAATCATGCTACGAGATCGAGTTTCGATTCTGAGGCTTCACCAGCGCACGCCTGCAAAGTGTTTACTTTGTTAAAATGAAGGCTATCACTGCGTTTCTACTTTCTGTGGCAGTCACCGTTTCGTGCGCGAAAACGAACGCAACGGTTACTGAGCCTTCACCAGAAGAGATAACAATATTGTAAATATGCATGTTTCTCGATTTCAGTCAGTTGACGTCAGCTCTGCATGAAAGTGGGCGTTCCATATTCGCAACTTGCCGTTTTGAACCTTTAAAATTCCGGTTTCTGGTGTTAGGACGTACACGGACGTTTAGGAACATGAGGACAGTTAGGAATGTCGGATGTGCAACGTCGAGCATGATAGTTCTGTGTTTAGTTTTGTGCAGATACATGAAAATCGCGAAATAACGCGAACTAAAAAGCAATATTATTCGGTTTTGGCCCAAACTACTGGGTGTATCAAGGAGTGGCCAGGCTCTTTAAATCGACCGCAAAATTCGGTTTCTTAACCTATCGCGCTACGACTTTGTGCAGCCTTGCCCACAGACTGTGCATTTTTTTTTTTTGTAAACTTTGCAAAGAGCGAACTTACCTGGGGAAAAATTAAAGAAAGAAAAAGGCTTAGCTCCTATGGACTCCGGCGAAGCCACCGGTCTTCAAACAACACGGCGCCGCTTCGCACGGAAGACAAGAGATGGCGCAAGCGGTCGTGATGCCAATTGCACCAACCAACGAGCATACCGCTCCGAGAACCGGCGCCTTTCGCAGACTATCTTTTCGACTCAAACGCGGCGCGAGCTTTTCTGATATTAACCCCGATGCATTATTTTATCATCCTTACTGATAAAACATATTGAATGGACATATAATCGATTAGAAAATTGTTCCTCGGGATATTTTGACTGTTTTTAGTTCCTTGTTGTTACCGCGCCTGTTTTTGTTTCTGCGACTGTCGCCATCTGCGGAAAGCGCTCCGCTTTTGAGTCGAAAAGATTGTCTGCTAAAGACGCCGCTCTTGGCGCCGTATGCTCGTTCGTTGGCGGCGTTCGTTGCGCCACGTCTTGTCTCCCGTGCGAAACGGTGCCGTGTTGTTTCCAGACCGGTAGCGTTGCTGCGTTTCCATAGGAGCTAAGCTTTTTTATTTCTTCACTTTTTCCTCAGATAAGTTCGCTCTTTGCATATTTTACAAAAAAAAAAAAAAAATATGCACCATCTGTGGGCAACGCTGCACAAAGTCGTAGCGCGATAGGTTAAGAAACCGATTTTTGCGGTCGACTTAAAAAGCCTGGCGTCTCCTTGAATTACCCTGGAAGTCCTGGCACGCACCCAGGTCGGGCTGAGCTGATCGGTGTGGTTGACGTGGGCCTAACCAATGCACGATCTCGGTTTCTGTGCGGTTTTGTGGTGATCGGTAAAACGCAGCGAAATTCTATGCATTATACATTATGTCTCGCAAGGCACAATAAGTATATTCAGGCAAGGAAATCATTCGTCTCCTTCTCTAGAGCTGCCTATGTCTTTACCTGTGAGGCGCGAGAGCGGTATGAATGTTGATCGTCACAGCTTCGACCCGGCACCGGTGGCGAAGAAAAACGTCGCACGGTCGTTTCTCCGTTCTCGGCAGCAAGGCTTATGTACGTTAACATTATTTGATGAAAAAAGAAACAAAAGTTCACCGAAACGTTATTGTTCGGAAACAAACACTAACTAAATCGGATATCATTAACCAGAAGGGTACAAATGCAGTACAGGAGACTGTAATAGTACGGCGCATCCGTGTTCCGAAAACAATACCTCAGTGGACACATGTTGAAGATAATCGAATCGAACATACTCACTTGTGTGGTGTGTGCCACCATGACCGTAATTATGGGCACGAAATGTGTCTGTACTGAACAGCACGTACGACATCGATCTCTTGTGGCGATGAAAACATACGCTCGTATTTCCACGTGCACCGTGCCTATTTTGGTCCTAATCCGGAACCGAAACCTTTTTTCCCGCGATGTCTCGCTACCGTTCTCAACAAACATCCAAAATAATAGAAACAAAACGGAACCTTTTATTTATTACTATGATATTATATCACAATATTATTTAGTGTATTTTGTAGACTTTAGGGAATCAATATCACGAAAAGTTGACTCTCATCAATGTGATCTGGCTACCATGGCAACGCTCCGAATCTTTCCGAACTTCTCCGCATCGCTTGAGAATCGGCTACTCTTCCAAATATATGCGAATCTTCAGATTCGGCTCCGAATCTCGATTCGGATAGATTCGTCCCATCACTAGTTACGGACCCATTCGCGCCGCTGC